>NC_035444.2:111423330-111767666 GCF_002127325.2 Helianthus annuus | reverse complement strand
GTTTTCAATTTTTGCTTCTTGAAATTGAAGCTTCAGATTAGCGATTTCATCCAATTGTTTATTTATTAACTCTTCTTTCACCCTTAACACACCCGACAGTTGAACATTTTCTTTTGTTGTTTTGCCATTTCGATCATCCGAATCTTTAACCGTTCGCTTAAGCTTCTCAAAATTTTCAGTGATGTGATGATTTTCAAGAATGAGTTTTTCATTTTCTTTCTTAGTTCTTTCTATGTCACTTTTATCACTTTCAATTTTTTCATTTAACTCTTTTGCACGATCGTTTGAAGCTTTTAGCAATTTATCCCGGTTTAAGATCTGGTTTTCTACCTCTCTGACCCTTTTTGTTAGATCTTCAACCTTTTTGTTATTGAGGTAAGTGATAGTACTACAATCTTTGCAGTTTTTTCTGCAATTCTTGCAGTCACTTTTGCTTTTATCTTTCTTACCTGACACTTCATTTGTGTTAATCTGACTGACCTGGCCGTTTGACTTAGTTCCAGAACTAGAATCTACCTCCAGTTCTTTTGCAGCTAGAACTTTGTCCGCCATCTTCATCAGATTTTCGGTTGTGAGCTCCTGTGATGTATCTATCAACCCACCATCGATCTTCTTTTCTGCCGACTTCACCTTTTCTTCTTTCTCTTCCACTTTCTTTTCACCTTCACCCCACCATTCTCTTTGTCTAGCTTCCTCTTCTTCAGCACATTGCTGAATAATTGCATCAACACTGAGTGAATTGGGATCGATTGCGATATTACCTTGAGGATCAAGGTAGCATTCTCTGTCTGGATCCCACCTTTTAGCCCTTTTTGCTTCTTTGTAAATGGTATAGATTCTGCTTACTTTTGTTTGGGCTTTCATTCTTCTGTTCACAAACTTTTCTTCTTCTGTTCTTGTGTCCTTAAACGGAACAATCTTTCCTGCTGCGAACGCGTAAGCAACTGCGTCTTCCTCAGGCAATATCTCACTCCAGTCATATCCTTCATCGTCATGAATGACCGCTAGAGCTCTTGACTTTTCCTTATCTTTTTCTTCAATTTGCTTCAGCCTAGGAGGTTCCAATTTATTCTGATGGTCAATGGCTTTCTTATAGTAATCTTCTCGGAACGGATTAGCAGACTCGTCAGCATACCCGTTTCTGCACTCACGTTTAAAGTGACCTTTTTGTTTGCATTTGAAGCATGTCACTTTAGACTTATCGAAACCCAATTTGGTAGATGGACCACCAATTGTTTTCCTGCCGGTGATTTCCATGAAACGCTGTGCTCGACGAACAGCACTGGCCATAGCCCAACGAATATTGATCAGCTCCATTTCTTCAGGATCTATCTGATCATAATCTTCCTTCGTCAGGTTGGTATTACCAATCTTCCCAGCTACTAACCCTTCATATGACTCCAATACAGATGCTAAGAAAACCATCTGTTGTTTCGCTGACTCCTCACTGAAATTTTGACCATTTTTCAAATCAACTGCAATGTTACATTGAAAGACATTTTTTGGTGCTGATTGCTGTTGGTTTGATGTGCTTGAAGATGGTTCTTGACTTGTAGTGTTGGAAGACATTCCTCCATGAAAACCACTGTGTGAGGTCTCTTGATTCTTTGGTTGTGAATTTTCTACAGTGAAGGCTGTTTTCGGAGATCCTGTCTTTTGAATCAAGCTCTTTGGATAATAAAGTTCCACATTTTGTTGATATAACGAGTGATTGACTTTATGTGTTTTCTTTATTTCGAGCTCATGACTCTCAAGTTTCTCTATCAGCAAATCAACTGTTAGAACATTTGGCTGGATTGTATTCTTGATCATCAATGCGAAGTATTGCCAATCCATTTCGTCTGGCAAAGAATCAAATAACTTATCAACTAGCTCTTCTTGAGTAAATACAACCCCATGTCTCGCTAACTCTAGCTTTAGATGCCCAAAACGTTCAATCATTTTCGGAACAGACTCATTTTTTAGACATCCGAACAGATCAAATTCCTTCTTTAGTAATTTCTTGTTGTTTTTGATGATCTATGCAGTACCCACACATTTCTTTTGTAATTTCTCCCAAAGATCTTTTGCGTTTGAATACTCAATCAGTGAGATTATATCTTCTCTCACTGACTGGTTAATCAAAGCTATACATTTCTGTTCAGCCACAAAGTATTCGATCTCTTCATTTTCTGACATATTTTCAAAGTCTTCTCTTCCATTGTTAAAACCATTTTTTAAGCTTTTCCAACTGGGGTACGCGAAGGCTTTCAACCATTCCTCGAATCGTTTTGCCCACCGATTATATTCTTCAATTGCTAACAGCTTTGGTGGCTTATTATAGGTTCCATAAGCGCTTTCCACACTAAGTGCATCAGACAACGTCTTTCTCGTACTTGGAGTATTCTCATTCGTTCGGTTTGTTGAATCATCTCCACTATTTCCAGCAAAAGCATACATTTCACTGAACGGGTTCATGAATTCTTCCATTTTTAAGTACCTGAGATGTTTTTCAAACACTTAGAAAATTTTTGAATTTCAAAGATGTAATCACAAAGACACTAGGATAGAATGGCTCGTTCGATCGATCAACACACCCTCAATCGGCTGGATCGTTCGATCGATCAGCTAGTTCGATCGAATAACAAGCAGAATTATGTAAGCAACACTCAATTACTGTCCGATCGATTGGCGTATTCGATCGGCTAGCAATATGATGTCAGCAACAATATCAAATATCTGAACGGTTATGCAAACAGAATGATGACGTCAGCAAGTATATGAAGCGGCTAGGTCGTTCGACCGGCTGACATCAGCAAACATGAACAGTTTTCCATAGATTTTGATAAATTTGAACACGTTTTAGGTTGAATCTAATTATGAAAACTTGTAGGATTGTAATTCTGATGATTGCGAATCGATCTATAGTAAATTTATCAAATTTTAACCGTAAAATCACTATGAATTTTAAGTTTTTCCGATTTTATGGTGACAAAGTGAAAAATAAAGCTAGATCTGAGAAGAGAGTAGAAGAACCGGTCAAATTTTCGGTGAAATTTGAGTTGAATTGGTAGAAATAACAAATTTCCGGCGAAATTTGTCTCTGAAACAGCAAACACGGCTTGAATTCCAGTGAATTCGTCTCTAAATCAACAAGAACGGTTCGAATTCCGGTGAATTCGTCTCTAAATCAACAAGAACGGCTCGAATTCCGGTGAATTCGTCTTTGTAGATCTCGATTCAGCTTCCTAATGCTCTGATACTACTTGTTGGTCCCTCGGATGGGATCTTCTTGTTCAGAAACGTAGTTGAATCGTAAGTGATCAATGCGCGGAATTCATATAATCACATAGCAGATATATGAAGACAAAATTCTACTCTGAATCACCATCTGATATTCTATTGATATGATATGAAAGTGTACAAGAACCAGAGAGAACTCAGACTGACATAAGGTTGCTAGAAAGTGAAAGTGTCAAAGGTTCTAAATAAGCTGATCGAACAGTTATTTATAGGCAAGGTCAGGATATGAGAGTGCTGGCCGATCGGCTGGGCTAGCCGATCGGCTGACAATGCTAACCGATCGAACAGCCTACTCGATCGGTTGGGCTGTCCGATTGGCTGGGCTAGCCGATCGGCTGGCAGCTATAACACTTAACAAAAACTTCGTCATATCCTGACTTGCTTTACATACAAAACATATACAACTATACAAAATATGACTACATGTTGACGGAAGCTACAGACGTTATTGCACTAACAAAAAAGATTAAAAATCAAAAGTATTACACTAAATGTGTGACAACTGCCACTTTTCGGTAACTTTCTTACACTTAAAATACTCATTTTAGCTACATTTTTATGCATTTTGAACATCTGAACTGCTTATTTTATGGCATACACTTAGAATACTCATGAAATACTTACTTAGGATGCATATGATTCATTTTTATTAAGTACATTTGAAACAGTTTAAACAATGCATCGAAACTACTAGAAAAGCACCTAGAAAACTAGTATTCTGACGAAAACGCAGGATCCGCAGAAATCATCTAAACGACATCTTTAGGACTCAGACGAAAGTCCAACATCTAATATATATTAAACCCTAACTAGGAATGCAGCGGTTTGATTTAAAACCTTTCCGAAGTTCGATAACACTAAAAATTGCCCGAAAAGCACTAAAAGCGACGATTTCAACACTTTTCCGTAGAAATTCTGCAGAAATCAGCTTTCTAATATTTTTACAACATGTAAAAATGCTATTTAACATAGAATTCATGTGAGGATACATTCGGGTATCATCCGAACCAATAACTACATCAATTCACACAAGTTACACAACGTAGCGTTCAAATAACGTCTAACCGAAACAATTCGAAACGAATATCCGAACAATATCAAATCTTTTTTTAATAATCATCTAGTGTTATTTGGATCATTATGGTCTAGTAATGGTCACTTAACACCCTCTTATCACTTAAACACTTGCACAATATAAGTTTCCTAACATTACATCTAAGAATCCTAACACTTTTAACAAGGAAAAAAAGTTCACAAGGCAAGGGTACCCCCCCCCCCCCCCACCCCCAATTCTCGGCTCATATGTGGGACCCCCTCCCAACTTGTTTCCACAAATATCTTTGATATTTACCTAGTTTGCAAGTTGTTAACTAAGTGGGCAAGTGGTAAATGTTGGTGAAAGATTGATAACACTTTGTGAAACTTAGTTTACTAGCACATTACTCACATTTTACCCCATAACTTTCACACACAAACTCTCTCAACCATACCCCCATTTTCGGCCAAGAACAACCCTCCACCAACTTCATTTTCTAGCCATTTCCTTGATGATCAAGATGGATTTTCATGGAACTTAGGAGGATCTAAGGCAACCATAAGTTGAAGCAAGCTTTTCCATCCATCCAAGAGCTTTCAATCATCAAGATCATCCCTTTTCTTTGCTTTGCTTTTATCATCATCAAAATCATCCCTAGCCATTAGTGCTAGAAGTAAGCTTCTAAAATCTCTTTTTCATACTTATTTATGCATTATTTGTTTAAAGAACATGTAATAAACTAAATAATCACACAAAATATTATGAAAATACAAAGAAGCAAAATAATAATCATGATATAAAAGTGTGTTTATGTTGTGATTTAAGGATGATTACTTGCATATTTGATCTAGTTTTGGATGATTAGCATACAAATAACTTGTTAGATAATGTTTAAAAACATAATCTAACAAGTGTACATAAAAGTGTTTAAGGGTTTTGTTAAACATAAATATTTAGATGGATGATCATAATCTTTGATTTTGTTAAAGTATGTAAGGTTTTTAACCAAAAATAATATTTTTACAAAGTTATAAAAAGAAACATACAAGATGGGTTTTTATAAAAAAGCTTGTTAAAACTAGAAGTAAAGCATGGATTTTGAACTAGTTAACTTATGTTATGATCATACCAAAACCCTGCATGTTATTGATTTCATCTTGTTAAGATTTTGAGATAAATCTCATATGTTTTTATTAAGAAAAATATGAGAAGATTATTGGTGATTTTATAAGAAAAAGATATGTTTTATATAAACATGGCAAAGTATATATTTCAAAGGAAATATGGCCATTTTTTCTTAAAAATCATAAGTTATGAAAACTATTATTTTTGACAAAATCTTTATTAGATTAAAAAGATTTTAAAGAATAGTTTTTTATAAAAGCAAAGTTTGATATAAATATATATATATATATATATATATATATATATATATATATATATATATATATATATATATATATATATATATATATATATATATATATATATATAGGGGAAGGTTCATTTGAGAAGAAAATTTTATTGAGAAGAAAAAGAATAAAAGGGTACAATTGTAAAACATTAAATATTTTTTTCTCATCTCATTTATTATTATATTTGACTAATTAATTAGTCATTAAGACTATAATCCTTCACACTAAACATTTTTGCCTACACACATCAAAAGTTATCCTACACATTTCGAAATTTATCCTACACATATTGAAATTTATCCTACACAACTCGTAATTTATCCTACACGCCTCGTATCTATCCTACACTATAAATGAATTTTTATTTTTATTTTTTTGTGAAAAATATATATCTTAAAAATAAGTTACAAATTTAATATAATTAGTTATTAAAGATGAAACTACCAATTAATGATGTATGTAAGTTTACTAATATACCCTTATAATTACATTAAGTACAAATATTAAATGAAGTCTAATGAAGCATTTCTATTGGTTGAAATTTCTTCTTTTTTCTTCTTACAAAGAATTTCTTCTCATTTGAACCCTCCACTATATATATATATATATTTAAGAAAATATATATTTAGTTAACTTAACAACTTATGTGCTATGTGTTATTTATTTGTATCAGTTATAAGTATGATAACTAGGAACTTGAATACAATGGTACAAATAAACACAATGTACATTTCGACTAAAGTCTTACAAGACTACATGTAAATACGCCTTAAAAACAACTTACGGACATTCCGAGCTTTCAGACACAACGTATGGTCAAAACGGACGACGGGCGAATCTATAAACATATCGCCATTCCGAGGAGTTACTACGACGCTTAGGCGATCTTTCGACGCGAATACATAAAAATCACCGACAACAATATCCGGATGTTTTGGAAACTTATAAAAACTATTATGTATTCTTTTAATTAAAAAGCCTATATTTAGTAACTTTTATAAAAATGAAAGAATATATTTTCACAAATGGGCTTATTTTTAACACATGGGCTTATTTTTAACATATGGGCTTGTTTTATACAAATGGGCTTATTTTTAACATACGGGCTTGTTTTATACAAATGGGCTTATCATCCTAAATGGGCTTAACATAAATACATGGGCTAAGCCCAGTATCAAAACTCATGGGCTAAGCCCAATACCAAACATATGGGCCAAGGCACAATAACATTAAGCCCAATAACCTTTAGGCCCAATACTATTTAGGCCTAATAACATTAAGCCCAATAACATGAATACATGGGCTAAGCCCTATGTTAAAACACATGGGCTAAGGCCCAATAACATTAAGACATGGGCTCGGCTCAATGACATATAATTAATGAAAATACAATTATACAATTTATTCGGACAAGACCCGATGATACAACTCACAAGATACAAGATTACATATACATATATATATTTGGTGAAATATATATATATATATATATATAACAGTGTAACAAATCATACATCTAATACACAGTTCAACGAACAACAAAGACATACAAGTCTTACACATATTTAAGACACAAGACTTGTACTCAAGTCATTTACAAAGACCGAAGTGTCTAACAAATATAAGAACATTTGTAGGTCACAACATTGTTCAAGACGACCACGCGTAAGATCACGAACACGTACCATTCACGGACGCAATACTGTGAGTTCATGTCCCCTATTCACTTAAATGTTTTACAGTTTTACAACTATCGGGGAAAATACATGTTCAATCGTATGTTAAAGTTAGGGAATGAAACACCTTAGATCATGTGCGATTAGGGTCATACATCTAAGCACCATTAATCTAGTTTGGACCTAGGTACAGAGGGTTAGATCTAATGGGTTTTGGCGAGCCCCACTCTTGGTCATAGACCCATACGGAAGAGTGCGTTTGTGTCCCAGTCGATGGTAGTCGACACGAAATCGTCTAGGTTTGGATTGCTTCCTATTTCATCACACATATTAATGTCCTTGCAAAACATTAATGATCAACGATTTCATTTAACGCTTTACATACTACAACTTGCATTTTAAATACATCTTTTATAACTAAACTGCATGAATTCGCCAACTTTTGTTGATGTTTTCCAAACTTAACATGTATTTCAGGGAATTAATGGACCATGTCGGGATTCATAATCAAGATAACAAGTACCGGAACTCCATGCCATCTTTTGGAGGGTTAACTATTATATCCCGCCTCTTTGCGGCAATATGATGGTTTAAACCTTAGTAGTTTATTTTCATTTTGATGTATGAACTATAACACTTTACTTTTATGTTAATGGTTTGTAACCGACACACTAAACTTTTGTTGTAATGTTTTGAAACACTTATGTAATGGCAATGGAGTATGTTTTATTCATATAGTTTGTTCATGTACATCGATATTTATGCAATGAAAACCATACAGATCACACCTCGCGCTTCCGCTATGAGCGGGTGTGACAAAATGCTTGTCTTCACCAAGTGATGTAAGAGACTTAGGCAAACATGGCCTTTGATTGTCAAGAACTCTTACTATCAATCTTGGATCCCAGGACTACTACACACACTCTATGATGGATGCTGGTGGTGGATGTGGGTTGTAGTGGTGGTGGAGTGTGGGTGAAGTAGGAGAGAGGTGGTTTGCCAAGGGATACCTTTGAAGTGAACCAAACACCCCTATTTATAGCCTGCACAGACGCCCGGACACGGCCCCGTGTCCATCCCCTTTCTCTTTCTTCATTAATTGCAATTTGTCTGTATTAGCTCCACACACCCCTGTGTTGGCTGGGCACGACCCCGTGTGTAGAAGCGTATCTGTACTATCAAGATTTGCAAGATTCTATGAATCTTAGCGTTGACCACGACCCGTGTGAAGCTGGGCACGCCCCCGTGCTGGGAATAGAAGCTTCGATAACTTTGTCTTTTCTGCAGGCAACTAGCCACGCCCCCATGTCCGTTAGGCACGGGGCCGTGGTCAGCCTTCTGTTTCTTTGTTTTTGCTTGGGAAGATGCTGTCGAGGGGTCGGACATGCCATGTTTATTCCTTTTCTTGTATTTATGTGAGATTTTGCTGCATATTTGTTCCGTTTGTTCATTTACGCTCATTTAGTCCTGAAAATACAAAAGGAAGACAAAAGCACACTTTTTCCAACATTAGTACTAAAAAAGGGTTAGTTTTATGCCTCAATTAATGTAATTTATATGTTGCATTTTACACACACCAAAGACCCCCACACTTGAATCTTTTCTTGTCCTCAAGCAAAACTCTTTATAATGTGGCTTACACTCCCAAATGGAATGGGTAGAAGAGAAGTTTTGGGCTTGTCTTGAGTATCGGGAATCCAAGATTTTTATTAGGTTTTATTTTTATGCTATTTACAATCCTATTCGTTATGATTTATTTAGAACGTTTCATATGAGAAATTACTTATTTGGGCATAACATGCCTCTTTAAAATTCCATTTATATACAAGTTCACATACCTCACGGGAGATCACTCAACACTCGGCCGAAGATGTATTTTTGTGAAACACTTGAGACCGGCATGGAACTTATTTCTACCATATGCTTGCCAAGCAATCAATCCTCATCCTTTTTAACTATAAACCTTTGTAAATATCAAGAGGACTTGGGGAAGGGTTAGGCTTGGGTTAAAAGTAGGTGGTTTTGGGTTAGAGGTTAGTAGAAAGGGGTAAAAGCGTAAAAAGCTTCGGTTGTCGTAAAACTTTTTGTTTTTGTGACTTTTATTCAAACAAAGCATTTTCAAACAAAGTTTCTTTGAGGAACTTGTTTGTTTATTGCTATACTTCATTTTTTTTATAAGGAATGTCACATGAGAACTGAGCTTTTTACTAAAATAAAGAGTTTAAAAATAAAAAGGGTTTTGGTGGGTAAAGGGTGTTTGTTTTGTGGGTTAAGAAACGAAAAGGTTTAGGCTCAAAGGGGTTAACTAGGGGGATTTTGATAGGTGATAAAAAAAGAAAAATAATGGTGTTGAAAAGGAAAGGGGTTAGTCCTAATGCCTCCATCATTTACTTGGATTTAAGTTGGTAAGGACCGAGAATGTATCGTCATGGCAAGTTCTAGAGTCGTAAGAAACCAAGCGGCTATTCACACAAGAAACGAAAAATGAGCATTTAATTTAAAGATGTATGCTCGTATGCTCAATAAAGGCTCAAAACTCACTTTTTGTGGGAATGGGTTTATAATGTGATCAAACATATATAATCAAATTTTAACTAGATTTGTCATGCCTTTTCATAATTTTCTTATGTTGGTTCTTTTTATCACGACGCTATCGGTTGTAAATTTGTAAAAATATAACCTTTTTAGAACTTGTTATTCCCAAATTAAACCAAAACAAGTAAAAAAAATGAAAAGTTTTTGAAAAAAAATTGGGGTGATTAGTGGTTCCAATAGAGTTTTGTGTAAGGCTTGTTATTAGGACTTACAAAATTCAAGGTTTTAGCATCCCCCCACACTTAAATTACACATTGTCCTCAATGTGTCCCAAAAATAATTTTTTAGGTTGATTGAATGTGTAAAAAGGTGGTTAAAAACAAAAATTTATGTTACTGGGCGTCTGGGCACGGGCCCGTGTTGGTCCGGGCACGGCCCTGTGTTCAGATCGCCAGTATCATAATTTACAGAAGGCTGGGCACGGGGGCGTGTTCAGTGAACACGACCCCGTGTCTAGTTACCTGAACTGGGCATTTTCTGCAGAGCCTTGGGCACGGGGTGTGTTGGGCTGAGCACGGCGCCGTGCTGGACTTGCTGTAATGAAGAAAAATTACCGGGAGGCTCTGTTTTTGTGCATGGGGTGTGGGTTCAAGCTTCCCTTAGTAACCTCCACCATTCCAAGTGTTTTAACTGTTACAACATCATCCAAACACCATTTAATACTTAAAAACCACCATTCATTAAAGAGTGAATTACATTAGTTCCTAGCAAATAAAAGCATAAACTAAATCTGGATAAGTAGGTCATGAAACACAAGAAAACTAAAACCACAAAGAAGTCCAAGCCTATAGGTTATTTTAAGAGCAAAATTTCCGAAAAAGATAATTTTCTCGGTTGAATGTGGCTTGAAGAACTTCTTCTCCGGGAAGGGCCCCCTCATACATGGTTAAGCCATTCTTCTATCTCCCGAGGGAGAAGGAAGGCGGGCTCATTGGCGTCCTCGTTTTGAGGGGGTGTGACTTCCACTGGAACTTCTTGTAAGTTGTCAAGAGGAGGTTCCGCGAGGATGTCATCCCACCTGGTGGGGTTAATGACTCCTTGTGCTAAGTTCCAATCTTCTTGGGGAAGGATTGGTTCCATGGGAGGTGTTACAAGAATGTTCAACCTCTGGTGCAAGAGGTTGATTTCTTGGAAACTGTTTTCTAGCCCCACCGTGAGATAATTAATACAGTCGATTATGACTTCTTCTACGGATGTCATTTCGTCGAGAGCTTCTCGTAGTGCCATCACATAGCGCACAAGAGTTGCTTCGATTGAAGGCCTTCGTTCCCTACGACTGTTCCATGAATGTGCTGAAGAGGTTCCACTATTCTGGCTTGACATTCTACAAAAAACAGGTCGAAAAGTTTCAATTAAAATAAACAGTACCTCGGCCACGGCCCCGTGCTCGCTGAGCACGGCCCCATGGCCACCTCTCTGCAGGTTTTTGAAACAAGGAATCTTGGAGCTTTAAATTATTTTTCTGACTTTTGAAGCATTTTTAAGCAGAAATAACTTAAAACAGTGTTGTAAAACTTATTTTTGGCAAGATTCCTTGAATAAAAACTTAACAAATATCACAATAAAGCTTGAAAACTTGGAGATTTCAAACTTTAATGGAGGTTTTGAGGAGAAAATGAAGAAGAAGACAATGGACAAAAGTAGAAAAAACAAGATGGTTGTTGAGAACCTTCTTTAGAATATACCTTGTATGGTATATGTGAAGATCCCACCAGATCTTTGTCTTTGGAATGGGTCCAAGAGTGCAGGAATCTTGCTGCATTTATAGAAAATGAAAGCACGCTGGACACGGCCCTGTGTGCAGACAAAATTCTGACACTTTTTGTCCGTATTCTGACCAAAAGTCAGACGGGAATCTTTGGGTGGACACGGGGGCGTGCTGACCTGGACACGTACCCATGGCTAGAGGTTTTATGAAGTTTTGTCTATTTTTAAGGAATTTATCCGGATCGGGTGGTTCCTTACTGGATGGAACAACACCGAAGTGCCTGAGATACCTAAGTTGCCCTAGTTTTAGACAAGAACGCAAGAGGTTATCGGAAAGGGTGATTCCTAGGCTAAATACCGGCGGGCAAGACCAACCTTTATTTCCCTTATTCGGGCTCTCGTTAAAGAAGGTATATGTCGAATCACTCAGGTCTATGTATGCATCGGCAGAAACCGATGGGGAGTCCTTCACAGCACAATTGACACAGGGACGACTATCGCTCAAGTACTCGCAAGAGTTAGAGGTGATTTCGGGAGCAACGATGTTGTTATAATCCAAATGCAATCTCAATAATTCTCCTTGATCGTCGTCTTGAGATGAATTATTTATTTCCATCTCAAGTTCTTTTATCCATTGGAGAATTATTTCTTCCATTTGGAATAATTCTTCAAGAATCATTTCATCTAGAAGGGATGATTGAGAGCATTCGAGGGAGAGATAGGGATTGTTTTTACTTTCGCCCATCTTAAGGCTACATGTCACACCCCGGCCGCGTATAACATGCAACCGCGGCGGAAACGCCGGGGAGTGTTGTGGACAGAATTAATTGTTATACAACCATGGAAATAAAAGTTACATTTTATTTATTGACAAGAGTGTTCCATTGTTTCAAAACAGGAAAATACAAAGTTTATAACATGATTAAACTAGTCTAGCTTCGTTTTTAGTCTCTAAGGCACAGGTCCGCCCTAGTGTCATGATCATCATCCTATGGAATAGCTCCTGAAAACACATGTGAAAGTAGGTGCGTCAGCATAAAAATGCCTGTGAGATACATAGGTTTTGTGAAAATGGGATTCATGACTTGAGCTTAAAGAAATGTTTAATAACAGTCAGTCATGAACCTTGTAATTTGTTTTGCTTTGTAAACCATTTGAAAAACGATAACATCAAACGATATGTATAGATAAGTGCAAGGTTAAACGAATAACTAAGTAAAATGAGTTGAATAAGATAAGTTGTTTGTGAAAATAATGTCTTGTGAAGAATATGTTATTTATGTAAAATGTAATGTGTCTAAGCTGAAATGACTTAGATAACGCCACGATATGTAACATTATACAACATTTATATATAGGAAGTACCAGCGGCGTATCCACCATGTTTGTATCATATTACATACGCCACGTTACTTAAATCATTTACCCAAACCAATCCACCATGTAAATTGTTCATGTGTAAACCAAATGTCAAGTGTTATTGTAAACCATGTCAAATGTTTATGTTCAAATGTAAACCACCAAATGTGTATGTCAATGTCGACGTGTTTATGTTCAATGTAAATCATGTAATGTGCATCCCAAAATGTATCATGTATGGTAAGCGAAATGTATCAACTTAAACCATATGCACAAACAAGTCGTTGAAGTAAAACGTGGTTTAAATCAACGTTATGTTCTGCGAAAAATGCATGCTCTATTGATATTAACATTTATGTGGTATTGTAAACTAGGCATACATCCAAGCCTTGAGACTGCGGCGATAAACCCTTAAACAAATTAAAGGTTTATCTAAGTTATGTATATCGAATTCGGTCATTCCTTCCAGTCCTATCAAACCCAGGACTTCAGGAATGGGAGTTGTCAATTCCTATGGTACCACTACCTACTAACGAACGGCGTAGCTAATGTTAATGAATGTATTGTTCCATGTTAAACAAACCAAATATCATAACAAAATGAAGGCATGTGATGTAAACAATTGTACTAAGTATGCTAAGTAAACATACGAAGCAGAAATGTTCATGTAAATCAATGTGCCTATATGCTGAGTAAACATATGCAGCAGAAAATGTTCATGTAAATCAATGCACTAAGTACGCACACAATGGGCATACATAGCATAAAATGTAATAAAATCGTGTACTATAATGTACTAACAACATAGCAGGCATATGATGTGAAAACATGGAAAGCATGAATGTAACAGATAGGCACATGTGTTTCACCCCAAAACAGTTTGGAAAACAGTAAAAGAGGGGTTCAATGTACTCACCTGAGATTGCTTTGAGTTCCTTGTATAATAACCAGATAATGCTAAAGATCACGGAATACCAACGGCACCTAATAGGTAGCTTATGTTAATATACCGGACCAAATCGGAAGGATCGGACAGTACGCGGGTTCGAAAACCAAACGAGTATGGAGACTCGTGTAATATGGTTTAACAAAGCCTACATTCTAAAATGAAACTTAACCTAAGTGCTTACGGTCCATCATGACCCGTTGAGGTAGCTTATGCCACCCTAACGCGTCATTCGCGTAGAACGCGTATGGAACGCCTAACATTGCGACTACAAGGTATAACCTCGGAAGGTTATAGCTATGGTCACCTAATATGTTTGGTCGGATCCTAAAGATCGACCAAATGGGTCGGGTTCGAAAGTATAAGCGATGGTTTAGATCGCTTACCTTACGACCCTATATAAGCACTATACTAAACGTGACGAGCTAAGCATGTTAGAACATGCTTAACTAAGTTTAGAAAACAGGTTTGGCATCAAAACAAACGGCTTTGATGCTCACGAGTAGTTTGGTTACAAAATACGCAAGAATGCGCATTTTGGCCGAAACTACGGCTCGTCACTGAGCCTAGATAACGGGGTAATCAGTAGGTATGGTCACTACGGACCATAACCATCGTGATCACGCTCACGTTATGAAGTTCCATGAACTTCGCATCGACCATAAGCTGGTCAATGCAGAAAGTCAACAAAACGTTGACTTTCGGACTCGAAAAGCGAATAAAAGAGCGAAAGAAGACTTACGGAGGGTCCCCGAGTGCTAATCTAGATCAAATAGCTCAGGTATGAAACAATGGTTCCAATTTAGAGCTTTAGATCTGATTCTTGTGGGTTTTTACACAAAAGGGGGGGGGGGTATTTATAGGAAAAGTGGAACCGTTAGGATCGTTTATCGAATATCGTGCCGCGATCTCGAGCGTACACTTGTCAAATTCTTGTGGTAAGTCAGAAAATGTCCCTTGGCTCTTGATTGGGTGAAAGGGCATCGCCCCTTGATCGAACGAAAGGCCAAGTTGCATTAAATGCAAAATATTTTCTGTCAGACACCCTCACGCGGCCCGCGTGAAAGTGTGTGCAGATCTTACGCGGGCCGCCTGGCCCCGTCTGATCTGCACCACTTGCAGAATTTACATATTTGGTCCCCGTTGCGTGTTTAAGCTATTTCCAGCCCTTCTAAGACCTGTAAAGCCATCTTTAAGGCCCTAAAATGATGCCTAAACATTGTGGACATGAAACATGCCCAAAAGTATGTCGGATGTCGGTTCGTTTGGCCGTACGATCGCGATGTTTACTTAATTACGATGGAATGCGCATAAGCGTGAAAGACGATCCAAATGACGCGACGAATGGATTTTTCTCATGCCAAACACTAAGGCATAATATAAGGATGCTTACATAAATTTTTGGATGTCCGGATGTATTCAGAACGTAAGTTATGCGCGAAAGTGCAAACTTATGCACTTTTTGACACTTTTAGTCCTTGAATGATCCAAAAGTTTGTTTTAACATACCAAACCCCTCAAAGCCTATTTCTAAGCTATGTAAAGGATATTTATGGTATGTTTAACTTATGGACATGTTCCGGAATGTTCGTTACAGTTCAAATTGGCATACTTTCGCAGTTTGTCAAGTTTAGTCCCTGTAAGCGAATTAACTTGTTTTTGCTATACCAAAGCCTTCAAAACTTATTTCTAAGTTATGTAAAGGTTATTTAAGGTATGTTGAGTATATGTTGATGTTCCGGAGTATTTGTCGCATTAAACTAAGTACGTTTACGCACAAGTTAGTGTATAACTCTCCAGAAAGCGATGTAGAGTTTGAAATTGAACAAAAGTCAAAATATGAAAAATGTAAAACACAACCAAACAAACATTGGGATCAAATAACATTATTTTATTGATAATTGAACTGTTCACAATGATTACAAGCACAAATGTTACAGTCTCCCCTACTTGTGGAAATTTCGTCCCGAAATTTATTTAGAGGAAACTGATTGAAAAAGGTGCGGATATTTTGCCTTCATTTGATCTTCACGTTCCCAAGTAAACTCGGGTCCACGCTTAGATTCCCAACGAACCTTGACCAAAGGAATGCGCTTGCTGTCACACCCGTTCATTAGCGGAAGCGCGCGGTGTGAACTTGATTAGTTCTCATTGCATACGATATAAGTAAACTACATGAATAAAAACATACGATGTTCATCCATTGACATAGTAAAATATTACACATCATAAGTTTGTTTAAAATGCCAAACAACATAAGTTATAAGTTTTACAAAAGACGAGTTCAACACAAGTTTAAAACATAAGGATTTGTATCCTATATCTCATTGAAGATGAGATATATGGACCAAACCCTCCAAAAGGGATGACATCGATGACTTGTACTCCAAAAGCTTCATAGTAAACACCAGCACCCAAGTTGCATTAGTTTCCTGAAATACATGTGAGTTTGAAAACATCAACAAAAGTTGAGCGAGTTCATGTGTTTTATGTGTAATGCGCATCAAATGAATCTCAAAAACATTTGAAAGTTCAGTTTATAAGTAGGTATGTAAAGCGTCTATGAACATGTTGATCATTAATGTTTTGCAAGGACATTAATATATGTGACGACATAGGAGGTACTCAACCCGCGTAGGCAATTTAAGTGTCGAACTCTCGACGATGGACACAACAGCACTCTAGTGGTCACTCCTGGACCGTGAGTGGGGCTCGCCCGTACCCATTAGATCTAACCTTTGTTCCTTGGTCCTCAAAAGGATTAATGGCACCTCAGTTACAGCCTATGCTCACATGATCTAAGAGTTCATTCCATAACTTAATCATATCTATGTTTGACATGTATTTCCCCCCAAAAGTTGTAAACCAAAACGTTAAAAGAAAAGGGGGACATGAACTCACTGTATTGCGTCCAGCAATAAGCTCTAGCAACCGTGTTCCGTAAGCGTGAGTCAACCTACAAGGGTTCTAACTCATTAGACACGTCGGTCTTTCCTAGACCTTGTACTCGTTGTTCATCTTGAACGTTTATTATTTTCATATAGTTTTTGGAACACTTGTATATTTTTAGTAGTATGTTGGCACTTGTTTCATATGTATACCTTGGTTCATGACTTTATATTTGTTACACAAATATAAGTGTAAAGAGTGTTAAAAATATTTATTTTTAACGTCGAAATACGTTATCGTATGTATACAACCTTAGTGAGAGAGTACACTTCAACAAGTGTATGTGTGTATATCGTCATGTACTAGAGTCCTTTATACATATACCGTATGTATACTTGTATTTGTGTGTTTTAAATGTGTACGTATACCGTATTTATACGGGCAGGTATACCGTATTTATACGCGTAGGAATATCGTATAATACGTGTAGGTATACTATATTATACGCGTAGGTATACCGTATTTATACGTGTAGGCATTCCGTATTATATGTGTAGGTATACCGTATTTATAATATATTTTTATAATATATAATTATAAAAATTATACATGTATTTTACATTGGGCCTAGCCCACATCTTAGTGTCATTGGGCTTAACCCATGTATTTTGTCTTTGGGCCTAGCCCATGTCTTTTAGGTTGTTGGGCTTAGTCCATAATATTGATGTATTTGGGCCTAGCCCATATTATTTATTACAAATGGGCTTTTATAAGGTTTATGGAAATGGGCCATTGCCCACCTATTTAGAAATTGGGCTTAGCCCAAAATTTTTGTTATCTTAAGCCCACTATTAATTTAAAAGCCCAAAATGTTATATTTTTAGCCCAATTTAGTGTTTAGTAAATTTTGGTAGCATTTACTAGTTATGCTAGTAACTTGTTATTATTATTATTTATTTTATTTTATTTTTTCTAAGCACACTTGGCGTTATGATCAAAGTTAAACTTTCCAATTTTTCGTTGTCGTGTGTATATAAATTTCAAGTGTCTAGAATATGTTGTTTGTTTATTATAATTGTCACCGTAAGTTGTCTTTATATTTTTGGTGTGGAGATGGTCCGTTTCGCCGATTATGCAAAAAGCGTCGTCCGATGCTCGCGCCTTAAGTTATTGTATTACAATTGTGCATTTTTAGTAGGCACGACGGTTCGCGACTAACATCACACTTGTGAATGTTTGTAAGGTTTCGGTCGTAGTGTATGTGTATATTTATTATAAAAATTGTATGTGTTATTTTAGTACATTTTCCTAGTACTAGTACATACACATACTTATACATGTATTATACACCAAAGAAGGTAATGAAAATATATATAATTTTTCTTCAAAAATTATATTGATTTATATACTTTAGTTTTACCCATTTTATTTAATAAATATACCTTTTAGTGTTAGCATACTCTTAGATAGTTAAAACTTAACCCTTTTCATTAGGGTTCGTCTAATTACGATTAAAGTCGTTAATCGCAATTAAAGTTACTAATCACGATTAACCATGCGAATCACCCCGTTAATCTCTTTTTAATCGCGATTAAATTTTTATAAAATTTCGCCATAGTTTCCCTAAACTATGGCGTTTTTTCCCATGTATTTAATACATGTTTAAAAAAAATCATTTTCAATTTACCATTAACATTATTATCATACTAATCTTCACAATCCATACTTTCAAGTAGCCAAATATCCCCATTCATTCTCTAAATTCATGAGCTTTTACATATTCATTTTTCTAAAAAAAAGATTTCAAGACCTTTATGTCTTACATGTTAAGACTTTCTAAATGTAGTTCTTTTTTTTTTTATAACCATATATTAAATCACTTGTTACTTTAAAAAAAATCACATTTATTAGTTCTTAAAATATCAAGTTTAGGCCATCATAGTCCTTAATCATTCAAGTTTAACACATATATGTATAAAGCTCATGAACATAATGATGATGATTTTTCATGATTTAAACACTTAGTTGTTTAAATCGTATTTTTAAGCCTAATATAACAAGATCATCACTTATTTAAGTTACTACACTAAATAAACAACATGCTCAACTTAAATTATAAGTTTAAACAACTTATTTTAACCAAGATAAGCAAGATCATACAACTCATACAACTCTATAACACATAATAATCACATCATACTTCACATTTAGTAAGTTGTTAAGTTTTGGTTTAGGGTTTTGAGTGGAATTTTTTTCTTTGATTTCAAGATGATCAACTTGTACATCCTTGATCTAGACATAATAATAAGCTTAAAAAGATGGTTAGTGAGAGCTTACAACTTTGCACAAGATTATAGGATAATTAAGAAGAAGATTAAGCTCCAAGTGGTGAGAATATGCTCCTAGTATGCATCCATGCCTTACACCATCTTTGATTATTTTGAAGTGGCTTATAATTGCTTGAAATGTGGTGATAAAAAAATTGAAAATGGAAGGTTGAAGGAGGTTGTTTGGGCTGCCGTAACCAAAAGAGAATGAGGAGGGTTTTTTTTTTTTTTTTATGTGGAAATGTTATAAGAATGATGGAGGTTAGTGTGATATGGTATGGTTATCTTCTTATTGGTCTTCACTAGTCAAAAATCATAATTTTAAACCATACTTCCCATGTCAAATTCTAGTACAAGTATGGTGATTGAAGTTGAGCCCTCATGCTCGTGAATGATGAGGCTAGGATATGATTTGATTTTTTTTTTAAACATATATAACATGTGTGAAATGTTAAACATTTAGATATTTTGGTCATTTAGACAAACTAGGTTCATTTTAGGTGTTAATGATAGTTCAGAATTTTAAGTAAGGTTTAACTAGTTTACTAGTTTAGTGGGTATTAGTTTTAGGTGACAAAAATACCACTAGTTCGCTCACCGGTTCGATATCGGGTGATATACGAAAGTTGTGGTGTAGTACCGGGAGCTTAGGTTCTAATTTACCATCGATGCTATGACATCTATTCAAGGTGTTTATGACACCAAAATATCGTTAACTAGTTCGCTACCCTTTTAGTTTAGGAGATTGGAAGATAGAAATATAATTTATTCGCCTATTGGCTCGAGTTTGGACAGTGTGTGAAAGTTGTGGCGTGACACCGGGAGTAATTGTTTCGAGTATCCCATTGATATCCCTAAGCTTATTTATGATGTAAAATGTTATTTATAAGTTCTACGGACGTTGTAAAACGTTATTTTCTAGTGCCGCGGACATTCTGTTTCGGTTGTATTTTGGCGCATAATGGATAAAGTGCAATTAAGTGCATTTACCGGAAAGTAAATGTGTTTTTGTGTTTGGTGTCCCTAATTAGGGGTTTTTATTCATATCTCAACTATGAAGTGCGTTCATGCCATTCGTCGCTTGTTCCGCCAGTTTTTAGAACTTGCTGGCATGAATAGTGTGCTCAGGTGAATAGTGCTTTTAGCATTTTGCCAACATATTGGAACATAGTTTGCGGTTTTCTCGTGACATAGCGATTGTGTTAATATCGTTTAGTATTTTTAACCACGTCCTATGATTGCTAGAACTTATACGATCTAATCATGCAATAATTAAATCGTAACGAGAGAAATTAAATGTTAAACCAAGTGTTTAAGTTGTACGGAATTACCATTATTTTTGCCAGTTGTCACATTCTCCCCCCGTTAGAAGAATTTCGTCCCGAAATTCGAGTCGTGCTACCGGTTGCAGGGGGATCTGGAAACAGGTGAGGGTACTTGGATTTCATTTGATCTTCACGCTCCCACGTATACTCGGGACCGTGACGCGAGTTCCAACGAACTTTAACTAGCCTCCTACGATTCCTGCGTGTCTTGTGGACCTTCCAGTCCGTAACCTCAACAGGTTCTTCAGTAAATTGAAGTTTGTCGTTGACGTGTATCTCATCTGCTGGAATGGCAAGCGTCTCTTGTGTAGGACTTTTCTTGAGATTTGACACGTGAAACGTGTCGTGTACACTGCTCAGTTCTTCTGGTAGTTCTAACTTGTATGCAACAGTTCCGATCCTTTCTAGGACTTTGAAGGGTCCAATGTAACGTGGGTTCAACTTTCCACGTTTACCAAATCTTACTACACCCTTCCAAGGCGAGACTTTTAGCAATACCATGTCTCCGACCTCGAAATCTAATGGTTTGCGTCCTTTGTCTGCGTAGCTCTTTTGTCTATCGCGAGCCATCTTGATACGGTCTCGTATCTGCATGATCTTGTCTGAGGTTTCTTGGACCAAATCTGGACCAATGAGTTGTTTATCCCCGGTCTCCGCCCAACATAGCGGGGACCGACATTTTCGCCCATATAATGCTTCAAACGGGGCGGCCTGGATGCTAGTGTGATAACTATTATTGTACGAGAACTCCACTAAGGGCAAGTGAGTATCCCAGTTTCCACCCAAATCCATCACACAAGCACGTAACATGTCCTCCAAAGTTTGTATCGTCCGTTCACTTTGGCCGTCCGTTTGAGGGTGAAAGGCCGTACTAAGATTCAGTTGGGATCCAAATGCCTTTTGGAATGATTGCCATATCCTAGACACAAATCGACCATCTCAGTCTGATATAATAGAAATAGGCACTCCATGTCGTGCCACAATCTCCTTGAGATATATTTCGGCCAGTTTCTTGGTGCTATCCTTCTCACTGATCGGTAGAAAATGTGCGGACTTTGTAAGTCGATCTACAATTACCCAAATCATATCATGGCCTTTTGAGGTTCGGGGTAACTTAGTAATGAAGTCCATTGAGATTTGTTCCCATTTCCATACGGGAATTTCAGGTTGTTGGAGCAACCCTGAAGGCTTTTGATATTCCGCCTTAACCTTAGCGCAGGTAAGGCATCTACCGACATAAGCAGCAATGTCGCTTTTAAGCTTAGGCCACCAATAAAATTCTTTTAAATCTTGGTACATCTTATCCGAACCCGGATGTATAGAGTACCTTGACTTGTGTGCCTCGTCCAAGATAATTGTTCGCAGTTCGCCAAAGAACGGGACCCAAATTCGTCCCATAAAGTACAGTGTTCCATCCTCCTTTGGCACCAATTGTGCCTCCATTCCTTGTAAGGATTCGGCTGATATATTTTCTGGTTTAAGCGCCTCTTGTTGAGCATCGTGAATCCGAGAAGTGAGATCATTATGTATGGTCATCTCCAAGGCTCGCACCCTTAGAGGTTTAATACGTTCCTTGCGGCTCAGGGCATCCGCCACAACGTTCGCCTTGCCCGGATGATACTTTATCTCACAATCATAATCGTTCAATAACTCGACCCATCGTCTTTGCCGCATATTTAAATCTTTCCGATCGAATATGTGCTGCAAACTCTTGTGATCTGTGAAGATTGTACAACGAGTACCATATAAGTAGTGACGCCAGATCTTTAACGCGAATACCACCGCACCTAGCTCCAGATCGTGCGTGGTATAATTTTTCTCATGCACCTTTAATTGACGAGACGCGTACGCAATGACTTTGTCCCGTTGCATCAACACACAACCAAGACCTTGATGCGATGCATCACAATAAACCATAAAGTCATTGGTACCGTCGGGTAAGGATAAAATAGGCGCATCACAAAGTTTATCTTTCAGCAGTTGAAAAACCGCCTCCTGTTTCTCGCCCCAATCAAATTTCTTGTCTTTTTGTGTTAGGGACGTTAGCGGTTGAGCAACTTTTGAAAAGTTCTCTATGAATCGTCTATAATAGCCCGCTAATCCCAGAAACTGTCGTATCTCAGTAGGGGTTCTAGGCGCTTCCCAATTCTTAATTGCCTCAATCTTTGCTGGGTCGACGTGAATTCCCTTCTCATTTACCACATGACCTAGGAATTGAACCTCGCGAATCCAAAATTCGCACTTCGAAAACTTTGCATACAGTTGTTCCTTTGTCAAGAGTTCCAAAATAGCTCGGAAATGTTGCTCGTGTTCCTCCTTGGTTCGCGAGTATATTAGGATATCTTCGATAAACACAATCACAAACTTGTCCAAATACGGCTTACACACACGGTTCATGAGGTCCATGAAGACCGCAGGTGCGTTGGTTAAGCCGAACGGCATAACAAGAAACTCGTAATGTCCGTAACGAGTCCTAAAAGCCGTTTTGGGGATACTTTCTTCCTGTATTCTCAACTGATGGTAACCCGACCTCAGATCGATCTTGGAGTAGTAGCTTGAACCTTGTAGTTGATCGAATAAGTCGTCGATTCTCGGTAAGGGATATCGGTTCTTGATGGTCAGCTTGTTTAACTCCCTATAATCAATGCACATGCGAAAGCTGCCGTCTTTCTTTTTAACAAATAATACCGGAGCTCCCCAAGGTGAGAAACTCGGTCTAATAAATCCTTTATCTAGCATCTCTTGCAGCTGAGTAGATAACTCTTGCATTTCTGACAGAGCTAACCGATATGGTGCTTTTGCCACTGGTGCCGCTCCTGGCACCAAATCAATTCGAAACTCCACTTGACGTTGTGGAGGTAGTCCAGGCAAGTCTTCTGGGAAGACTTATGGAAATTCTTTCACAACATGGATGTCTTCTAGCTTCGGCTCTTTGGTTTCCTTGTCGACTACGTGGGCGAGGAAGGCTATACAGCCTTTTCGAAGACACTTTTGCGCCTTCATGCAATTTATGATCCGTAGAGGTGCCTCACATTTCTCCCCATGATTTATAAGTGTTTATTCATTCGATAGTGGGATGCGGATGGTCTTCTCATGACAGACCACTTCTGCCCGGTTGTCAGACAACCAATCCATTCCAATAACCGCGTCAAAGCTACCCAGATCAACGGGTAAAAGATCGATAGAAAATTTTCGCTCCCTAAGCTCGAGTGTACAACCCTTGATAACCTCACCCGCTTCGACTAATTTTCCATTCGCCAATTCTATAGAATACGGGACGTCTAGTTTACTCGACTCTAGACTAAGTATGTTCTTAAATTCTACAGATATAAAACTAAAGTCGGCGCCAGTGTCAAACAGAATGGATGCAAAGTGTTGGTTTATAGGGAACGTACCCGTAACTACGTTCGGGTCCTGACGCGCTTCACGTGCTCCAATCGTGAAGACTCTTCCACGGGCTTGATTTTCTTTAGGACAATCCTTCAAAAAGTGCCTTAAGTCTCCGCAGCCAAAACAACCTTGGCCTCGTCCATTACCATTTCTACCTTGGTTGTTGTTGTTATTGTTTCCGCCCTGATTGTTGTTGTTGTTTCCTCCTCGGTTTGTATTTCTTCCTCCAGTTCCTACCCAACATGTTTCTTTGTTGTGCCCCTCCTTTCCACATTTGTCACACTTAGCTCTTGGACATCGACCATTGTGGTGAAACTTGCACTTATCACACTTAGGCTTGGAACCCAAATACCCTTTACCACTAGCCTCATTAGTGGCTCCATAAGCTTTAGTACCACGAGTTGGGTTCACTTCCCTTCGTTTGTTCGCATTCCAGTTGTCGTTGTTTGCTTGAGTGCCTTTCTTTAAGTTTGAAAACTTTCTCTTGTTGCCGCTTGAAGACTCCACATGAGTCTCTTTTTTGTTAGAGCCTGGCTTTGAAAACTTGTCTAAACGAAGAGCCTCCTCGGTGAGGGCGACAGCCAAGTCGATTGCCTCGCTGATTGTAGGGGGCTTGGAAGAAGTAACCATGCTCAGAATCTCAGGAGCAAGTCCCCAGATGAACCTCTCAATCCGCTTAAACTCAGGTTCCACCAAGTAGGGAACAACCCTTGACAAGTCGTGGAAGCGTTGTATGTATCCAGCGATATCAGATCCGATCATTCTTAAATTCCAAAACTCGGTCTCAAGTTTCTGAATCTCCGCCCTAGAACAGTACTTCTTTCTCATTAGATCCTTGAGCTCGTCCCAGCTCATGGCATACACAGCAGTTTCTCCTTTAGTCTGAACCTGTAGGTTCCACCATGAAAGCGCCCCGTCTAAGAATAGCCCGGAGATATAAGAGACCCTATGTTCAGGAAGGCATTTGCTCATTCTTAGGACGGAGTCTGTCTTCTCGGTCCAGCGCACAAACGCTACGGCTCCGCCTGTGCCATCGAAGTTCAGCGGTTTGCAGTCCAAAAACTGCTTGTACGTGCAACCTGAAACATTTACAACCACAAACCATGAATGAGCATGGACATAGTACGAATAGAATATACGGGAGTATTGTAACGTGCCATAGACGACTTAATCTTACCGCTAGGGAGATTGTTTCCTGATGTACCTCCAGTACCACCGCTATGCTCGGTGCGGTTAGCTTCGTACTGCGCAATCGCCTGAGAGATGCGCTCATTCAGTTCGGCTTCTGTTCTCGGTAGTGGGTTTGTGTTGGTTTTTCGTCTTGGCGGCATTGTCTTCTAATAAGAAGTATTGCGGAGATTAGACACATATTTAATGATAAATATAGTCTACTAAGGTATATACATAATAGGTAAATAGTCATCACATCACCCAAACATGCAATCACATAAGCAACACATGCACATGCGTAAGCATAAGCAACAATATGTAATAAAGAAAAAACAAACTACTGAGCTTTCATATATTAGACAACTTGATACATTGTTTAGTAGAAGAAAACAAAAGGACTCGAGGCTACACAACCCCGGTCGTACAAGTTCATAATACACAAAAGTAGTAAGTCTTTTTCTTCTACATTGGTCTTCCAAAATCTTCAAGTGTCTTCAGCTCATACTAGGTCTTCATATGTACATAAAAGTGGGTCTGTGACTCCCACACAAAAGTACCTGCAAATAAAAGATAACTAGACCACTGGAGGGGATGGAGGTGGTGGAGATGATGGTGGTGGTGGAGTAGGTGGTGGAGGGTAGGCTGGTGGTGGTGGTGGCATAGCATCCCTAAACTGCTGCAATTCCCAGACCTGGCGGGAGAGGATTTGAATATGAAGCTGTAAGGAATGTATCTCATCATCGATAGTGAAAGCATGATAGTGACATGGATGATATGGGTCAGACTCGGACATATGAGGCGGAGGGTGTCGTGTAGACCGGTGATCAGCCGGCACATGGGTATCGAGAGAGGTCGGCTGTCGAGAAGTGCCCTCCCCAGGGCGGGGCGCTGGAATCTCATGAGTGAAAAGGATAGATGCGACAGTGTGATGGGGATCAGCAACATGCGGTGAAAATGGGTGTCCAGTAGTGGGAGTGACAGGAGTAGTGTGTGGTGTCGGTGTATCAGACGGGATAACTGCAGGTGTAGCAACAGGTACGGCTGAGGGTGATGCGGCGTCGCTAGAACCCGAAGAGGATAGGTCTACCACAGATACGATAGGAGAGGAAACCTCTAGAATGGCTATGTCCAGGGCATCACCACCATCAATCTCATCGTCCAAACTATGGACATGTATGACGGGAATGTCATCCTCGTCATCAGACACAACAATAAACCCCGGAACCGCAGCGAGAGGAACAACATCTAGTGGAATATAGTCGACGATGTGAGCTCCATCAGGATGACCAATGATAACAAACGGGTTCAGCTGTGGCCCCACCGCTAGAACGTCATCCACCATGTCATGGTCTGGCAGCGCAAACGGCTGAAAATCATCAAGGTCCTCATCATCAGAGGGAATGATCTCCTCCATGGGCTCATCGTCAGATGGTACGTCCATGTGGTCATGATTGTCGTAAATGCCACTGCTAGCTGATGATGCCATAGTACCCTGGCAAGAACAATCCGTACAACTCATATATATGTATCACTAAATAATAATATTTCTTGTTATATACATAAGCAAATAATTGTAGCATATCACATTGTTATTGTGCGCGGTAGTTCTAGTTCAGCAAGTTTATCCCATATAGACCATACCCCAATTAATGTCCTCGCATTGTTTTCTTGAAAAGAGTTTTGTTATCGGACCTTGGTGCTTTTGTATATGCAATGAAAAACATTTTACAACACAAAATGTTTTCGTGGGAGGATCCTAGTGATTGTAGACTAGACTCGAGAAGGAATCCTAGTTCACTACAACCTGGCTCTGATACCAATCTGTCACACCCGTTCATTAGCGGAAGCGCGCGGTGTGAACTTGATTAGTTCTCATTGCATACGATATAAGTAAACTACATGAATAAAAACATACGATGTTCATCCATTGACATAGTAAAATATTACACATCATAAGTTTGTTTAAAATGCCAAACAACATAAGTTATAAGTTTTACAAAAGACGAGTTCAACACAAGTTTAAAACATAAGGCTTTGTATCCTATATCTCATTGAAGATGAGATATATGGACCAAACCCTCCAAAAGGGATGACATCGATGACTTGTACTCCAAAAGCTTCATAGTAAACACCAGCACCCAAGTTGCATTAGTTTCCTGAAATACATGTGAGTTTGAAAACATCAACAAAAGTTGAGCGAGTTCATGTGTTTTATGTGTAATGCGCATCAAATGAATCTCAAAAACATTTGAAAGTTCAGTTTATAAGTAGGTATGTAAAGCGTCTATGAACATGTTGATCATTAATGTTTTGCAAGGACATTAATATATGTGACGACATAGGAGGTACTCAACCCGCGTAGGCAATTTAAGTGTCGAACTCTCGACGATGGACACAACAGCACTCTAGTGGTCACTCCTGGACCGTGAGTGGGGCTCGCCCGTACCCATTAGATCTAACCTTTGTTCCTTGGTCCTCAAAAGGATTAATGGCACCTCAGTTACAGCCTATGCTCACATGATCTAAGAGTTCATTCCATAACTTAATCATATCTATGTTTGACATGTATTTCCCCCCGAAAGTTGTAAACCAAAACGTTAAAAGAAAAGGGGGACATGAACTCACTGTATTGCGTCCAGCAATAAGCTCTAGCAACCGTGTTCCGTAAGCGTGAGTCAACCTACAAGGGTTCTAACTCATTAGACACGTCGGTCTTTCCTAGACCTTGTACTCGTTGTTCATCTTGAACGTTTATTATTTTCATATAGTTTTTGGAACACTTGTATATTTTTAGTAGTATGTTGGCACTTGTTTCATATGTATACCTTGGTTCATGACTTTATATTTGTTACACAAATATAAGTGTAAAGAGTGTTAAAAATATTTATTTTTAACGTCGAAATACGTTGTCGTATGTATACAACCTTAGTGAGAGAGTACACTTCAACAAGTGTATGTGTGTATATCGTCATGTACTAGAGTCCTTTATACATATACCGTATGTATACTTGTATTTGTGTGTTTTAAATGTGTACGTATACCGTATTTATACGGGCAGGTATACCGTATTTATACGCGTAGGAATATCGTATAATACGTGTAGGTATACTATATTATACGCGTAGGTATACCGTATTTATACGTGTAGGCATTCCGTATTATATGTGTAGGTATACCGTATTTATAATATATTTTTATAATATATAATTATAAAAATTATACATGTATTTTACATTGGGCCTAGCCCACATCTTAGTGTCATTGGGCTTAACCCATGTATTTTGTCTTTGGGCCTAGCCCATGTCTTTTAGGTTGTTGGGCTTAGTCCATAATATTGATGTATTTGGGCCTAGCCCATATTATTTATTACAAATGGGCTTTTATAAGGTTTATGGAAATGGGCCATTGCCCACCTATTTAGAAATTGGGCTTAGCCCAAAATTTTTGTTATCTTAAGCCCACTATTAATTTAAAAGCCCAAAATGTTATATTTTTAGCCCAATTTAGTGTTTAGTAAATTTTGGTAGCATTTACTAGTTATGCTAGTAACTTGTTATTATTATTATTTATTTTATTTTATTTTTTCTAAGCACACTTGGCGTTATGATCAAAGTTAAACTTTCCAATTTTTCGTTGTCGTGTGTATATAAATTTCAAGTGTCTAGAATATGTTGTTTGTTTATTATAATTGTCACCGTAAGTTGTCTTTATATTTTTGGTGTGGAGATGGTCCGTTTCGCCGATTATGCAAAAAGCGTCGTCCGATGCTCGCGCCTTAAGTTATTGTATTACAATTGTGCATTTTTAGTAGGCACGACGGTTCGCGACTAACATCACACTTGTGAATGTTTGTAAGGTTTCGGTCGTAGTGTATGTGTATATTTATTATAAAAATTGTATGTGTTATTTTAGTACATTTTCCTAGTACTAGTACATACACATACTTATACATGTATTATACACCAAAGAAGGTAATGAAAATATATATAATTTTTCTTCAAAAATTATATTGATTTATATACTTTGGTTTTACCCATTTTATTTAATAAATATACCTTTTAGTGTTAGCATACTCTTAGATAGTTAAAACTTAACCCTTTTCATTAGGGTTCGTCTAATTACGATTAAAGTCGTTAATCGCAATTAAAGTTACTAATCACGATTAACCATGCGAATCACCCCGTTAATCTCTTTTTAATCGCGATTAAATTTTTATAAAATTTCGCCATAGTTTCCCTAAACTATGGCGTTTGTTCCCATGTATTTAATACATGTTTAAAAAAATTCATTTTCAATTTACCATTAACATTATTATCATACTAATCTTCACAATCCATACTTTCAAGTAGCCAAATATCCCCATTCATTCTCTAAATTCATGAGCTTTTACATATTCATTTTTCTAAAAAAAAGATTTCAAGACCTTTATGTCTTACATGTTAAGACTTTCTAAATGTAGTTCTTTTTTTTTATAACCATATATTAAATCACTTGTTACTTAAAAAAAAATCACATTTATTAGTTCTTAAAATATCAAGTTTAGGCCATCATAGTCCTTAATCATTCAAGTTTAACACATATATGTATAAAGCTCATGAACATAATGATGATGATTTTTCATGATTTAAACACTTAGTTGTTTAAATCGTATTTTTAAGCCTAATATAACAAGATCATCACTTATTTAAGTTACTACACTAAATAAACAACATGCTCAACTTAAATTATAAGTTTAAACAACTTATTTTAACCAAGATAAGCAAGATCATACAACTCATACAACTCTATAACACATAATAATCACATCATACTTCACATTTAGTAAGTTGTTAAGTTTTGGTTTAGGGTTTTGAGTGGAATTTTTTTCTTTGATTTCAAGATGATCAACTTGTACATCCTTGATCTAGACATAATAATAAGCTTAAAAAGATGGTTAGTGAGAGCTTACAACTTTGCACAAGATTATAGGATAATTAAGAAGAAGATTAAGCTCCAAGTGGTGAGAATATGCTCCTAGTATGCATCCATGCCTTACACCATCTTTGATTATTTTGAAGTGGCTTATAATTGCTTGAAATGTGGTGATAAAAAAATTGAAAATGGAAGGTTGAAGGAGGTTGTTTGGGCTGCCGTAACCAAAAGAGAATGAGGAGGGTTTTTTTTTTTTTATGTGGAAATGTTATAAGAATGATGGAGGTTAGTGTGATATGGTATGGTTATCTTCTTATTGGTCTTCACTAGTCAAAAATCATAATTTTAAACCATACTTCCCATGTCAAATTCTAGTACAAGTATGGTGATTGAAGTTGAGCCCTCATGCTCGTGAATGATGAGGCTAGGATATGATTTGATTTTTTTTTAAACATATATAACATGTGTGAAATGTTAAACATTTAGATATTTTGGTCATTTAGACAAACTAGGTTCATTTTAGGTGTTAATGATAGTTCAGAATTTTAAGTAAGGTTTAACTAGTTTACTAGTTTAGTGGGTATTAGTTTTAGGTGACAAAAATACCACTAGTTCGCTCACCGGTTCGATATCGGGTGATATACGAAAGTTGTGGTGTAGTACCGGGAGCTTAGGTTCTAATTTACCATCGATGCTATGACATCTATTCAAGGTGTTTATGACACCAAAATATCGTTAACTAGTTCGCTACCCTTTTAGTTTAGGAGATTGGAAGATAGAAATATAATTTATTCGCCTATTGGCTCGAGTTTGGACAGTGTGTGAAAGTTGTGGCGTGACACCGGGAGTAATTGTTTCGAGTATCCCATTGATATCCCTAAGCTTATTTATGATGTAAAATGTTATTTATAAGTTCTACGGACGTTGTAAAACGTTATTTTCTAGTGCCGCGGACATTCTGTTTCGGTTGTATTTTGGCGCATAATGGATAAAGTGCAATTAAGTGCATTTACCGGAAAGTAAATGTGTTTTTGTGTTTGGTGTCCCTAATTAGGGGTTTTTATTCATATCTCAACTATGAAGTCCGTTCATGCCATTCGTCGCTTGTTCCGTCAGTTTTCAGAACTTGCTGGCATGAATAGTGTGCTCAGGTGAATAGTGCTTTTAGCATTTTGCCAACATATTGGAACATAGTTTGCGGTTTTCTCGTGACATAGCGATTGTGTTAATATCGTTTAGTATTTTTAACCACGTCCTATGATTGCTAGAACTTATACGATCTAATCATGCAATAATTAAATCGTAACGAGAGAAATTAAATGTTAAACCAAGTGTTTAAGTTGTACGGATTACCATTATTTTTGCCAGTTGTCACACTTGCGTTTAAGCCACTTGACTTCACGTTCCATGACTTCTACCGGTTTCTCAACAAACTTCAGTGTTTTATCAACACGAATTTCGTCAAGCGGTATGTGGAGGTTTTCATCAGCTAAACACCTCTTGAGATTGGACACGTGAAAGGTTGGATGAACATTTCCAAGTTCAGGAGGTAACTCAAGTCTGTAGGCTACCTTTCCGATTCTTTCGACGATCCTGAATGGTCCAACATATCTAGGTGCAAGTTTTCCTTTCTTTCCAAATCTGATCACACCTTTCCAAGGTGAGACCTTAAGTAATACACGATCACCGACTTGAAAATCCAAGGGTTTGCGTTTTAGGTCCGCGTAATTCTTCTGGCGGCTTCTAGCTGTCTGAAGGTTATCACGTACTTTCTTTACCTTTTCTGTTGTCTCTAGAATGATGGCAGGTCCAGTAAGCTGAGCCTCGCCAATCTCATTCCAGCAGACTGGTGAACGACATTTTCGACCATAGAGAGCCTCGAAAGGAGCCGTGTTGATGCTGGAGTGATAACTGTTGTTGTAGGAGAATTCAATCAACGGAAGATGTGAATCCCAACTACCACCAAAGTCGATCACACAAGCTCTAAGCATATCCTCCAGTGTCTGGATTGTTCTTTCAGATTGACCATCCGTTTGCGGATGATAAGCTGTGCTCAAATTAAGTTGGGACCCCATAGCAGATTGCATGGTTCTCCAAAAACGAGAAGTGAAGCGAGCATCTCTGTCAGAAATGATGCTCAAAGGAATACCATGTCTAGCTACAATTTCATCTACGTAGATTTGAGCAAGTCTGTCAGCTGAATAATCCTCACGGATTGGCAAGAAATGCGCTGATTTGGTAAGACGATCAACGATTACCCAGATGGCATCGTGACCTTTCTTTGTGCGCGGGAGTTTAGTAATGAGATCCATAGTAATGTTTTCCCATTTCCAAACTGGGATCTCTGGTTGTTCCAATAAACCAGAAGGACGCTGATGTTCTGCCTTAACCTTAAGACAAGTAAGGCATTTGGATACGTATAAGGCAATGTCTTTCTTCATACCAGGCCACCAATACTGAATACGAAGATCCTTATACATCTTATCTGAGCCAGGATGAATGGAATAACGAGACTTATGGGCTTCATCCATAAGCAAGGTACGAAGATCATCTTGGCTTGGGACCCACAAACGGCCCATGAAATAGTACGATCCATTGTCTTTCAGCTCTAGAGCAGGAGTTATGTGATAAGGAAATTCCTTATCCATTAAACCTTGTGAAACACAAGCTTGTTGAGCCTGAGAAATACGGGCTTGGATATCGGTTTGAATAAAAGATTGGACACGTACACAATGAAGCTTAGTACGTTCCTTGCGACTCAATGCATCGGCTACGACATTCGCCTTACCAGGATGGTAGCGAATCTCGCAGTCGTAATCGTTTAGAAGTTCAACCCAACGTCGTTGTCTCATGTTGAGCTCTTTTTGATTGAAGATATGCTGAAGACTTTTGTGGTCTGTGAAAACCACACATTTTGTACCATACAAGTAGTGTCTCCAGATTTTGAGAGCGAAGACAACTGCACCCAACTCAAGATCATGAGTGGTGTAGTTCTTCTCATGTATCTTCAACTGCCTTGATGCGTATGCTATGACTTTGTTTCTTTGCATCAGGACGCAGCCAAGTCCTAATTTAGATGCGTCGCAATAAACGACGAAATCATCGTTGCCCTCAGGCAATGTTAGGACAGGCGCGTCACAAAGCTTTTGTTTCAAAGTCTGAAACGCTTCCTCTTGTTTGACTCCCCAATCAAATGGCTTGTTCTTCTGAGTTAGAGCAGTTAGAGGAACTGCAATCTTCGAGAAATTTTCTATGAAGCGGCGGTAATAACCCGCTAGACCAAGAAAAGAACGAACTTCAGTAGGGGTAGTAGGTGTATCCCAATCCTTTATCGCGCTGATCTTGGAGGGATCTACATGAATACCTTGTTCATTGACAATGTGTCCTAAGAATTGAACCTCTTTAAGCCAGAATTCACACTTGGAGAATTTGGCGAAAAGTTGTTCTTTCTTTAGGAGTTCCAAAGTAAGACGGAGATGTTGCTCATGATCAGCTCGCGTCTTAGAATATATTAAAATGTCGTCAATGAAAACAGTGATGAACTTATCCAAGTAAGGTTTGCAGACCCTATTCATCAAGTCCATGAAAACAGCAGGAGCATTAGTCAAACCGAATGGCATGACTGTGAACTCATATTGTCCATAACGAGTACGGAACGCTGTCTTTGGAATATCTTCTTCATGCACACGGAGTTGATGATATCCAGATCGCAGATCAATCTTTGAAAAGTAAGAAGCGCCTTGCAACTGATCAAAGAGATCATCAATGCGAGGTAGGGGATATCGATTTTTGATGGTAAGCTTGTTAAGCTCACGATAATCGATACACATCCTAAAAGATCCATCCTTCTTCTTTACAAAGAGAACGGGAGCACCCCAAGGTGAAAAGCTAGGACGGATAAAACCTTTGTCGGAGAGTTCCTGCAACTGTTTAGATAACTCTTGCATCTCGGACGGTGCAAGACGATATGGAGCTCTGGCAACGGGATTTGCACCAGGTACGAGATCAATACGGAACTCGACTTGGCGTGCTGGAGGTAGACCAGGTAAGTCTTCAGGGAATACTTTGGAATAATCCCGAACGACAGGAATATCTGAAATAGACTTACCCTTGCCCTTATCTGCTGTAACATGTGCTAAAAAGGCTACATAGTGCTTTCGCAGATACTTCCGTGCTTTAAAACAGGACATGAGTTTGAGACCACCGGCAGGCTTCTCACCATGGACCTGTAGGATCTCACCTGTCGATAGCGGTACACGAACAATCTTCTCAGAACAAACTATCTCTGCGCGATGCTTGGATAACCAATCCATTCCCACAATAACGTCGAAGCTTCCAAGTTGCATTGGCGTGAGGTCAATAGGAAAAATATGGTCGTTAAGGTTCAACTGGCAGTTGCGTAGAACAGAATTAAGAACAATGGGTTCACCACTGGCAACCTCTACTGTCAAAGGTTTACCTAGTTTCGTTCTAGACACGCGAAGCATTGTCTCAAAAGACAATGACACAAAGCTCTTGTCGGCACCCGAATAAAAAAGAACAGATGCTGGCTGATTATTAATAAAGAACGTACCGTTCACCACCTCGTTGTCTGCTTGTGCTTCATGTGCATTCATGTTGAAGACTCGACCTCGAGCCGGTGCCGGATTCTGGTTTGCATTCTGGTTCTGGTTGACTAGTCTTGGACACCGATTTCTGTAGTGGGTCAGATCCCCACAATTATAACATGCACCTGGTGGGTAGTTTGGTCGTGCAGCCTGACCCTGTTGCTGAGCAACCTGTTGAGCAGGGTTCTGGACTGCGTGATTCTGAGCAAACCGACAAACATCGGCAAGATGACCCGACTTCCCACAGTTAGTACAGAAACGGCACTGATATTGTGGCTGGTGGTGACTGTTGCATCGATTGCACAAAGGTGCACTTCCTGAATAGGGTTTCTTGGCTGGAGGCTGTGCGGCTTGGTTGGGAGCTGCCTGGTTAGCTTGTGCAGTCACAGCAAAATTTTGGGAAGCCTTACGCTTCCTTGACCCCCTTGAGGAACCAGAATCCTTTCCCTTTTTGTTCTGACCTTTCTTGCTATCTTCCTTGTCAGCCGACTGTTTCTTGCCCTTGTCACCCTTCCTGTGTAGCTTATTCTTCCGAATCTGCGACTCAGTCAGTGTCGCTGATAACTCGATTGCCTGACGGAGTGTGGTAGGGTTGCTACCAGTGAGAATGTCTTGTACTGAGTCAGGTAGGCCGTCGATGTACCTTTCGATGGCCTTATCGAGTGGGGTAACCATAGTTGGGCAAAGAAGACTCAACTCCTCAAACCTATCCGTATAAGCCCTGTGCTCGCCACTATCTTGCTTCAAAACATCAAATTCTTTCTCCAACGCTCGCTGTTCATGACGAGGACAAAACTCCCTCATCATAAGAGCTCTCAGTTCAGCCCATGTCTGAGCTAGAGCAACTTCTGCACCTTGATCTCTCATAACCCCATTCCACCATGTAAGAGCCCTCTTCTGAAACACGCTTGAAGAAAACTCGACCTTGCGATTATCCGGACACTGCACGTGGCGAAAAGTGTTCTCGATGCTCTGATACCAACTCTTCTGTCACACCCCTGTGACACCTGTGTCACCGCGACCATCAAACAAATACCAAGCCGATGAAATATTGTATTTCATACTTGGGATCTTGTATAAATATGTGTATGTTTTGCACATATCAATTATTGTTCAATTTCAAACTCTACATTGCTTTCTAGAGCATTATACGCAAACTGGTGCGTAAACGTACTCAGTTTAATGCGACAAATACTCCGGAACATCAACATATACTCAACATACCTTAAATAACCTTTACATAACTTAGAAATAAGTTTTGAAGGCTTTGGTATGGCAAAAACAAGTTAATTCGCTTACAGGGACTAAACTTGACAAGCAAAGTATGCCAATTTGAACTGTAACGAACATTCCGGAACATGTCCATAAGTTAAACATACCCTAAATATCCTTTACATAGCTTAGAAATAGGCTTTGAGGTGTTTGGTATGCTAAAACAAACTTTTGGATCATTCAGGGACTAAAAGTGTCAAAAAGTGCACAAGTTTGCACTTTTGCGCATAACTTACGTTCTGAATACATCCGGACATCCAAAAATTTATGTAAGCACCCTTATATTATGCCTTAGTGTTTGGCATGAGAAAAATCCATTCGTCGCGTCATTTGGATCGTCTTTCGCGCTTATGCGTATTTCCGTCGTAATTAAGCGAACATCGCGATCGTACGGCCAAACGAACCAACATCCGGAACATTTTTGAGCATGTTTCATGTCCACAATGTTTAGGCATCATTTTAGGGCCTTAAAGTTGGCTTTACAGGCCTTGGAAGGGCTGAAAATGGCTTAAATACGCAACAGGGACCAAAAGTGTAAATTCTACAAGTGGTGCAGATCAGAGGACTTCAGGCGGCCCGCGTAAAGATTGCCCAAATCCTTACGCGGGGCGCGTGAGACTGTCAGACAGAAAATATATTGCATTTAATGCAGTTTGGCCTTTCGTTCGATCAAGGGGCAATGCCCTTTCACCCAATCAGGAGCTAAGAGCCAATATATGACTTACCACAATATTTTGACAAGTGTACGCTCGAGATCGCGGCACGATATTCGATAAACGATCCTAACGGTTCCACTTTTCCTATAAATACCCCCCCTTTGTTCCAAAAACCCACAAAATTTGATCTTATGGCTCTAAGTTGGAACCATTGTTTCATACCTGAGCTATTTGATCTAGATTAGCACTCGGGGACCTTCCGTAAGTCTTCTTTCGCTCTTTTATCGCTTTTCGAGTCCGAAAGTCAACGTTTTGTTGACTTTCTGCATTGACCAGCTTATGGTCGATGCGAAGTTCATGGAACTTCATAACGTGAGCGTGATCATGATGGTTATAGTCCGTAGTGACTATACCTACTGATCACCACGTTATCTAGGCTCAGTGACGAGTCGTAGTTTCGGCCAAAATGCGCATTCTCGCGTATTTTGTAACCAAACTACTCGTGAGCATCAAAGCCGTTTGTTTTGATGCCAAAGCTGTTTTCTAAACTTAGTTAAGCATGTTCTAACATGCTTAGCTCGTCACTTTTAGTATAGTGCTTATATAGGGTCGTAAGGTAAGCGATCTAAACAATCGCTTATACTTTCGAACCCGACCCATTTGGTCGATCATTAGGATCCGACCAAACACATTAGGTGACCATAGCTATAACCTTCCGAGGTTATACCTTGTGGTCACGATGTTAGGCGTTCCAGACGCGTTCTACGCGAATGACGCGTAAGGTAGCATAAGCTACCTAAACGGGTCGTGATGGACCGTAAGCACTTAGGATAAGTTTCATTTTAGTATGTAGGCTTTGTTAAACCATATTACACGAGTCCCCATACTCGTTTGGTTTACGAACCCGCATACTATCCGATCCTTCCGATTTTGGTCCGGTATATTGATATAGCTACCTATTAGGTGCCGTTTGATATTCCGTGATCGCTAAGCATTATTTGGTTATTATACAAGAACTCAAAGCAATCTCAGGTGAGTACATTGAACCCCTCTTTTACTGTTTTTCTAAACTGTTTTGGGGTGAAACACATGTGCCTATCTGTTACTTTCATGCTTTCCTGTTTTCACATCATATACTTGCTATGTTCAATAGTACATATATAGTACATGATTTCATTATGTTTATGCTATGTATGTCCATCGTGTGCATACTTAGCACAACACTTTACATTATATTTTCATGCTATGTATGCCCATTGTGTGCGTACTTAGTACATTGTTTTACATTACAAGCTATGTATGCCCATTGTGTGCATACTTAGTACATTGTTGCACATTGCATTACTGTTGCATATGCTCATCCAGCATATGAACACATTACACTACATTTTGAACCGTTGTACTCTACAATACATTTCATGCTACGTACGCCCATTGTGTGCATACGTAGTACATTGATTCACATTGCATTACTGTTGCATATGCTCATCCAGCATATGAACACATTACACTACATTTTGAACCGTTGTACTCTACAATACATTTCATGCTACGTACGCCCATTGTGTGCATACGTAGTACATTGTTTCACATTGCATTTCTGTTGCACATGCTCATCCAGCATATGAACACATTATACTACATTTTGAATCGTTGTAACCATTTGACTATGTGAACCGTCTTAACCCTTCAATTTCATGAACCGTCTGTAACCATTGAATCGTGTAAACCAGTTGTATCCGTTGACATGGATTACATTTGACAATAGACATTTGACTATACATGAACATTTCTACCGTTGTTAAACATTTCATCTTGATGGGTTGGTTTGAGTAAGTGATTTAAGTAACGAGGCATGTGTAATATGATACAAGCATGGTGGATACGCCGCTGGTACTTCCTATATATAAGTGTTTGTATGGTATTACATATCGTAGCGTTATTTGAATCATTTCAATTTGAAACATAGAACATTTTATACAAATAACACGCTTTTCACAAGACATTGATTTACAAACAACAAATCTTATACAAACTCTTTTTTTTACATGGTTATTCAGTTAACCATGCATTGTTCTCTTATTTATACATATCATTTGATCTTACCGTTTTTCAAATGATTTACAAGACAAAGCAAAATACGAGGTTCATGACTAAACATTTTCTCAAACTCAAGTCATGAATTCCGTTTTCACAAAACCAATGTATCTCACAGGCATTTTTATGCTGACGTACCTATTTTCACATGTGTTTTCAGGAGATGATGCATAGGACTTATCAAGACATACTTAGGCGGACCTGTGCCTTAGTGACTTAAAACGAGACAAGAACTAGTTAATTTATGTTATGTACACTTTGATTCTTGTTTAGACAATGTAAACTTTCATGTTTGATTTATAAAACGAAACTTCATTTGCCATGGATTTGAAACAATTGATTCTGTTACAACACTCCCCGACGTTTCCGCCACGTTTTGTATGTTCTACGTGGTCGGGGTGTGACAGAAAAGATGGTATCAGAGCCAATGGTTATAGGGAATTAGGTTATTAGTGATGCTTTGACCTAGTCTATAACCTTCCTAGGAACCTAACGCGAGTTTACTTGCGTTTAGTCACAAAACAATACCGTCACCTACCCTTAGGCGACGACCACAACAAGAACATAAATTTCAAAACCGCCTTGAAAGCTAATCATCTGTTCTAGGATGATTGATTACTAGGTTTTGAACCCTCTATTGTAAGGTTTTGAACCCTTTGTTATAAGGTTTTGAACCCCTTTGAATTTTCAAAACTCCCGTCAAAGTTTTGGGTCCTAAATAGTGTGAACACGTGCGAACTGGAAGGGTGAATGCCTGGACCCTGGGTTTTCTGTCTAAGGTTAGAGTGTTCGTACAAATCCGCATAATCGGACCAGTCACTCTTACCTGGGAACTCTTGGGGTGAGTGTCCACTTATAGGCGAGCATGTCTTCGCGATACACTATGAGGATCTATTTGCTTTGATTCAGCCCTGGTGTTGTTTGTTTGCTTCATGATTCAAACAAGTGACCATCAACCGTGATTATGGTCAGTGATTGTAACATCCTATTCTTACCCAATACCATTTTATTTGTTTCCTTTCATGTTTTCCTCTTTTAGAATGCCTCCTCGACGCGAACACCAGATATCAACTGCCGAGCTGGCAGAAATTATTGCGCAGCAGATGGCTGCTCAATTCCCAAATCTCTTTGCTCAATGGAACCAAGCCAACAACAACAACAATGGTACATGCAATTTCAAGAACTTTAACTCGGCTAAACCACTCAAGTTTAGTGGTTCTGAGGGAGCAACTGGGCTTCTCCAATGGTTCGAGAGCATCGAGAATACCTTTCGCCACGTGCAGTGTCCGGAAAATCGCAAGGTCGAGTTTTCTTCGAGTGTGTTTCAGAAGAGGGCTCTTACATGGTGGAACGGGGTAATGAGAGACCGTGGTGCAGATGTTGCTCTAGCACAAACATGGGCTGAACTGAGAGCACTTATGATGAGAGAGTTTTGTCCTCGTCATGAATAACGAGCGTTGGAGAAGGAGTTTGATGATTTGAAACAAGATAGTGGCGAACACAGGGCATATACTGATAGGTTTGAGGAGTTGAGTCTACTTTGCCCGACTATGGTCGCCCCACTCGACAAGGCTATCGAAAGGTACATCGACGGCCTGCCTGACTCGGTACAAGACATTGTCACTGGTAGCAACCCTACCACACTCCGTCAGGCCATTGAGCTATCTGCAACCTTGACTGAATCGCAGATCAGAAAGCATAAACTTTTTCGAAAAGGTGACAAGAAATCAGCCGGGGAATCGAATCCAATCGAGGAACAAAGAGCATGGATGAACAGACTGAATCTCCTAAGAAGTCAAGGAAGCGAAAGGCTTCTCAGAACTTCGCCGTGGTCGCTCACAATGGTCAAGCCGTCCCCAACCAACCAGCTCAACCCCCTGCTAGAAAACCATACAATGGAACTGCACCCTTGTGCAACCAATGTAGCCTCCATCATCACGCCAATGTACAGTGCCGCAAATGCCAAACTTGTGGACTCATAGGCCATACAACAAGAATCTGCCCAGCTGCAGCTGTACCAAACCAAGCTGGCAACAATCCCGCTCAAGGTCGTTTCCTACCAGGTTCTTGTTTCAACTGTGGCGAGATGGGTCATTTCCGAAGAAATTGCCGAAAGCTTGCTAATGCAAATCCAGCACAAGGATGATCACCCGACTGACTAGAAGACAACATCGTTTAGAAATAATCATGTCTTATGTATTAAGTTTCTTTTGTTGTCAAGATCCAAGGAACAGTTGATATCGTTGTTTATAAATAAATCTTTCATTTACATTGCAATGTATTTCGATGGTTGCATGTATAAACGACATATCCCTTGCAATACCGACAATCAAGGAACCGTATTCCTTGAAGAACAAACTACCCCCAAAATTCTCCCATTCTATAATCGCTTGCGTCTTCCACGGAATTCCTAAGTACCCGTTTATTCTAAGGAAACGAAGTACAAGGCGCAGGTTACAACACAAGACGAATACCCAAGGTACCACTATAAATCCTTAATAGGGTACCTAGGAATTTCCCGTAAGTCTTTAATTGTTGTATACCTTCATTCGAATGTGGTGATTCCTTGTAATCAAAAATCGAATTTTGGGAGATCTTTCTATCTTCTCAGATAGATTCCAGTGAACATTGAGATCCGTCGACAGGTTTCCATATCCGTATTCAATCGATAACAAGTTAATAACAAATTATGATCAAATTAAACAATTATGTGACTATGTGCTTATGTGTTTCCTTATGTATTGTTGTGTGATCCAAATTATGTTATCCAAATCTTCGTAGAATCTTACATATCCGTGTATAAGAGATTCATAGTAGGATGCCCAAAGGTATTACTTAAAATCCTCAATGGACTTCTATGTTATAGTTAAGTCCCTCGGATTATAAAGTACTACTTCATAATTAGACCCCTTGAGTGGTCTAGCTAAACAGATTCATCCAAAAATCTGGTTAGGGATATCATGTGATGATATAGCTGAAAGGACTCCTTGGTGGCCTAACCAAGAGGATCCCCTGTCGATCTAATTAAAAGGAACCGATGGAAGTCTAGTCACCCTCGTCACAAGTTTGATATCCTTCCCCAAAACATTACAAAACAAACTGTGCGGACTGTGCAAGGGATTACGTAATTATGGATGCATACATAATTATGGAATTTAGTGCACAGAAATCACAGCAAGTTCTGTCATGTGTCTAGAGTTAACCCTATTCATTTCCAACTCTGATGAAGCAACCGTTGAAAATGACTCCGTTAGTTCATTTTCGTTTCTGAAGACTTATCCGTTGGGGAAATGAATATCCGTTGTGTAATCCTTCATTTCCAACTCTGAGGAAGCAACCGTTGAAAATGACTCCGTTAGTTCATTTTCGTTTCTGACGATTTATCCGTTGGGGAAATGAATATCCGTTGTGTAATCCTTCATTTCCAACTCTGAGGAAGCAACCGTTGAAAATGACCCCGTCTGTACATTTTCGTTTCTGACGATTTATCCGTTGGGGAAATGAATATCCGTTGTGTAATCCTTCATTTCCAACTCTGAGGAAGCAACCGTTGAAGATGACTCTGTTAGTTCATTTTCGTTTCTGAAGATTTATCCGTTGAGGAAATGAATATCCGTTGTGAAATCCTTCATTTCCAACTCTGAGGAAGCAACCGTTGAAAATGACTCCGTTAGTTCATTTTCGTTTCTGACGATTTATCCGTTGGGGAAATGAATATCCGTTGTGTAATCCTTCATTTCTAACTCTGAGGAAGCAACCGTTGAAAATGACCCCGTCTATACATTTTCGTTTCTGAAGATTTATCCGTTGAGGAAATGAATATCCGTTGTGAAATCCTTCATTTCCAACTCTGAGGAAGCAACCGTTGAAGATGACTCCGTTAGTTCATTTTCGTTTCTGACGATTTGTCCATTGAGGAAATGAACATCCGTTTGCTTATTCCGTCATTTCCATTTCTAAAGAATACTCGTTGAGGAAAATGACTCCGTCTGTTCATATTCGTTTCTGAGGAATGACCGTTAAGGAAATGACAGGATATTGCCTTACATATCGCTGGTGGTTATTTGGCAAAGTCACAAATAGACTCCTACGAATAAATTTCGGGACGAAATTTCCTAAAGTAGGGGAGACTGTGACACCTGTGTCACTGCGACCATCAAACAAATACCAAGCCGATGAAATATTGTATTTCATACTTGGGATCTTGTATAAATATGTGTATGTTTTGCACATATCAATTATTGTTCAATTTCAAACTCTACATTGCTTTCTAAAGCATTATACGCAAACTGGTGCGTAAACGTACTCAGTTTAATGCGACAAATACTCCGGAACATCAACATATACTCAACATACCTTAAATAACCTTTACATAACTTAGAAATAAGTTTTGAAGGCTTTGGTATGGCAAAAACAAGTTAATTCGCTTACAGGGACTAAACTTGACAAGCAAAGTATGCCAATTTGAACTGTAACGAACATTCCGGAACATGTCCATAAGTTAAACATACCCTAAATATCCTTTACATAGCTTAGAAATAGGCTTTGAGGTGTTTGGTATGCTAAAACAAACTTTTGGATCATTCAGGGACTAAAAGTGTCAAAAAGTGCACAAGTTTGCACTTTTGCGCATAACTTACGTTCTGAATACATCCGGACATCCAAAAATTTATGTAAGCACCCTTATATTATGCCTTAGTGTTTGGCATGAGAAAAATCCATTCGTCGCGTCATTTGGATCGTCTTTCGCGCTTATGCGTATTTCCGTCGTAATTAAGCGAACATCGCGATCGTACGGCCAAACGAACCAACATCCGGAACATTTTTGAGCATGTTTCATGTCCACAATGTTTAGGCATCATTTTAGGGCCTTAAAGTTGGCTTTACAGGCCTTGGAAGGGCTGAAAATGGCTTAAATACGCAACAGGGACCAAAAGTGTAAATTCTACAAGTGGTGCAGATCAGAGGACTTCAGGCGGCCCGCGTAAAGATTGCCCAAATCCTTACGCGGGGCGCGTGAGACTGTCAGACAGAAAATATATTGCATTTAATGCAGTTTGGCCTTTCGTTCGATCAAGGGGCAATGCCCTTTCACCCAATCAGGAGCCAAGAGCCAATATCTGACTTACCACAATATTTTGACAAGTGTACGCTCGAGATCGCGGCACGATATTCGATAAACGATCCTAACGGTTCCACTTTTCCTATAAATACCCCCCCCCCTTTGTTCCAAAAACCCACAAAATCTGATCTTATGGCTCTAAGTTGGAACCATTGTTTCATACCTGAGCTATTTGATCTAGATTAGCACTCGGGGACCTTCCGTAAGTCTTCTTTCGCTCTTTTATCGCTTTTCGAGTCCGAAAGTCAATGTTTTGTTGACTTTCTGCATTGACCAGCTTATGGTCGATGCGAAGTTCATGGAACTTCATAACGTGAGCGTGATCACGATGGTTATAGTCCGTAGTGACTATACCTACTGATCACCATGTTATCTAGGCTCAGTGACGAGTCGTAGTTTCGGCCAAAATGCGCATTCTCGCGTATTTTGTAACCAAACGACTCGTGAGCATCAATGCCGTTTGTTTTGATGCCAAAGCTGTTTTCTAAACTTAGTTAAGCATGTTCTAACATGCTTAGCTCGTCACTTTTAGTATAGTGCTTATATAGGGTCGTAAGGTAAGCGATCTAAACAATCGCTTATACTTTCGAACCCGACCCATTTGGTCGATCATTAGGATCCGACCAAACACATTAGGTGACCATAGCTATAACCTTCCGAGGTTATACCTTGTGGTCACGATGTTAGGCGTTCCAGACGCGTTCTACGCGAATGACGCGTAAGGTAGCATAAGCTACCTAAATGGGTCGTGATGGACCGTAAGCACTTAGGATAAGTTTCATTTTAGTATGTAGGCTTTGTTAAACCATATTACACGAGTCTCCATACTCGTTTGGTTTACGAACCCGCATACTATCCGATCCTTCCGATTTTGGTCCGGTATATTGATATAGCTACCTATTAGGTGCCGTTTGATATTCCGTGATCGCTAAGCATTATTTGGTTATTATACAAGAACTCAAAGCAATCTCAGGTGAGTACATTGAACCCCTCTTTTACTGTTTTTCTAAACTGTTTTGGGGTGAAACACATGTGCCTATCTGTTACTTTCATGCTTTCCTGTTTTCACATCATATACTTGCTATGTTCAATAGTACATATATAGTACATGATTTCATTGTGTTTATGCTATGTATGTCCATCGTGTGCATACTTAGCACAACACTTTACATTACATTTTCATGCTATGTATGCCCATTGTGTGCGTACTTAGTACATTGTTTTACATTACATGCTATGTATGCCCATTGTGTGCATACTTAGTACATTGTTGCACATTGCATTACTGTTGCATATGCTCATCCAACATATGAACACATTACACTACATTTTGAACCGTTGTACTCTACAATACATTTCATGCTACGTACGCCCATTGTGTGCATACGTAGTACATTGATTCACATTGCATTACTGTTGCATATGCTCATCCAGCATATGAACACATTACACTACATTTTGAACCGTTGTACTCTACAATACATTTCATGCTACGTACGCCCATTGTGTGCATACGTAGTACATTGTTTCACATTGCATTTCTGTTGCACATGCTCATCCAGCATATGAACACATTATACTACATTTTGAATCGTTGTAACCATTTGACTATGTGAACCGTCTTAACCCTTCAATTTCATGAACCGTCTGTAACCATTGAATCGTGTAAACCAGTTGTATCCGTTGACATGGATTACATTTGACAATAGACATTTGACTATACATGAACATTTCTACCGTTGTTAAACATTTCATCTTGATGGGTTGGTTTGAGTAAGTGATTTAAGTAACGAGGCATGTGTAATATGATACAAGCATGGTGGATACGCCGCTGGTACTTCCTATATATAAGTGTTTGTATGGTATTACATATCGTAGCGTTATTTGAATCATTTCAATTTGAAACATAGAACATTTTATACAAATAACACGCTTTTCACAAGACATTGATTTACAAACAACAAATCTTATACAAACTCTTTTTTTACATGGTTATTCAGTTAACCATGCATTGTTCTCTTATTTATACATATCATTTGATCTTACCGTTTTTCAAATGATTTACAAGACAAAGCAAAATACGAGGTTCATGACTAAACATTTTCTCAAACTCAAGTCATGAATTCCGTTTTCACAAAACCAATGTATCTCACAGGCATTTTTATGCTGACGTACTTATTTTCACATGTGTTTTCAGGAGATGATGCATAGGACTTATCAAGACATACTTAGGCGGACCTGTGCCTTAGTGACTTAAAACGAGACAAGAACTAGTTAATTTATGTTATGTACACTTTGATTCTTGTTTAGACAATGTAAACTTTCATGTTTGATTTATAAAACGAAACTTCATTTGCCATGGATTTGAAACAATTGATTCTGTTACAACACTCCCCGACGTTTCCGCCACGTTTTGTATGTTCTACGTGGTCGGGGTGTGACAACCCCGGCCGCGTATAACATGCAACCGCGGCGGAAACGCCGGGGAGTGTTGTGGACAGAATTAATTGTTATACAACCATGGAAATTAAAGTTACATTTTATTTATTGACAAGAGTGTTCCATTGTTTCAAAACAGGAAAATACAAAGTTTATAACATGATTAAACTAGTCTAGCTTCGTTTTTAGTCTCTAAGGCACAGGTCCGCCCTAGTGTCATGATCATCATCCTATGGAATAGCTCCTGAAAACACATGTGAAAGTAGGTACGTCAGCATAAAAATGCCTGTGAGATACATAGGTTTTGTGAAAATGGGTTTCATGACTTGAGCTTAAAGAAATGTTTATAACAGTCAGTCATGAACCTTGTAATTTGTTTTGCTTTGTAAACCATTTGAAAAACGATAACATCAAACGATATGTATAGATAAGTGCAAGGTTAAACGAATAACCAAGTAAAATGAGTTGAATAAGATAAGTTGTTTGTGAAAATAATGTCTTGTGAAGAATATGTTATTTATGTAAAATGTAATGTGTCTAAGCTGAAATGACTTAGATAACGCCACGATATGTAACATTATACAACATTTATATATAGGAAGTACCAGCGGCGTATCCACCATGTTTGTATCATATTACATACGCCACGTTACTTAAATCATTTACCCAAACCAATCCACCATGTAAATTGTTCATGTGTAAACCAAATGTCAAGTGTTATTGTAAACCATGTCAAATGTTTATATTCAAATGTAAACCACCAAATGTGTATGTCAATGTCGACGTGTTTATGTTCAATGTAAATCATGTAATGTGCATCCCAAAATGTATCATGTATGGTAAGCAAAATGTATCAACTTAAACCATATGCACAAACAAGTCGTTGAAGTAAAACGTGGTTTAAATCAACGTTATGTTCTGCGGAAAATGCATGCTCTATTGATATTAACATTTATGTGGTATTGTAAACTATGCATACATCCAAGCCTTGAGACTGCGTCGATAAACCCTTAAACAAATTAAAGGTTTATCTAAGTTATGTATATCGAATTCGGTCATTCCTTCCAGTCCTATCAAACCCAGGACTTCAGGAATGGGAGTTGTCAATTCCTATGGTACCACTACCTACTAACGAACGGCGTAGCTAATGTTAATGAATGTATTGTTCCATGTTAAACAAACCAAATGTCATAACAAAATGAAGGCATGTGATGTAAACAATTGTACTAAGTATGCTAAGTAAACATACGAAGCAGAAATGTTCATGTAAATCAATGTGCCCATATGCTAAGTAAACATATGCAGCAGAAAATGTTCATGTAAATCAATGCACTAAGTACGCACACAATGGGCATACATAGCATAAAATGTAATAAAATCGTGTACTATAATGCACTAACAACATAGCAGGCATATGATGTGAAAACATGGAAAGCATGAATGTAACAGATAGGCACATGTGTTTCACCCCAAAACAGTTTGGAAAACAGTAAAAGAGGGGTTCAATGTACTCACCTGAGATTGCTTTGAGTTCCTTGTATAATAACCAGATAATGCTAAAGATCACAGAATACCAACGGCACCTAATAGGTAGCTTATGTTAATATACCGGACCAAATCGGAAGGATCGGACAGTACGCGGGTTCGAAAACCAAACGAGTATGGAGACTCGTGTAATATGGTTTAACAAAGCCTACATTCTAAAATGAAACTTAACCTAAGTGCTTACGGTCCATCACGACCCGTTGAGGTAGCTTATGCCACCCTAACGCGTCATTCGCGTAGAACGCGTATGGAACGCCTAACATTGCGACCACAAGGTATAACCTCGGAAGGTTATAGCTATGGTCACCTAATATGTTTGGTCGGATCCTAAAGATCGACCAAATGGGTCGGGTTCGAAAGTATAAGCGATGGTTTAGATCGCTTACCTTACGACCCTATATAAGCACTATACTAAACGTGACGAGCTAAGCATGTTAGAACATGCTTAACTAAGTTTAGAAAACAGGTTTGGCATCAAAACAAACGGCTTTGATGCTCACGAGTAGTTTGGTTACAAAATACGCAAGAATGCGCATTTTGGCCAAAACTACGGCTCGTCACTGAGCCTAGATAACGGGGTAATCAGTAGGTATGGTCACTACGGACCATAACCATCGTGATCACGCTCACGTTATGAAGTTCCATGAACTTCGCATCGACCATAAGCTGGTCAATGCAGAAAGTCAACAAAACATTGACTTTCGGACTCGAAAAGCGAATAAAAGAGCGAAAGAAGACTTACAGAGGGTCCCCGAGTGCTAATCTAGATCAAATAGCTCAGGTATGAAACAATGGTTCCAACTTAGAGCTTTAGATATGATTCTTGTGGGTTTTTACACAAAAGGGGGGGGGGTATTTATAGGAAAAGTGGAACCGTTAGGATCGTTTATCGAATATCGTGCCGCGATCTCGAGCGTACACTTGTCAAATTCTTGTGGTAAGTCAGAAAATGCCCCTTGGCTCTTGATTGGGTGAAAGGGCATCGCCCCTTGATCGAACGAAAGGCCAAGTTGCATTAAATGCAAAATATTTTCTGTCAGACACCCTCACGCGGCCCGCGTGAAAGTGTGTGCAGATCTTACGCGGGCCGCCTGGCCCCGTCTGATCTGCACCACTTGCAGAATTTACATATTTGGTCCCCGTTGCGTGTTTAAGCTATTTCCAGCCCTTCTAAGACATGTAAAGCCATCTTTAAGGCCCTAAAATGATGCCTAAACATTGTGGACATGAAACATGCTCAAAAGTATGTCGGATGTCGGTTCGTTTGGCCGTACGATCGCGATGTTTACTTAATTACGACGGAATGCGCATAAGCGTGAAAGACGATCCAAATGACGCGACGAATGGATTTTTCTCATGCCAAACACTAAGGCATAATATAAGGATGCTTACATAAATTTTTGGATGTCCGGATGTATTCAGAACGTAAGTTATGCGCGAAAGTGCAAACTTATGCACTTTTTGACACTTTTAGTCCCTGAATGATCCAAAAGTTTGTTTTAACATACCAAACCCCTCAAAGCCTATTTCTAAGCTATGTAAAGGATATTTATGGTATGTTTAACTTATGGACATGTTCCGGAATGTTCGTTACAATTCAAATTGGCATACTTTCGCAGTTTGTCAAGTTTAGTCCCTGTAAGCGAATTAATTTGTTTTTGCTATACCAAAGCCTTCAAAACTTATTTCTAAGTTATGTAAAGGTTATTTAAGGTATGTTGAGTATATGTTGATGTTCCGGAGTATTTGTCGCATTAAACTAAGTACGTTTACGCACAAGTTAGTGTATAACTCTGCAGAAAGCGATGTAGAGTTTGAAATTGAACAAAAGTCAAAATATGAAAAATGTAAAACACAACCAAACAAACATTGGGATCAAATAACATTATTTTATTGATAATTGAACTGTTCACAACGATTACAAGCACAAATGTTACACTACAGGAAAACGATGGGTCTATATAATGGGGAATGCAATATAAAAAATAACATTTTAAATCTTCTTGAGATCCGCCACATATTTGACACCACGTACCATAAGATGAGAGAAAGTAAAAATGATCAGTATCACTCATGTTTGCGTCAGAAATTACCAACCATCGGGACCTTACGGTTTTGTTTTCAGTATCTGAAACTCGGGCACGGCCCCATGTTCAGCTACTGTCTGACTTAAAACAGGATTGCCAGTACCAAAGATTGGGCACGGGGGCGTGTTCAGCGGGCACGGCCCCGTGCTGAGCTCTGCAGAAGCTGAAAATTAAGAAAAATCCTAAAAAAACAGAAAAAATAAGAAAAACGATTAGGTCGTTGATTCCTAACTTTCTTAAAATCCTTGTGTCCCCGTCAACGACGCTAAAAACTTGATGTGCGTAGTGTGTTATATGATTTTATTGATATTTTAAGCCCCTTTTTAACACTTTAGTCAAGTTTAAAGTTATAAAACACGATATTCTGCTAACGCTAAACACACATATGGGCAAGTGCACCCATCGTGAGCGTAGTATAGCATTGGTAAGATGCCGAGGTCGTCCAAGTACACAAGAGCTTTTAGTACCGGTTTATCCTCAACGTCTAATCAAATCAAAATTTTAAGAAAGGTTTTAAACATGAAAATAAAAACTAAAAATGCTGAAAAATAAAATAAAATAAAAACAAATAGACAAGATGAATCACTTGGATCTGACTCGCCTTTAGTGTAACCTTTGATGATTTCCGCACTTTTGCACTTTTTAAGAGATTATCTTAATTATAGTAGTAGGCCCCTATTTTGAAGGTGACGTTACCCTCAACCCAGTGGTTTGAGTCAGCAAGGATACAATCCCAAAGGGTCGGAATATTGGAAGACAATTAATTATGTTATTAATGCGTAATGTGGTAGGCCCCTCTTTTGAAGGTGACGTTACCCTCGGCTAAGTGGTTTGAGTCAGCAGGGATACAATCCCAAGTAGCCGGGTTAATGTATTAATAGTAGTTTACATATGAGGGGATCAAGCCATTCGCACCCCCGCCATCCAATACCAGTGGGTATTGAAGGAGGTCCTAGTAAGCTTGACCCAGGTCCTTGCAGGATCTATACACTGAACAAGGCAAGAACCTTACCAAACCAATCCCTTAACCCCCGACCAGGTAGCCAACATATCTCTATATAGACCGTAGAGATATGAATGGTGAAAATCTTTTATTTTATATAGACAGTAAAATAACGCCAAGACACCACGGACAAATGATAAGGAAGTTTCACCTTCAACATAAGAAATTGGTTGTTAAAGTCATTAATACAAAACCAAATAAAAAGTTCGAAAAGATTAAAAATCAAAAGTATTACACTAACTTCTTGTCTTCACCAAGTGATGTAATAGACTTAGGCAAACATGGCCTTTGATTGTCAAGAACTCTTACTATCAATCTTGGATCCCGAGACTACTACACACACTCTATGATGGATGATGGTGGTGGATGTGGGTTGTAGTGGTGGTGAAGTGTGGGTGAAGTGGGAGAGAGGTGGTTTGCCAAGGGATGTCTTTGAAGTGAACCAAACAACCCTATTTATAGCCTGCATAGACGCCCGAACACGGCCCCGTGTCCATTGGGCACGGCCCGTGTCCATCCCCTTTCTCTTTCTTCATTAATTGCAATTTGTCTGTATTAGCTCCACACGCCCACGTGTTGGTTGGGTATGACCGCGTGTGCAGAAGCGTATCTGTACTATCAAGATTTGCAAGATTATGTGAATCTTAACGTTGACCACGGCCCGTGTGGAGCCGGGCACGCCCCCGTGCTGGGAATAGAAGCTTCTATAACTTTGCCTTTTCTGTAGGTAACTGGCCACGCCCCCATGTCCGCTGGGCACGGGGCCGTGGTCAGCCTTTTGTTTCGTTGTTTTTGCTTGAGAGGATGCTGTCGAGGGGTCGGGCATGCCACGTTTATTCATTTTCTTGTATTTATGTTAGATTTTGCTGCGTATTTGTTCCTTTTGTTCATTTACGCTCATTTAGTCCTGAAAATACAAAGGGAAGACAAAAGCACACTTTTTCCAACATTAGTACTAAAAAAGGTTAGTTTTATGTCTTAATTGATGTAATTTATATGTTGCATTTTATACACATCAGGCCCGGAGAAAATAAAAAAGCTATTATGGATAGTGATATTAGAAAGCCGAATTGTAATGTTGGTTATACAACTCTTGCCATCTCAGTTCGTGGTCAGAAATTCCTATAAAATAACATTTTCATGAGTTAGGCATCATAGAACAAAGAAACACATCCCAGTTTTTAACTATTTTTTATGAGATTACCCGTTCAACCCATTGGTGAGAAATAGAAAACTCAAATTAATCACTTGGGTCAAGACTTCCATCTCTATGCATTTATAGTGGGCTAATGATATTCGACTTGAAGACTTGAAAATAAAGTGGTTCTACTTATCATATGAAAAAAGAAAAAGGTTATCTTCAATTCAACTTTAAACAAAGAACCATCAATTTAGGTTGGAACAATGATGTAAAAACATTAAAATAATATATATCATAAAATCAGAGAGAGGGATGAGGGAGGCTACACCTAAAATAACCCGGGATACATGACTCGAATTGATTCACCCTGATACAAAAGATGAAATCCCAAATTTTCACATTAATAGGCTTTAATTCTCGAATCTAATGAAATAGACAATATGTAACGTGAACTCACATGGATAGATTAAGAGACTTAGATACACCCGGGATGTTGCTTTTCCTTTTACAAACAAAAAAGAATTTTGATGCACCGATAAATTCTATTATAACAAAATCCATGGTAATATTTTCTATAAGAAAGTAAAAGTGTTTGTGATGATGTATACGTGCAATAAAAATTTTGTAGTGCTAACCTTTTAAAAATAATCCACCCATGTCATCGTATATGGCTTAAATATTATCAGCAACATGTCGATGTTGTATTTCCCACATTGATTCTGCCTTGTCCACATCTTTCTCAAAACTAACCCTAAGTATAATGAGGTTGAAACATCTTAAACCACACATACCTAGATAATAAGGTTGAATTTCAAATTGAGAGAAGATACGAAACACAAAAGAATTATAAATTACCTTTTTTTTGAAAGTATAATCAGGTTGCTAATCATTCCTTGCTAATTAATCATTGCATTACTTCTAATCACTAATTATATATTAGGTAAGGGGCTGTTTGGCAACATCTGAATGATTAAGTGCTGAACCAGTAAGAGGTCTGGACCGTTAAGTGCTGAACCAGTAAGAGAGTAAGAGGTCTGAACCATTAAGAGCCTGTATAATGCTAACCATTTAGAAGCAAATGTCTGACCAATTCAGATTAGAGGTCTTAACCATTCAGACTCTGCATAAATCTTAACCATTCAGAGGCAAATGTCCGAACCATTCAGACATCTGCTCGTGAAACAAACAGTCTGAACCATTAAGTGTTGAACCAGTAAGAGGTCTGAACCATTAAGAGCCTCATTAAGAGGTAAACAAACAGCCCCTAAGTTGATTTAAAGCTCACATGTGAAATGCACTGTTCCACATCATTGCCTTTGTTCGTTACACTTTGCCACTATAAAGCATTTTACAATAAACAAACCAAATTAATTTCAAACAAACCAAATTAGAAAAACATAGATTTGTAGCTGGAGATAATTCTACATTTTTATACATAAAAAAGTATCCAAACTCGGAATCAAGTTCTTCTTTCATTTTTACAAAATTTACTACTTTCATGGACTGCTCAAGTAGCAAATATTTAGAAAAGAAATAAAGTATAAATGAGCTAAAATATGAATTTAAATACTTCAAATTGTGTTTATCTATTTTGAGTAAATCTAAAACTAATATTTTTAACTAATGGGTGAGTTCCACCAATACCGATGATTCTGCAGCAGCAGAGAAGTTAGAAGTTGCATGTGGACCAAAAACCTCTCACGCCCAATGTGGAATAGATCTCATACTCTTCTCTATTGTTATCCCCTGATTATGACAAACATTAATGTACATGTTTTTGAGTTAATAGACCATTATACATTCATGAATACAAAAAAAATCGTTCAAGTTACCTGGTCAACGATATATAAACTGGAAGCCACAACACCGCTCAGGTTGAGAGGGACATTGTAACAACCGTCTAATTTCTAATCAAATTTAATGAAAATTCACATGATTTTATATAAAATGGTACTTTACTTCAAAAAAAGTACAAAATTTAAGTTTTAAGATGATCACATACTAGTTGACTACTAAACTAGTTCCAACATTCAAAACATGATTCATAAATTGTTTACATTATAGACATTGTCTAAAACAAAGTTAATCTAATGCGGAAGCTTCAAAAGTGCGTGTTCGATTCTTCAAAACATGCTTGATCTCCATCCGGAAAGTTCCCATCATCGCCTAAAGTCAAAACCACTTAAAATGTTAGTTTTGACATTGATATAGTGCATATAAACAAGTTCCAGCATCGAATCATTAAAAATAAAATAAAAATTCAGAATTGGTCCTGTCATGTGTCGCGCCAGACACCATTTATTATGTCGTGTGTCGCGACGGCTCTCGCGTGTCGCGCCGGATTTAAGTGATCCTGTCGTGTGGCGCGGGGGATACCATTTTCTAGCAGGTGCAGGTTTTTGACCTGCATTTCTTGCCAGCTTCGAAATTTCCAAGTTTCAACTTCAAATGCTCATAACTTTTGATCCGAAGGTCCTTTTTGGGTGATTCTTTTTCCTACACGTCTGTAATTTAATTAACGACGTGCCTATTACAATTATTATACCGAAAATTTGGTTTACAGACAAAACGACTAAAATTACTATATCATTATTCAACCCACTATGTTTACACAAATTTTACTACCATTACAATAGTAAGTCTTAAGGCGCTTTTACCCAACATCCGGGGCTTAATATCACCGGCATTTCATTACCAATCATATGGCTTCATGCTCTCGTGATTGTTGACGCCAAAAGCTAACTATCAAACACTAACACTACTAATCTACACAATTATTCGACCCGTTTGGCTCAATTATGGAATCCTCCATTTACATTGACTACCAAACGCCTCATAATCCACTCTTAACCTATTAATTCAAGTAGTGAACTTTGTCACTTCAATCAACAAAATTTATATTCTAAGACGCAACTATACACGTTTAAATATCAATTTTTTAATGTAACGAAACGAGTTACATACCTTCAAAGCAAACCCTTCAAACGCGCGTCGCCACCGGCTTGTCCACTAGACGCTCTGGCTTCCTTCCCTATAGAGTTCATCCATAGCTTGATTAGAACTCTTTTCTAATCATATATCGCATAGTTTGCCGAAACATTACAAATATGCGTTTTAACTTGAAATTTCAGTTTTAAGCCTTCTTTGAGGCATTTTCACAAACACTTTAAGGGCAGAAATTTATATGGTTCATTATCAAGTTCATAACTTGTTATATAGCCTAAATTTACATCAATCAAACTACCTTACATAAAGGTTAACCTCAAAAATTCTGAAATCACTTCACAAATATCAGATTACACTAGAACAACCACCAAAATCCTAGTGTTTATCAATTTCAACAAAACCCACTAATCACCTTCAATGGTGTTCATGGATTTTACTAGAATTAAGCATGATTTCAACATATACTTGTCTAGGGTTTACTCCTCGACACTATATTGTGCCTATATCATCTATATAACAAACATGCAATCATAATTTCGAATTCTCTAAGTTCACTCAGAAATTCAACTAGAGATTTCTCATGAAATTTACATACCTCGTGACTCCTTTTTTAGTGGAGATCACTATTTCGTGCTCGGATTTTGATTTAGAATTGATTTGGACCTTCAATTTGAGAGATTAGACAAGAACTAGGGTTGGGGGATTTCTCCTGGTCGCCCTGTGCTTCAATCGACCAGACACACACTCTTGTGTGTGTGTGGTGTATTTTATTTTTATTTTTATTGAATCAAGTTTCAATTTTAACACTTTTAGCCCCTTCATTTTCCTTAGTTCATAATTTGAGTGTTTTAACTCACTTTTTCTCCATAAAACCCCCTTTCAAAACCCCAAACAGGGTTTTACTGTCGAATTAAATTCTTAAAAATTCTCTTCTCAAAGCAGTTTTCATCATATTTCATCACATTTCTTCACAAATTTCTTCGATCGTCTTCTCCAAAATGACTAAATTGAAGTCTTCCGCAAAATCCACCACAAAATCATCTTCAAAAGAAGCCTCTCAAAAGGCTAAACCCACAGAAATTCCACATAAAACATCTCATAATCTTCTGGGTCTTCTCACAAAACCCGGCACCATATATACTTTCGATTCCATCCTCGATATGATCACTGCGTCAAAGTACAAAACTTTGCTTACAGAAGATGCTCCCATCTACCTGCAAACCCAAAGAGAGTTTTGGAAAAATTGTACCCTTGATAAACAAGGTGAAGATGTTATAGCCATTAACTCTACTCTACAGGGAAAAGCAGTCCAAATCACACCACAATCCATATCAGAGGTCTTTCAGCTCGATGATCAACAAGGTAAAACTTGCTTTTCTAAAAACGAGTTAAAAATTGACTTTATTGAAAGAGGGTATGCAGACACTATGATGAAGAGGGATACCTTACAAAAAGGTTTCTTCCCTCCTGCAACAAGGTTTTTATTCCATACCCTCCTAATGTGTGTTTCAAACAAAACCACTGCTTTTAATGAAATACCATTAAAGATTCAAAACCTGGGGTATGCTATTCTTCAAGAAGAAAATTTTAATTATTCCCACGTATTCTTTAATGATATGGTTAAAAATGTTGAAACAAAATCATTCTTAATGTTTCCAAGATTTCTAAGCTATTATTTTGAAAAGAAATTCAATAAGGATGATATTTCTGTAATAAACCAAAGTGACTATTTTCAAATGCACAGCTTAACTGCTGAAACTTTTACTAGAATGTCAACACCATGCAAAACACAAGCAGAGGTGCCTGAGCAGAATTTAGCAGCTCCCACTGCTCCTCAGGTATCTGCTGTTGAGCCCACTGCTCAAGGTGATCAAAGTAGCAAAACAACTGCTTTGAAACCCACACCTACAATCACCAAAAAGCCACAGAAAAAGAAAACTCAAAAACCCCCCAAACCTACCAAAAAGGCAACTCTGGAGGATGAGATACCAGAGCAACTGCCTGTGACAACACAAAAGTCACAACAAACCACTGCTGTTACTTCCTCACATCAGTTGGTAGAAATATCTCACACCATGGCTGAAACTCCTCCTGTCTCTTCTCAAAAAGAACAGGTTGTACAACAAGGGACACCACTCTATGATGCTCTAGAATCACTTGCTTCCATCATCCACAGCTCAATGCCCGGGGCAAATTCTCTTTCTACACCACACCTCACATCCACAATTCCCACACCAACTAAACTTTTGTTGGATGCTATTGATTTGAACCTGGCACAAACTAGTCCTTCTCAATCACCTATCAATGAGATATACTTCAACAAATGACTGGGTCTGATGTATCAATCATAGTTAACCCACCAACAATGCCTGAGGAGGTTACACCCCTTGAGTTACAAGTAACTCTTGGTGGTAATCCAAGTGAAGCAGCCACTACAAGTGCTGAACCCACTGGTTTGCATTTGGACAGTGGTTACATCAATAAGACTTCCTTGGAGGCAATTCCTTCCATAGCACCTCTGACATCCACCAGTGGATTTGTTTTGACCACTGGCAAAATCAAAAGGTTGTCAAGTGTTGAAGGAAGAAGACCCCAGTACCAAGAAAAAGGGGCATCAGTGGTTGATGTTTGGAGTACACTCCCTACCTCAACCTCTGATAAAACCACTGCTAGTGGGAAATCAGATTATCCTATTAAATTGGGTGATGGTTTAGAGTACCTGGAATTGACGGAACGTGTTGAAAAACTGGATACTTCGGTTGCAGAGATCAAAGAATTGCTGCAACAGTTGTTAACAGTACAAAAGGTGCAATCCACTGCTGTTCCACCTCAAGCACCTGCTTCACCACAAGCATCTGCTACACATGAGATATGGAACTTCTTCCAACCTTTTCTCCAACAACAACAACAAATGGCTGATCAGCAACATGAAAAACATGTCCAAGAGCTGAGAAACACAATGGAGTCCAGGTTCAAAAACACACAAGCTGACATCAAGGCTATAAAGGCCCATCTGTTGCAAACCACTGGCACTGCTCCTCCAACTGTTCTCTTTATTGATCAACTCCCCCCCAGATAATGCCAAAAGGTGGAGAAAATTCAGGAGTGGAGAAAGAAGGGGATTGATGATGGTCTGTATGTTGAGCCAGAAAAGGATGCTATGCTCAGAAAAATCCCCTTGCCAGATGGTAGTAAGAAGGTTGATGTTACCCAAAATGCACTTGATGAAGGAGTAGCAAGTGTAAAAAGGGACAGAGCGGCAAAGGATATGTCAAGGTGGAATGAGGAGAAAAGAGCTTACATGGAGCTGAATGCGCAGGGTTGTTTTGGGCTAAAGGATGTTCAAAATCCTGTGCCAAAAAGAAATCCTACTAGAAAAGTAAGGGAACCCAAGTCCACACCATCCAGACTCACAAAGCATACTTCAAAACCACCATCCAAAAGCCACCAACATCAAACCTCCACCCAAACAGTTGTTGTAACTCCTGCTGTATCAACATCTGCTCGTACTTCAGTTGTTTCAACATCTGGTATCACTTCAACACACACCACAACAACTGCCTTACCACCACCACCATCACCACCAAAAACAACATCACCACCATCACCTCCTGCCAAAAAGTAGAAGATAGCAGATGTTACAACATCTGTTGTAATGACGACAGTGGTTGAAACACCAGTTGTTTCAACAGCTGTTAGTCAATCACAAATCACTGCCACTCAAACCACCACCACTGTTCCACCCAAAATATCATCTGCTTCTCCTATAATAAAAAGGAGAAGGATTCTCATATCAGATGATGGTTCTCCATCACCACCACCAACATCTTCAAAATCTCTATCACTTGTCACAATACCCAAGCCTGTTCCTCTCTCAGCAGCTCAAATTCTAAAGCCCTTACCTCCTGCAGGTGTTCAATTTCCTCTTGAACTAATAACAGTCAGAGAAGAAATTAAGTCTTTTTATTATGAGGATGACCCTGCTAAAAGGAGTTTGCCATCAGTTGAAGGATATCCAAGGCCAAACAATATTGAAGAATATTTGAAAGTCAAAGCTAAACAAGCAGAGGATATCTCTAAAAGAAATGCCCAAGGTAAATCTGATAGAGAAATTTAGCAGAACTATCAGTTTCTACTTATACAAGTCAGTGCCTTGGAGCAATTTGCAAAAAATGTGTATCAACAAATCTCAGAGAGAGTAGATGAATCTCTAAGAAAAGACTACATTGAAAGCATCAAGGCAACCAAGAAGTACAAAGGAGAAAAACACATGTACAAAGAGTGGACCATTCCTGAGCTTGAAAGTGGAGCTGCCAGGATTCAAGAAATGATCAAGAATAAGGTCAAGCACACTCCACTAGATTGGGCAAAGTTCAAAAAGAATGTACCTGATAAAAAGGTAGAGCTGGAGAGAATGAAAGAGGAACTAGCTGCTGCTGATTATGGGTCTCTGAATCAAGTGATGAGATGGAAAGAAGATAAAGTCAGGGCTACCTACAAAAGTTTGGAGAAATTAAGAAAGACAGATCCTACTGCTCCACAAAAGCCGGACTATCCTGAAGCAGAGGTTTCCAAAAGACCATCAAAGCTGCAAATCAGGAGATCCACTGCTCCAGCTGGTGCAGCCATCTTTAAAAGAAGGCCACAAAAACAGTTGGGTGCTGAAACAATCCAAGATCTAATGGCTGGTGATGACCTTGTAAAAGAGGGCATTAAGATAATGATTAAAGAAGATCTTGGATTGGAACAATCTGCAAGTACTGCTCAGACAGTCATGAATAGGCCTGCATCACCAAACACTTCATCCAATAAAAATCTCCCAGGAAACCCACCAGACTCAAAAGTACTAGTGGAAAACTGACAAACAGACCCACGTACTGACATTGCTCAAGTCTAGTGGAGAAGTGAAGAATATATCAAGGGAATAAGCTCTTGGCCTGAGTCTTGAAGATTTGCAGGATCTCCTTGATCTTCCACTTAGCAGGGATGATGATGACACAGATGCCTTAGCCTTTGAACTTCAACTCAAAGGGCAAATAAGGGAACTACTGATGAGGCAATAAAGATCTACAAAATAATGAAGAGTTTTGGCATTATCTGTTCCAGGGGGAGATTGTTGGGATTGAACCCTATCAAAGGAACAAATAATTAAAGCCAAAACTGGATCAGGTCAGTGGATCCAGAATAAGCAGATGTTATGCATACAAGTCTCTCCCCTTGAAAGTGGTTTCAACATCTGCTGACCTCCTATCTACTGATCATACAAACTGCTGACCTACAACTGCTAATCAAGTCAAAGACTGATGAAGAACTAAAGCCCTGCTGCCCAATCTACTGCCTTAAGTCAAGCACTGCTGATCATGACAAGTACTGCTGGGTTCACAATAGTGGAAGGATGCAGCAGTAGTTTTGTTTACTTTATGTAATGAATTGTAATATCAGTAGTTAGCATAGCAGAGGTTGTATAGATAAGAGATTAGAGTTTGTTAGGAGGTTAAATGTCACTTTCATGGTGACGTCAGCTTAGATGCTTCAGTGGTTTGCTCGTGCCTATAAATAGATCAGTGATATGTACTGTTCTATTAGCTCTTTCACCATCTTCTTCCTGCACGAACAAATACCATGAGCTCAGGCTGAGGGGGAGTTTGTATTCATTCATACATTGTAATCGTTATTGAAATAAATTCAATCTTTCGGTTCTTTGTTGAAAATGTTTGATTAAAGCAATTCTCCTGTTTGATTGTGTACAAAGTTTGTTTCCATTATAATTCCGCTACACAACTCATTCATCTTCATCTTAATTCAAACGTAAAACACAATCAAAACCAAACTCAGATCCTAACAACAAGACTTGTAATTAACTGGGTTATATAGTCCTAGTCGGTTTGTTTTCGTTTATTTAATACTTTGTAATCCTAATATAAAACTTTATATTTTCGGGGTGTTACAAGTCCACCCCCCTTAAAAGGGGTTTCATCCCTAAAACCATAGTACGTACCAAATAGTGTAGGGTAGAGCCGTTGCATCTCTTCTTCGGACTCCCATGTGGTATCCGAGCCCTTTCTGTGTTCCCATTTGACCTTTACTTGATTAATCACTTTGTTTCTCAAGCTTTTTACTTTACGATCTAGAATCGCAATCGGCTTCACTACATAGTTAAGACTATTATCCACTTCAATGTTATCATAATGGATATAAGTCGTTTCCTCAGCTAAACATTTACGGAGTTGTGACACATGAAACGTGCCATGAATTCCGCTCAGTTCTTTTGGTAACTCAAGGTGATAAGCTACCTTGCCGACCCGTTCAATGATTTTAAATGGCCCGATAAACCTCGAGCTTAGTTTCCCTCTCTTTCTGAAGCGGATAACACCCTTCCATGGGGAAACCTTTAACATAACCATGTCGCCCACCTGAAATTCAATCGGTTTCCGTCTTTTGTTAGCATAAGACTTTTGTCTGTCTTGGGCCGCTTTCAAATTAGCTCGTACCACCTCGATTTTCTCATTAGTGGCTTGAACTACATCTTTATAGGCCAGTTCATGCAGACCCACTTCACCCCAACACACCGGGGTTCTACATTTCCTACCATATAGCATCTCGTACGGAGCCATACCGATGCTTGCATGGTAACTATTACTACACGAAAATTCGGCCAAAGGTAGATAAACATCCCAACTTCCCCCGAAGTCGATGATACATGCCCGTAACATATCCTCCAACGTCTGTATTGTTCTTTCACTCTGCCCATCCGTCTGAGGATGGTAGGCGGTGCTGATAAAAAGTTTCGTTCCCATCTGTTCTTGGAAATATCGCTAGAAGTTTGAAGTAAACCGTGTATCTCTGTCCGACACAATGGATACTGGTACTCCATGACGTGCCACTACTTCGTTTGTACATACCTCAGATGTCACACCCCGAAATTATCAGAGCTGGCGTGACTGGACTGGTATCTTCATTGCACAGCGGAAGCAAATAAGCTAAGACTTCTAAAAATTGAATGCCTGCTAAGTACTCGAATTTCCAATGATTCTCCTATTCCAACCGTGCCATAATTTCAGGAAAGTAACCTGAGAAAGAAACATGCGAAAAATCAACATAAAGTTGAGTGAGTTCATAGTTTGTTTGTAAAAGATTTGAAATAAATTTTTTGAATAACCGGTTTATGAAATAATAATGAGAAAACGAACTTAAAATCATTTTCTTGCCCAGTTATATGAAAACTTTGTATTTGTAACGATTTATGTTCGTAAAACCATGTATTTGTAAACTCTTGTATTTGCAAAATTTGTAAAAGTTGTATAACCGTCAATGCCCACCCTGACTTTGACTCTATGCCCGTAAAATCCTATACTTTGAATTTGTAAAAAAAAGCATGGTATTTAATTTGTATAAATCAAGTATTTTTGTAAGTGTGTATGATAAAAATCCCTGGTATGTAGCAATAAGGAAAAAGAGATCACCAATGGGTTGCAAAGCCACTGGTATGTGTGAAAAGATGCAGGAAGACTCAAACCTAGCAAATTTTTTACCGGGCTTCGGCTGTAAGACACACTCACCTCTTTGGGCCGCCCCGGCCTCACGGGTGTGGGCTCGCTACACCCAAATAGATCTATCACTCTTGTGTCCCTCGGTCCTAACAAAGAGGATTGATGGCCTTAAGTGTTGTACCCACCCCTCACATGATCTAGTAGTAAAAACTCTCCCTACGCTAACCATACCATGTAAGTAAAAGTTTGTAATAATTGTAACATGTATTTTACCCCAGCCTCTAAGGCTGAACCTCCCTAGCCTCTAAGGCCAACTCCCTAGTCTCTATATATTATCACCAGACGACCCGTCCCTAGTTATGAAAATCATTCACATTTCGATAATACGCATTTGTTTTGTAAAAACCGGTATGTTTAGTATAAACCTTTCGTAAATCATTTGAGTTCCTCGAAATCCATTTGTAATATGATTTAGAAATACGAGTTTTCCGGTCGTTCAAAACTTTGTATGTTCTTGCAAAACGTGCTTTGTCTAAAAATATACAGTCTTTGTTTATCGAAAACTTTGTATGTTTCTGAAAAACGTGCATGTCTTTCCACCCCCGATAACATTTATAGAAATGTAAACCAGTAAAAAGTGGGGGTTATGAACTCACCTGAATATTCCTGTGTAAGGCTAGCTATATACGACTTCGATGATGTCGTTTCCAAGACGCGACTCGCTAGCATGCATTCTACAATATTCCTAACACGGAATGTCTTATAAGTTTCTAAATAAACGCAGTAACTAAACTACGTGTCACCGAGCTCTACCGAATCCCTAACCAAATGATTCGAGGGTAAGTTGTTAAGTTAATGGAAACGATTAAGTCATATTTGTTAAGTATCGTTTATTGTCGGTGATAACTAATAAGTCTTGAAAAGACTTAATTCTCGAGAGATTTAAAAATAAACAAATATTTATATAAAAATATATAAATATATAAATATATCGTTATTATCGTGTTAGCCGTCTCGAGAAATCGTACGTTTATGTGAAGAATGTTAACATGAAAGTAATACATAACAAACCCGTAATGTGTCGCGTCTTGTATGATTAATATCAAAATGTAGACATAATGCCGTTTAGGCGTTCGAAATCAATATAAAAACTTATATTTATTTAATATAGTTTTCGTGTGGAGGTCGTTTAAAATAAATATGATAGTTATATTTATTTTATAAAAGAATGCGAGTTGTTTGGCGTTTGAAATAAATATATAAAAGATATTTATCTTTATAAAAGAATTCGTGTTGTACGGTATTTGAAATAAATACATAAACTATATTTGTTTTTATAAAACGAATGTGTGTTTGGCGTTTGAAACAATATAAATAATTATATTGATTTATAAAAGAGTTGTTGAATTTCCGAAGTTTAAAATAAATATAATAACTATATTTATTTGCTGTAAATAATTTCCAAATCGTTGCTTTCGAAAGTTGTAATGTGTCGTTGAAAGTAATATTCTTTTGTGTTTGTTTTCATAAGAGTCGTTTAACTTAGATAGTTCTCGTTTTACAATAAAAACACATTTTGTTTTCGGGTTTTCTCGAAAAACGGGCAGAGTTTCCTCTGTTTTTGGACGCCCCGACAACACAAGTTGTCGTTATATTTTTAAAATTCAATCAAGATTCAATAACCAAATAATAAATTACGTCAATCGAAATAAGAAAACGTAAATAGTTGTTAAGTAATTCGGTCCGAGCTCGTGTTTACGTAAATAACGGAATCTATATGAAATAACACAATTAACACGCGCCGCTAAATCTTTACCAATTTCTAGTGTCGAAACGTCAAAAAGGTTGACCAAGTTGACCGGGTTGACTGAGTTGACTCGCTTGACCGGGTCAACCGGAACCAAAACTGAATCTGACCGAAGCCACTTGACCCGAACTACGTTGACCAGTTGACCGAGTCAGCCAGGTTGACTCGCGTTGTCTGAGTAGACCGAGTTAACTCGATTGACCGACTTGACTCGAACCACATTTGAGTTTGACCATTCTGACCGAACCGAACTCGACAAAACCACCTCCTCCCTACTGTAGCCGAAAGAAATGTGGAGGTCGTCGGACCTCCACTACCGTCGCCGTGAACGTCATCAACAAAAAAAAAAGAAATCATCATCATCAATAACCTTCATCAGGAAACTAGAAGGAATTCGGGGAAATAGAGACGTGCTTACTGGAACTTGTCGGACAGAAATGAAGACCGCCGGGCCGAGACAAGGACCGCCGGGCCGAGACAAGGACCACCGGTCCGAGACACAAACCGCCGGTCCGAGACATGAACCATTGGTTCGAGTCACATACCACCGGTCCGAGTCTCCGACCATCACTATCGCCGCCTCCTGACTCCATCGCCGCCGCCGTGAGCGGCGGCTCTCTCTCTCTTTCCTCTGTTCACTATTTCTGATCCATCCGCCGCTCACCACCACCCGATAATGGTGGTGGTGGTCCGTCTTGCCGATCGAAGGGGGGGGGCTCCACCGAGGTGATACATTGACCGGAGAAGCTCACCAGTCGCCGCCGTACGCCAGTCCCGGAGACCCTCCTTTGGTTCTCTGTTACTAGTCGTCGTATGCCACCACCAAAGGGTGGTGGCCGGTTGTTTTCTGCTCGGGTGGGAGAACCAAGATGAAAGGAAGTGATGGATGGTTGTTTGGGTGTCTCGCCGGAGATCGATCGGCGCCGGCTCTACCGGCCGCCGGTTCATGGAGAGGGACTGGGGGAGGTCGAGAGGAGGGGAAGGGTGATGGAGATGACGGTTGTGTGTTGTCTGGTTCTGGGTTTTGAGGGAGAGAGAGATTGACAGTGAGTGTTATATTTTATGGAATCTCTGATCTTCTTTAGTGTGTACAGGTTAGAGAAGATAGGTAATTAGATTAGGGTTTTCTCACATGGAGATGAACGTCGGACCTCCACTACCGTCGCCGTGAACGTCATCAACAAAAAAAAAAAAAAGAAATCATCATCATCAATAACCTTCATCAGGAAACTAGAAGGAATTCGGGGAAATAGAGACGTGCTTACTGGAACTTGTCGGACAGAAATGAAGACCGCCGGGCCGAGACAAGGACCGCCGGGCCGAGACAAGGACCACCGGTCCGAGACACAAACCGCCGGTCCGAGACATGAACCATTGGTTCGAGTCACATACCACCGGTCCGAGTCTCCGACCATCACTATCGCCGCCTCCTGACTCCGTCGCCGCCGCCGTGAGCGGCGGCTCTCTCTCTCTTTCCTCTGTTCACTATTTCTGATCCATCCGCCGCTCACCACCACCCGATAATGGTGGTGGTGGTCTGTCTTGCCGATCGAAGGGGGGGGGGGGGCTCCACCGAGGTGATACATTGACCGGAGAAGCTCACCAGTCGCCGCCGTACGCCAGTCCCGGAGACCCTCCTTTGGTTCTCTGTTACTAGTCGTCGTATGCCACCACCAAAGGGTGGTGGCCGGTTGTTTTCTGCTCGGGTGGGAGAACCAAGATGAAAGGAAGTGATGGATGGTTGTTTGGGTGTCTCGCCGGAGATCGATCGGCGCCGGCTCTACCGGCCGCCGGTTCATGGAGAGGGACTGGGGGAGGTCGAGAGGAGGGGAAGGGTGATGGAGATGACGGTTGTGTGTTGTCTGGTTCTGGGTTTTGAGGGAGAGAGAGATTGACAGTGAGTGTTATATTTTATGGAATCTCTGATCTTCTTTAGTGTGCACAGGTTAGAGAAGATAGGTAATTAGATTAGGGTTTTCTCACATGGAGATGAAGCAAATTAGAGAATTTGGGGTGTGGTGTGCGCAGATGTTAGATCTGTGGTTTCAAAATGAGCAAATTTAGGGCCCTTACTACAATTATATAGTTAGGGTTTACTATAGTGGGTTTGGGCTTGGGCCAAGGGCCCACAAGCCCATCTCGTATTTAAGTGGCTCATAATTTCTACGAGACCCGTTATCAAAAACCCGAACTCTCTGTGGCGTCGTAAATTATAATTTTTGATTTTAAAAATATTTAAAATAGTGACGGTAGACGTTCGTGCTCTCGTTGTCGCTTAAGGTAAAGATTGCGTAAAATTGCATCATATGTCGTCTTAAACCGTTTTGGATCCGGTTTCGACCACGATTATTAGAATTTAATTACGAATCTAAAATATGTCGTAAAAATTTAATATTTGTCGGCGTTGTCAGTATCTTGTACGGTATCAGATCGTTGTCACGTAATATTTAAAAGGTTTCTCTATAAACCACCGTTCGCGCACTGTAAAGTCGTATAGACGTTCCTAGGCACTCCAAAGGCCTAATTAAGTTAGTTTGCATCTTAAACACTATTTATTATCGCGTTAATCATCTGTTAATCATGTAATTAGGTGCCGCAAATCACCTGTAGTCACATTCTCCCCCAGTTACAGAAATTTCGTCCTCGAAATTTAGACTATGTTATCTCCTCAGAATTGTGTTGTTCGCAGGTAAGTCCGAATAATAACAAAGTGAATGACCGCGTAATCGAAACAATGCTTATTCGAATCATGTGAATTTAATGACATTCCTCAACAATAAGAACCCAACGGTTTAAAAGCAATGTGTCTCAGAAATTGATGTCAAGGGAAACAATGCGTGTAGATACAGTCACCAGTGTGACTAAGCTAACAGGGGTCCAATAAGGAATAGGAACTTCGACCAATCAAAATCCGTATGAACGTTCACAATATGTAAATGAGTTCTAGAAGCAATAACATCCACTGAAAGAACTTAGAATCAACAAGCTCAAATGTAATAGTTTGCATGAAATGCTCGATCGTGATCAGCACAAGCTGCAAGTCATACTGACGCCACAAGGGGTCGCAATGAATGAAACAATTCGATAATAGGGGTGATCGAACAAGTATCACCTGTGTTTTGCATGAAACGCTCAATCATGATTAGCCCAAGCTACAAGTTTGTACTGACACCACAAGGTGTCGTAGTGATTTAAACAATTTAATAAGAGCGGTGATCAAACAAGTTCACCGTGTTTGAAGTCAAATGAAAGTGCAATGAAGTAAATATGAAAATTTGTTTCTAACAACATAATAGGATTTTCAATTGAAATTTGAACATCAAGGAAATAATGTTTTCGATCGAATACGAAGAAGCAATGAATATCACGAAATATTCGATCGATGTTGAAAGAACCGTTAGTAGGTACACCGGAATATGCAATGAATTTGTGTACCATTGTCATAACACACAATTGTGTTAAGACCGCTTAAATATGATAAATCGAAGCGGATTTAAAGCAAATCAATAAATAATTAATTAAATCCGTGCATAAGATGTGTAAAAGAGATTAGCGCAAGCTTCAAATTAGTGAAAACACCACCACAAGGTGTCGAAATCAACAAACAATTAAATGGAGTCGAATGCCCAACAAGTTTACTTCGATTCGGAACAAATGAAACACTTGTTAAAACGAATTTTGAATATGATGCTCCCAATACATCATATGATGCTCTGGAGTGAATATGTGTAATGGACAAGTTCAAACAATTGTACTTGGTTTTAGCGCAATCCGACAATAAATATATGTATCGACAAGAAAACTTTCGGCATTGTCACAACGAAAAACCATGTATGTAACTTGAAAAGAAGAGTAATTTCAAGAAAATGTGTTGGCTTGATAACAAAGAAGCCAACAATTACAATAATGCGGGTCTTTCAAATCACGAATCAATAATTAGATTTAGCGAAATAATATTTGAACTTTGGTGAAATGCTTATTCGAAACGAAACCACATGCGTAACAAACGATGCATGCGTAATATATAAATTTTCAAGAAATGAAGCAATTAGTGTTTGCTATACTGAAAGAAATGAACGTGACACAATGACCATTAAGAGGAGTAGAGATACGAAAATCTACTCAGTAAATGTAAAGGTCGAAATTTCAATAAAAGAAATTTAGGGACTTTACCTGGGGTTCATGTGATGACCGGTTATTAGGTGACATTACCATGGAATGTCGAACATAGCGCACTTGTCATTAATGCGAGAAGGGGGAATATGAAAACATGCGTCTTCTCCTTTAGCGTGACTCGTGTCGTTGCAGGATTGAGTGACAAGTTGCCATTTCTTGATCGTTAGTTCTCCTGCTGACAGGAGTCTAGCGTCGTCGTTGAATTGCGCCATCGTGTCTTTTCAAAGGCCTCGCCTCGATAGTTGTATGTGTCGTACTTCAACCTCCGTTGATGTATAGCTTAAGTTTCACGTATACATGTGCGCTAGCATTTCGTTATGCGTAGGATGCCTGCTCGGGAAGTTAAAACATCATAGACAATACGAATATTAGTGTGTGCCCGAGTTAATATTCGCGGTTCCTACGTGATGACCTTTAATGAACTTCGACATGAGTTTCCGAAGGTCTTAAATGCATGTTTCCTAAACTCTCAGAGTGTTGTGTACTGTATGCGACTGTTTTGTGTACCGTGTATGAAACACCACAATAGTGTATGTTTGAAAATTTTGACTGTTTGTTTTTCGGCAACGGTTGGAGACCATATTCGAGTACTAGGCGTTCTGTGTGTATTCAACGTCTTAATAGTCTAAGTCCCAGAGAAAAGTGAGGCTAGAGCCTAGGTACTTCTACGGAAGCCTAATTCGCTGTAACCTATAGCTCTGATACCAATCTGTCACACCCCGAAATTATCAGAGTTGGCGTGACTGGACTGGTATCTTCATTGCACATCGGAAGAAAATAAGCTAAGACTTCTAAAAATTGAACGCCTGCTAAGTACTCGAATTTCCAATGATTCTCCTATTCCAACCGTGCCATAATTTCTGGAAAGTAACCTGAGAAAGAAACATGCGAAAAATCAACATAAAGTTGAGCGAGTTCATAGTTTGTTTGTAAAAGATTTGAAATAAATCTTTTGAATAACCGGTTTATGAAATAATATTGAGAAAACGAACTTAAAATCATTTTCTTGCCCAGTTATATGAAAACTTTGTATTTGTAACGATTTTTGTTCGTAAAACCATGTATTTGTAAACTCTTGTATTTGCAAAATTTGTAAAAGTTGTATAACCGTCAATGCCACCCTGACTTTGACTCTATGCCCGTAAAATCCTGTACTTTGAATTTGTAAAAAAAAAGCATGGTATTTAATTTGTATAAATCAAGTATTTTTGTAAGTGTGTATGATAAAAATCCCTGGTATGTAGCAATAAGGAAAAAGAGATCACCAATGGGTTGCAAAGCCACTGGTATGTGTGAAAAGGTGCAGGAAGACTCAAACCTAGCAAATTTGTTACCGGGCTTCGGCTATAAGACACAGTCACCTCTATGGGCCGCCCCGGGCTCACGGGTGTGGGCTCGCTACACCCAAATAGATCTATCACTCTTGTGTCCCACGGTCCTAACAAAGAGGATTGATGGACTTAAGTGTTGTACCCACCCCTCACATGATCTAGTAGTAAAAACCCTCCCTACGCTAACCATACCATGTAAGTAAAAGTTTGTAATAATTGTAACATGTATTTTACCCCAGCCTCTAAGGCTGAACCTCCCCAGCCTCTAAGGCCAACTCCCTAGTCTCTATATATTATCACCAGACGACCCGTCCCTAGTTATGAAAATTATTCACATTTCGATAATACGCATTTGTTTTGTAAAAACCGGTATGTTTAGTATAAACCTTTCGTAAATCATTTGAGTTCCTCGAAATCCATTTGTAATATGATTTAGAAATAAGAGTTTTGCGTTCGTTCAAAACTTTATATGTTCTTGCAAAACGTGCTTTGTCTAAAAATATACAGTCTTTGTTTATCGAAAACTTTGTATGTTTCTGAAAAAGGTGCATGTCTTTCCACCCCCGAAAACATTTATAGAAATGTAAAACAGTAAAAAGTGGGGGTTAGGAACTCACCTGAATATTCCTGTGTAAGGCTAGCTATATACGACTTCGATGATGTCGTTTCCAAGACGGGACTCGCTAGCGAGCATTCTACAATATTCCTAACACGGAATGTCTTATAAGTTTCTAAATAAACGCAGTAACTAAACTACGTGTCACCGAGCTCTACCGAATCGCTAACCAAACGATTCGAGGGTAAGTTGTTAAGTTAATGGAAACGATTAAGTCATATTTGTTAAGTATCGTTTATTGTCGGTGATAACTAATAAGTCTTGAAAAGACTTAATTCTCGAGAGATTTAAAAATAAACAAATATTTATATAAAAATATATAAATATATCGTTATAATCGTGTTAGCCGTCTCGAGAAATCGTACGTTTATGTAAAGAATATTAATATGAAAGTAATATATAACAAACCCGTAATGTGTCGCGTCTCGTATGATTAATATCAAAATGTAGACATAATGTCGTTTAGGCGTTCGAAATCAATATAAAAACTTATATTTATTTAATAGAGTTTTCGTGTGGAGGTCGTTTAAAATAAATATGATAGTTGTATTTATTTTATAAAAGAATGCGAGTTGTTTGGCGTTTGAAATAAATATATAAAATATATTTATCTTTATTAAAGAATTCGTGTTGTACGGTATTTGAAATAAATACATAAACTATATTTATTTTTATAAAACGAATGTGTGTTCGGCGTTTGAAACAATATAAATAATTATATTGATTTTATAAAAGAGTTGTTGAATTTCCGAAATTTAAAATAAATATAATAACTATATTTATTTGTTGTAAATAATTTCCAAATCGTTGCTTTCGAAAGTTGTAATGTGTCGTTGAAAGTAATATTCTTTTGTGTTTGTTTTCATAAAAGTCGTTTAACTTAGATAGTTATCGTTTTACAATAAAAACACATTTTGTTTTCGGGTTTTCTCGAAAAACGGGCAGAGTTTCCTCTGTTTTTGGACGCCCCGACAACACAAGTTGTCGTTATATTTTCAAAATTCAATCAAGATTCAATAACCAAATAATAAATTACGTCAATCGAAATAAGAAAACGTAAATAGTTGTTAAGTAATTCGGTCCGAGCTCGTGTTTATGTAAATAACGGAATCTATATGAAATAACACAATTAACACGTGCCGCCAAATCTTTACCATTTCTAGTGTCGAAACGCCAAAAAGGTTGACCGAGTTGACCGGGTCGACTGAGTTGACTCGCTTGACCGGGTCAACCGGAACCAAAACTGAATCTGTCCGAAGCCACTTGACCCGAACTACGTTGACCAGTTGACCGAGTCAACCAGGTTGACTCGCGTTGTCTGAGTTGACCGAGTTAACTCGGTTGACCGACTTGACTCGAACCATATCTGAGTTTGACCATTCTGACCGAACCGAACTCGACAAAACCACCTCCTCCCTACTGTAGCCGAAAGAAATGTGGAGGTCGTCGGACCTCCACTACCGTCGCCGTGAACACCATCACCAAACAAAAAAAAGAAATCATCATCATCAATAACCTTCATCAGGAAACTAGAAGAATTCGGGGAAACAGAGACGTGCTTACCGGAACTTGTCGGACAGAAATGAAGACCGCCGGGCCGAGTCAAGGACCACCGGTCCGAGACACAAACCGCCGGTCCGAGACACGAACCATTGGTTCGAGTCACATACCACCGGTCCGAGTCTCCGACCATCACTATCGCCGCCGCCTGACTCCGTCGCCGCCGCCTTGAGCGGCGGCTCTCTCTCTCTCTCTTCTCGATTGCTCTCTCTCTCTCTCCTCTGTTCACTATTTCTGATCCATCCGCCGCACACCACCTCCCGACAGTGGTGGTGGTGGTCCGTCTTACCGATCGGGGGGGGGGGCTCCACCGAGGTGATACATTGACCGGAGAAGCTCACCAGTCGCCGCCGTACGCCAGTCACCGGAGACCCTCCTTGGTTCTCTGTTACTAGTCGTGTATGCCACCACCAAAGGGTGGTGGCCGGTTGTTTTCTGCTCGGGTGGGATAACCAAGATGAAAGGAAGTGATGGATGGTTGTTTGGGTGTCTCGCCGGAGATCGATCCGCGCCGTCTCCACCGGCCGCCGGTTCATGGAGAGGGACTGGGGGAGGTCGAGAGGAGGGGAAGGGTGATGGAGATGACGGTTGTGTGTTGTCTGGTTCTGGGTTTTGAGGGAGAGAGAGATTGACAGTGAGTGTTATATTTTATGGAATCTCTGATCTTCTTTGGTGTGTATAGGTTAGAGAAGATAGGTAATTAGATTAGGGTTTTCTCACATGGAGATGAAGCAAATTAGAGAATTTGGGGTGTGGTGTGCGCAGATGTTAGATCTGTGGTTTCAAAATGAGCAAATTTAGGGCCCTTACTACAATTATATAGTTAGGGTTTACTATAGTGCGTTTGGGCTTGGACCAAGGGCCCACAAGCCCATCTCATGTTTAAGTGGCTCGCAATTTCTACGAGACCTGTTATCAAAAACCCGAACTCTCTGTGGCATCGTAAATTATAATTTTTGATTTTAAAAATATTTAAAATAGTGACGGTAGACGTTCGTGCGCTCGTTGTCGCTTATGGTAAAGATTGCGTAAAATTGCGTCATATGTCGTTTTAAACCGTTTTCGATCCGGTTTCGACCACGATTATTAGAATTTAATTACGAATCTAAAATATGTCGTAAAAATTTAATATTTGTTGGCGTTGTCAGTATCTTGTACGGTATCAGATCGTCGTCGCGTAATATTTAACAGGTTTCTCTGTAAACCACCGTTCGCGCACTGTAAAGTCGTATAGACGTTCCTAGGCACTCCAAAGGCCTAATTAAGTTAGTTTGTGTCTTAAACACTATTTATTATCGCGTTAATCATCTGTTAATCACGTAATTAGGTGCCGCAAATCACCGGTTATCACATTCTCCCCCTGTTACATAAATTTCGTCCTCGAAATTTAGACTATGTTATCTCCTCAGAATTGTGTTGTTCGCAGGTAAGTCCGAATAATAACAAAGTGAATGACCGCATAATCGAAACAAGGCTTATTCGAATCATGTGAATTTAATGACATTCCTCAACAATAAGAACCCAACGGTTTAAAAGCAATGTGTCTCAGAAATTGATGTCAAGGGAAACAATACGTGTAGATACAGTCACTAGTGTAACTAAGCTAACATGGGTCCAACAAGGAATAGGAACTTCGACCAATCGAATTCCGTATGAACGTTCACAATATGTAAATGAGTTCTAGAAGCAATAACATCCACTGAAAGAACTTAGAATCAACAAGCTCAAATGTAATAGTTTGCATGAAACGCTCGATCGTGATCAGCACAAGCTGCAAGTTATACCGACGCCACAAGGTGTCGCAATGAATGAAATAATTCGATAATAGGGGTGATCGAATAAGTATCACCTGTGTTTTGCATGAAACGCTCAATCATGATTAGCCCAAGCTACAAGTTTGTACTGACACCACAAGGTGTCGTAGTGATTTAAACAATTTAATAAGAGCGGTGATCAAACAAGTTCACCGTGTTTGAAGTCAAATGAAAGCGCAATGAAGTAAATATGAAAATTTGTTTCTAACAAGATAATAGGATTTTCAATTGAAATTTGAACATCAAGGAAATAACGTTTTCGATCGAATACGAAGAAGTAATGAATATCATGAAATATTCGATCGATGTTGAAAGAACCGTTAGTAGGTACACCTGAATATGCAATGAATTTGTGTACCATTGTCATAACACACAATTGTGTTAAGACCGCTTAAATATGATAATCGAAGCGGATTTATAGCAAATCAATAAATAATTAATTAAATCCGTGCATAAGATGTGTAAACGAGATTAGTGCAAGCTTCAAATTAGTGAAAACACCACCACAAGGTGTCGAAATCAACAAACAATTAAATGGAGTCGAATGCCCAACAAGTTTACTTCGACTCGGAACAAATGAAACACTTGTTAGAACGAATTTTGAATATGATGCTCCCAATACATCATATGATGCTCTGGAGTGAATATGTGTAATGGACAAGTTCAAACAATTGTACTTGGTTTTAGCGCAATCCGACAATAAATATATGTATCGACAAGAAAACTTTCGGCATTGTCACAACGAAAAACCATGTATGTAACTTGAAAAGAAGAGTAATTTCAAGAAAATGTTTTGGCTTGATAACAAAGAAGCCAACAATTACAATAATGCGGGTCTTTCGAATCACGAATCAATAATTAGATTTAGCGAAATAATATTTGAACTTTGGTGAAATGCTTATTCGAAACGAAACCACATGCGTAACGAACGATGCATGCGTAATATATAAATTTTCAAGAAATGAAGCAATTAGTGTTTGCTATACTGAAAGAAATGAACGTGACACAATGACCATTAAGAGGAGCAGAGATACGAAAATCTACTCAGTAAATGTGAAGGTCGAAATTTCAATAAAAGAAATTTAGGGACTTTACCTGGGGTTCATGTGATGACCGGTTGTTAGGTGACATTACCTGATCTTCTTTGGTGTGTACAGGTTAGAGAAGATAGGTAATTAGATTAGGGTTTTCTCACATGGAGATGAAGCAAATTAGAGAATTTGGGGTGTGGTGTGCGCAGATGTTAGATCTGTGGTTTCAAAATGAGCAAATTTTTAGGGCCCTTACTACAATTATATAGTTAGGGTTTACTATAGTGGGTTTGGGCTTGGGCCAAGGGCCCACAAGCCCATCTCGTGTTTAAGTAGCTCCTAATTTCTACGAGACCCGTTATCAAAAACCTGAACTCCCTGTGGCGTCGTAAATTATAATTTTTGATTTTAAAAATATTTAAAATAGTGACGGTAGACGTTCGTGCTCTCGTTGTCGCTTACGGTAAAGATTGCGTAAAATTGCATCATATGTCGTTTTAAACCGTTTTCGATCCGGTTTCGACCACGATTATTAGAATTTAATTACGAATCTAAAATATGTCGTAAAAATTTAATACTTGTTGGCGTTGTCAGTATCTTGTACGGTATCAGATCGTCGTCGCGTAATATTTAACAGGTTTCTCTGTAAACCACCATTCGCGCACTGTAAAGTCGTATAGACGTTCCTAGGCACTCCAAAGGCCTAATTAAGTTAGTTTGCGTCTTAAACACTATTTATTATCGCGTTAATCATCTGTTAATCACGTAATTAGGTGCCGCAAGTCACCGGTTGTCACATCAAACATCTTTTCCGAAGTATATGTCTCGCGTATAGGAATGAAATGAGCACTCTTCATCAATCTATCCACAACCACCCATATGGCATAGAATCCTCGGCTCGTTCTAGGCAGTTTGGTCAACTGGTCCATGGTGATATGTTCCCATTTCCAAACCGGGATTTCCAATGGTTGTAGTTTCCCATATGGTTTCTGGTGTTCCGCCTTGACTTGTAATCAAGTCAAGCACTTCTCCACATACTTTACTACATCCCTCTTCATTCCGGGCCACCAATAGTTTTGCTTCAGATCGTTGTACATCTTGGTTACACCTGGGTGAATAGAATAGAGGGATTTATGAGCTTCATTTAGTAGAAGCGCCTTAACTCCACAGGAATTTGGGACCCATATTCTTCCGAATCGGGTCTTCAACCCGTTGTTACCATTTGCCAAATCCTTCTGCTGACCGACTATCCTTTCCTTTTTCAAGTTTTCCTCTTTCACTGCCTCGACTTGTGATTCTCGGATACGTTCTAGTAGACCCGAGGTTACAACAAGCTGCATCGCCCTCACTCGTATTGGGACATAATCCGATTTTCTGCTCAAGGCATCTGCCACAACGTTTGCCCTTCCGGGGTGGTAATGTATTTCGCAGTCGTAGTCCTTTACCGTTTCTAACCACCGCCTTTGTCGCATATTTAACTCCTTCTGATCGAAGAAGTATTATAAACTCTTGTGGTCAGTAAATATGGTGTACTTTACTCCGTATAAATAGTGCCTCCATATTTTTAACGCAAACACCACCGCCGCCAGTTCGAGATCGTGCGTGGGATATTTCTTTTCATGTACCTTTAATTGCCTCGAGGCATAAGCTATCACTTTGCCTCGTTACATTAAAACACATCCGAGCCCCGAAAGTGAGGCATCCGAATAGACTACCAAGTCTTTGACTCCGTCCAGCAACGTTAATACCGGAACTTGAGTCAACTTCTCTTTTAGCGTTTGGAACGCTCTTTCTTGTTCGACACCCCGAATGAATTTCTCCTCTTTCCGAGTTAAATTAGTTACCTCGTTGCAATCTTGGAGAAATCTTGAATGAATCTCCTGTAATATCCCGCAAGCCCTAAGAAAATTCTAATTTCCGAAGGATTCTTTGGAGGACTCCATTTCGACACGGCCTCTATCTTTGACGGATCTACCAATATTCCGTCGGCACTTATGATGTGACTGAGGAATTGTACCTCTCGTAACCAAAAGGCGCACTTTGAAAATTTTGCATACAACCTTTCTCGTCTGAGTGTCTCTAACACCTCCTGTAAATGATGCACATGATCTGCTTCACTTTTCGAGTATACCAGAATGTCGTCGATAAACACGATTACCGACTTATCCAACATCGGCTTGCAAACCCGGTTCATGAGGTCCATGAAAGCCGCGGGTGCATTTGTCAGCCCGAATGACATCACGAGTGTCACACCCCAAAAACGTCGCAGCAGAATATAAAACGTAGTGGTGACAGAAGCTGGTGCCCATTTCTATCTTGATGTTTGATGCATTATAGTGTTGGACATTATTACTTAATTAAAACGTTGATTTTAAACTTAACGTCCCAAAACACGACATAACCATGACAAAATAAAGTTGTCTTTTGATCCTCACGGATCTTATTACATTGTCCCAGAAAATTTATAAGTCAGTCCAACATTTTAAGTGATAAAACATGCATCAACAACCATAAGATACGCCATAATTCCTGATGCCGAACTCAAGTACCTATAGAACACGTTAAAATCAAGTGTCAACACAAAGGAAGGTGAGTTCACATATTCACTTACACACAATTTTAATCCAAGGAAAACTTTCTGATTAGGTGTTTATTTGAAAACATCCATATAAATTTTAGAAAGTCCATTTTACTTCCTTAATAAAATCCATGGGCCTTCTGTCGGTTCATCTATCCGACAACTGTAATATATATTGCCCAGGTTTTGTATATTAAATTATTGCGTCAACTTTCAGACTCGTATGTTAGCTAGACGATACGAACTATATATTGACAATGCAGGGATAATCAAAGCTAGACAATAAACAAAATTTAAATTCGTCGTTTGACTTGACACGGGGCGACCGGTCACGACGGGGTTGTCAACCCGATAGATCTACCAACAATTCATCGCGTGCAATACTTAAATGATTAAACGACACCATTGGCGCTTGGGTCCATATTGAGACCATTTTTGATGTCTGCCTCACGTACAATATATATATCCTACTAATATGACAATTTAATACACGATGTTGTACGAATTCCCTTGACACTCCATTATTTGAGACCCAGTCCAGAATGCGTCCCCAACTGTACGGTCATGTTTCGCTTAGGAAATACCGTACTTTCAATATTCATTCATCAAAAACGTTTTACTTTGAAACGAATGACTTATCAAATCTCATATATTTTCAACGATTATTGACGTGTTCTACCCCCAAAATATATACAAAGCAGTAAAAAGAGGGGTTTAGTGACACTCACCTTTGGGTGCGTATTTTAAATAGCGCAATCCCAGAGATTGATTTCTACACGTCCTATTATATATATAAGAACGATTTTAAATCAATATTCATAACACAAAAATCCTAAGTTTCTCCGTTTCTTAGAATTATCACATAACTTTGAGGTTTTCTCGAAAAGTTATCATTTTTGATTATGTTGGCACGTTAATATATATATGAGTCCATATATATATATATATATATATATATATATATATATATATATATATATATATATATATATATATATATATATATATTTATGATTTTGCGACTTGAATGATTTTATTGGTGACCATTATTGTGTAAATCCGTTAACACACATGTTTATACGTAATATATCTACGATTTGCGCGTCGTAATATATATACATAAACGTTCACAAAATTTATCATCGAAACACGCGTATTCTCGTTAACTTATCTATTTTGTCATTTTTAAGGCAAGCATACATAAAACATCTCATATGTATCAAATTTCATGCTCGACAAACAAGTTACACATTTAACGCAATTTTCACCATTTCTACCGCACAAAACGCCCAAATATACATGCATACTCTGATTTTTCAAAATCATGTTAAAACATAACATATTTTCACATTCTCATGATTAAATCACATAACACATTTTAACACATAAGGTTTACCCAAAATTTTACCCATACTAGTGTATATAGAAAAATGCATATTTTTGCGATCCGGTAACGTTTTCGGGTGTCGGAAGTCACGTATGACCAACCAAACACCAAGTATACTTGAAATTAGTTAAAATACTTATTTTTAAACTAAAAATATCAGTTTACTTACTGATCTAAATCAGTTTTATAAAAATCACTCGAAAAGCCGATTTTTGACCGTTTTTAACGCATAGTTTTGCGTTAAATGTTACTATAACCATCCCAACTCGAAACGACTTGATATTTTGACACAATACATGTTATTTACTGATTAAAATAATGGTTATAATCAGATTAGTGCAGTTTTTGTGTAAGTCACATAAATCATGCGATTTCATGTATTTTACAACTTTTAAAGCACCAAGTACAACATGCAAGACTAGTAAACATCATGACAAAGTTATATGTCACTAAACACTTTAAAATAACTTTATTTTAGTGTTTATAACCTGAATAAAACTGATTTTTATTAAATCATACTCATATTGTAATTCCATGCCTTCATATCTTCATATAAGTTCACATATATGCATCTAATGCACTCATACAATATCATTATCATCATTTATGATTTAATCATACTCTAGAACTTATTAACATCATATTCTTACAAATATTACACATATCATCATGATCATCCAAATCATTGATATTCATTCATGCTTATATTTTTCACATTTAGGATTATATGGCAACTTTTACATGCATGCATACATATATACGAAATACATACATACATATACTTCCAAATCTCTAATCACTTTAGAACATTCTTGTATAACAACTAAAAATCCTTTCATGCATCATATTTTCCAAGAATCAAATAAATCAAGAAATCTGTCATCAAAAATCAAAATACAACATATACACATACACACACATTCATGGCCATATATATATATATATATATATATATATTTATACACCCATTTTTCTTTCATTCAAAACCCATTTGTTTGTAGTTTTCAAGTTAATGTTTAGATTCAAGAACAAGAGAAACTTTCACTATCATCTTCATCACTATGAATCAAGAACAAGATTTAAAGAAAATGTGTTATACCTTCAAGATTCTTAGTGGATTTTAGGATTTATGATGATGTGAAGCCTTGTTCTTGCTCAAACCTCCTTGAAATCACTTCTAAACCCTCATGTAAGCTTGAAATTGCTTTGAAATGGACATGATTCTTCAAGATTTGAGTTTGAAAATGAAGATGGATATGGTTCTAAGGGTGTTCGGCCGAGAATGTTTCAAGAGAGAGAGAGAGAGAGAGAGAGAGTTGTAAATTGATCTTGGTTCATGTCACACCCCGACCAAGTAGGACAACAAACCGTGGCGGAAACGTAGGGGAGTGTTGCAACAGAATAATTGTTTCACAACCATGGATACAAAAATAGTTTCGTTTTATTGATAATATTAAACATTACATTGTTTTGACACAAAACAAACAAGTTAAATATCGACTATCATTGTTATTATGTCACTAAGGCCTTGTCCAGATCCTATGTGACGCATGCATCCTAGAAATCACATCAAGCAACAACACCTGAAACATATGTAAAAACAAAGTCAGCAAACAAATGCTGGCGAGTACATAGGTTTTATAAGAGTATCGGAATCATGGCTCGTTTATATGTTGCAGTACATTATTAGACTACAAGAGTCAAAATACAAACCTTGTTTTGAAAAGTGTATTGCAACATAATTAACCAACTCAAATCAAGATGGTTATAGTTTATAAAATATCATAGCCATGATTCTTAAACCAAAAACATTTGTTTTAGAAAACCAACTTGTAAAACATCTTGTAAAAACTCGTTTAAAACTCGTATGGTTTATATCTTTTAGAAAACATCGTTTGTGTGACATCGTTTCAAAATCGTTTACCCAAGTGAACTAAATAACGCCACGGTATGTAATATGATGAAAACACTTATATATAAGAAGTACCAACGGCGTATCTACCATGCCTTCATCACATTACACCCGTCCCGTTATCCAAACACTAACCAAAAACCAATCGTTTATCTAATTTGTTTAACTTGTTCAAAATCGTTTCCAAATCGTTAACTCGTTTAAAATCGTTTAAATCATCCTTGTTTTAGATTGTGAAAACTATATATGGTTGTCTCGCTAACAACATTCAAACCTTCGTGACTCGACCACCTCGCTTCTCGCTTCTCGAGTTAACAAACCACCAAAGGGTAAGTTAACAAACATCGGATTCAGTCGTTACCCACGACCCCCACACATAACCATGGGTGTAGTAAAATAACGGGATTTGTCAGATCCTATGGTACCATAACCTAATACTGGTCGGCTTGATCAATGCTAATGAATGCTATTTGTTATGAAACTACAACAAACAAGTTCGTTCACTTTATTGAAATCGTTATTAGTTTTGTATAAACCATCTTAATTGTTTTTGAAAAACCATTGTTTAAACCTTGAAAATCATTTCGTACATATGAATCACCCCAAAACAATTGAAAAAAGTAAAATAGGGGAACTATGTACTCACATGAAGTGCAAAGTATCCTCAATCAATAGAACTTCAAACAACCTCAAGCAAACCAAAGGAATCAAGTAGCACCTAGTAATCGAACCACTAGTCAAAAAATAGACGCCTAAATCGGGCGATCGGATAGAATGAGGTCTTGTAAACCAAATGAGTGTTGGAACTCATGCGATATGGTTTATCAAAGCCTTCATCCTAAAATGAAACCTAACCTAAGTGCTTTCGACCCATCGCGACCTATTAAGGTAGCTTACGCTACTTTAACGTGCCGTGCGCGCAAAAACGCGTTCGAGACGTCCAGCTAGTCCTATGACAAGTATTATATGCCCATACATGTTTAATTATGTTAAAAAATTAGTTACGTGACAAAATTTTAGGTTACATATGCTTAATTACCAATTATGTATGAAAAGGGTATTTTGGTAATTTACCAAAGGCATATAAACTACCTATCATGCGACTAATCAAACCTAAGTGACCATAAGGTATAACCTCAGAAGGTTATTCCCTACGCTACTATGGTCACTAAACATGTTTGGTCGGATCCTAATGATCGACCAAACGGGTCGTGTTCGAAAGTCTAAGCGGGTGTTTAGTCCGCTTGACTTTCGACTCTACACAAGCACTAATCTAAAAAGTGACAAGCTAAACATGCTAGAACATGTTTAGTTAAGTTAAAAAACAGGTTTTGATATCAAAACAAATGGTTTTGAAACCCAAGAGTAGTTTGGTTACAAAATACGCGAGAAAACGCATTTTGGCCGAAACTACGACTCGCCACTGAGCCTAGATAACGTTGTAATCAGTAGGTATAGTCACTAGGGACTATAACCATCGTGATTACGCTCACGTTATGAAGTTCGAACGAACTTCGCGTTGACCATAAACTGGCCAAAGCAGAAAGTCAAACATAGTTTGACTTTATCGATAAAAACGAATGAAAAGAACGAAAGAATACTTACAGAAGGTCCCCGCAAGCTCTTGATCCGATTTACTCTCAGGTATGAAGTATAAACTTCAACTTAGAGAGCCAAAATCAGATTCAAGTGTGAGTTTGCAAGGATAGGGGATGGGTATTTATAGGAATTCAAGAACCGTTAAGATCGTTTCTTGAAGATTGAGCTTTGATCTCATCCGTACAAGTGGGCACATGGTATTTGGATACCATGGGCACTTGAAAACCATAAAAAATGGCCCATAGATTGATCAAAAACCATTTGCAAGTGTGTGGAACAGTTGTTAACAGCTGGAACAGATTTTTGCAGACCTGGGCCTCTCACGCGGCCCGCTTAAGGAACACGCCAACACTCACGCGGCCCGCCTGGGCATACTTTCCAGAATTTGCAATTTAGCCACTGCACTTGAGAAACATGCATTTTGGCCCATTTTTGACACGTTTAAGCCCCGTTAACCTCATTTCAAGGTTCTAAAATGAAGTTAAAGTATAGGGAACTCAAAGCATGCTCAAAAATATCTCGGATGTCGGTTCGTTTGGTCGTACGGTTGCGTTGTTCGGTTAATTACGACGGAAGTCGTAACGAACGCAAAAACGATCCAAATTGCGCGACGAATGGATTTTTATTATGCCAAACACTAAAATAAAATATTTTAATGCTTATATAAATTTTTGGATGTCCGGATATGTTCAGAACGTAAATTATGCGCGAAAATGCAAACTTGTGCACTTTTTGACGCTTTTTGTCCCTATTGATCAATAAAGTTTATTTTAGCATACCGAACCCCTCAAAGCCTATTTCTAAGCTATGTAAAGGTTATTTAGGGTATGTTTAACTTATGATTAAGTTTCGGAATGTTCGTTACTATACAAATCGGTATAGTTTCATAGTTTGACACAAATAGTCCCTGTGATCGAACAAACTTGATTTCAACACACCAAACCATCTAAAACTTATTTCTAAGTTATGTGGAGGTTATTTAAGGTATGTTAAGCCTATTTCACTATTCCGGAGTGTATGTTGCATTAAACTGGTTATATTTATGCATCCGTGCACGTATAACCTTCCAGAAAGCGATTTAGAGCTTGAATTTGGAATCTAATTAAATTGCAAAATCACCAAACACAAATACACACATAATAACACAAAAACACATATAATAACACCAAATCATATTGTTTTATTGATAACCAACATTGTTTTATATTGAACCACGACCACAGAACACAGTTATCACAGTCTCCCCTACTTCAGGAAATTTCATCCCGAAATTTTAACTAGAGGAAGCTTGTGAAAACAAATGCGGATATTTCGCCTTCATCGAGTCCTCACATTCCCAAGTAAACTCTGGGCCACGTTGGGACACCCAACGAACTTTGGTTAATTTAATCTGTTTGTTCTTCAACTGTTTGAAAGTACGGTCCACTATTTCCATAGGTTTCTCGACAAAGTGCATCGTTTCATTGATTTGGATCTCGTCGAGAGGAATGTGAAGATCAGCGTCAGCTAAACACTTTCGAAAGTTGGACACGTGAAAAGTCGGGTGAATGTTCCCAAGCTCTGGAGGTAGCTCTAATCGATAGGCAACTTTCCCAATTCTTTCCACAATCTTGAATGGTCCCACATATCAAGGTGCAAGTTTTCCTTTCTTTCCAAATCTCACGACTCCCTTCCAAGGTGAAACCTTGAGCAGAACACGATCTCTGACTTGAAATTTTAAGGGCTTGCGTCGCATATCCGCATAACTCTTTTGACGGCATCGAGCTGTCACAAGATTATCGCGGACTTTCTTGATTTTGTCTGTTGTTTCCAGAACGAGTTCAGGTCCAGTAAGCTGAGCTTTACCGGTCTCGTTCCAACAGACAAGTAAACGACATTTTCGACTGTAGAGAGCTTCGAATGGTGCCATATTAATACTAGCATGATGACTATTGTTGTAAGAGAACTCGATCAATGGCAGATGAGAATCCTAATTACCACCAAAGTCTATCATGCATGCTCTAAGCATAACCTCCAAAGTTTGAATCATTCTCTCAGATTGCCTATCTGTTTGGGGATGATAAGCAGTGCTTAGATTCAGTTGGGTTCCCAAAGCAGATTGCATGGTCTTCCAGAAATGAGATAAAAATCGAGCATCACGATCAGAAATGATATCCAAAGGCACACCATGTCGTGATACAATCTTATCAACATAAATCTTTGCAAGTTTATCAGCAGATAGATCCTCGCGAATTGGAATAAAATGAGCTGATTTCGTTAATCAATCGATAACAACCCATCGTCCTTCATTTCGAGTTTAAGCTCAAGTTGTGTTGGGATTGAACCCTACCAAAGGAACAGATAATGAAAGCCAAAACTGGATCAGGGCAGTGGATCCAGAATAAACAGATGTTTGATTGCAAGTCTCTCCCCTTGAAAGTGGTTTCAACATCTGCTGACCTCATATCCGCTGATCATGCAAACTGCTGACCTGCAACTGCTGCTCAAGACAAAGACTGATTGAAGAACTAAAGCTCAGTTGCTCAATCTACTGCCATGGTTCAAGCACTGCTGATCATGACAAGTACTGCTGGGTGCACAGCAGTGGAAGGATGCAACAACAGTTTATATTTGCTTTGTATTGAAATGTAATATCAGTAGTTAGCATAGCAGTGTTTGTATAGATCAGAGGTTAGAGTTTGTTAGGAGGTTAGATGTCACTTTCATGGTGACGTCAGCTTAGATGCTCAGTGGTTTGCAAGTGCCTATAAATAGAACAGTACTCTGTACTGTTCTGTTAGCTCTTTCACCATCTTCTTTCTGCACGAACAAACACTGAGCTCGGGCTGAGGGGGAGTTTGCATATCATACATACATTGTAATCGGAGCTTAAAATTAAATTTAATCATTTGATTCAGTGGTGAAAATGTATGATTGAAAGCATTTCTTCTGTTTGATTGTGAAAAGTTTGCTTCCATTTAAATTCCGCTGCACTACTCTTTCATTTGTTCATCTAAATTCAAAAACAAATCACAATCAATCCAAACTCAGATCCTAACAATTGGTATCAGAGCTTGGACAGTCAAATTTGATTTAACAATCATTTTGACGTAAATAGTTCAGCTCAAAATTGTTGATACTGATCATTTGTTCGGTTTGTTGAAAAACAGAGCAAGGTTTAATCACCGATAAAGTTGATTAATCAGTGCCTGTAAAACAACCAGAAAGATGTCGCAATCACAAGATGATAAAAATAACATTGGCTCTTTGTTTAAACCACCTATGCTTAAAAGAAATGAGTATAACATCTGGGAGGAAGGATGAGTCACATCCTCGCTCAACAAAACACTGGATGTTGGAGGTCTGTTGTTTTCGGTCCTCATGTTCCTATGGTGCCAAGCGCAGAGGACACTAAAAAGTTCGTTCCTAAACCAACTGAAAATTACAATGAATTAGATTTTCAGAAGTTCGAACTTGATGCCAAAGCGTTTAGCATCATAGCCTCTGCACTACCCAACGAAATCTATGCTGGGCTGTTACATTGTAACAGTGCCAAAGAATTATGGGATGCATTGAAGGAATAATTCGGAGGAACGGAAGAGGTTATTGAAAACAACAGGGAAATTCTGAATCAGCAGTATGAAACATTTTGTCATATCAAAGGGGAGTCACTAACCCAACAATTTGAACGTTTCAGTTGTCTCATCAGTGAACTAAGGCTTGTTAAGGTTACATTTCCGAATGCAACCCAAAATAGCAGGTTCCTTAGATCACTGCCAGAAAAATGGGACACAATTGCTTTTGTCACCAGAAATTCAGCTGAATTCAAAGATCTGACCCTGACCCAACTCCATGGTAGACTCCTAACCTATGAAAGGGAGTTAAACCAGAGAAGGAAGTTGCAAGAGTCTGGTAAAGTTGCTGATGACTATTCATTCGGCAGCACAGCTCTGTTTGGTCAGGAAGAATCTGGTAGCAGCAGTAAGGATCAGAGTTATGATCACTTTATTGACATAACTGCTGGGGGTAATTTTAACAACTCTGATTCTCACTCTGCAAATTATGCTTTCACTGCAAATACTGAAAACCAGATGTCAAATAATATGTGCTTTGAGCTGAATGATTTGCAACATTTTGATCCTACTGACTTAGAAGAGATGGACATCTTGTATCAATTGGCTTTGCTTAGTGTTAGAACAAGCAAATTCTACAAAAGAACAGGGAGAAAATTCCCAGGGCTTCATGGGAATTTAAGGGTGGGGTTGGATAAGTCGAAAATCAAGTGTTACAAGTGTAATAGGTTGGGTCACTTTGCTAGGGAATGTAGGAGTCAAACCACTAGTCCCATAATTACTCACCCTGGCTCAAACCCTAGACCGCAACAACAAAACACTGTGCACTATACCCAATATGCCCCTGCAGCACATGTTAACACTACTCATTATGCTGCAACCCCTGTGCCTGTGCATTATGTTCAAACCACTGTTCCACAAATTCAGTATGTTCAAACCCCTGTCCCTCAGGCACAAGTGCAACCTGTTGCACCTCAACCAGCTGCTCCAACAGTGGCACAACCAGATCAGCAAAGCTTTTTCACACAAGGCTTTGTTGATTGGAGCAGCATGCCTGATGAACTTGGTGATGAAAATTTTGCTCTCTATGCTTCTAATGATGCTTTTGATGATGAATTTTGTTTGATGGCATTAGAGTCAATACCAGAAGGGGTTGAAACTGAAGATGAACAGCTAAGTGCTGAAAAAGTGGATGAAGTTGCTGAAGTAGTGGTTACTGTAGTTGATGGTGAACTACTGCTGGAAGAAAATTCAGAAACCCTGATTGAACCACTGACCGACCCTTGGTCCAAAGATGGCAAAGAGAAAGAAGATTTGAAGAAAGCTGGCGAGGAAGAAGAGAGATATGATGAAGAAGAAGATCATCAATGTGATTGTGCCATGATGGCTGCTGCTAAGGTATCACCTCAAGTTCTTGAAAAACTGTGTTCAGACAATTGTATTATTGCATTTGCTAACATTAAAGAGGTGAATGAAAATCTTAGGGATAAAATCTTGTCTGATGAGGTCAAGTTTGAAAAGTCATTAAAAGAACTTAGAAACAAATTGGCTGAAAAGGATAAAGAAATCAGCAGCTTAAAAGAAGAACAAAGCATAACCAAAACTCAACTCCAAACTATGGTAGAAACATACCAAGTTTGCAAAAAGGAGTTAGAGTCTACACAGATCACCTGTGAAAGATGGGTAGAATCTTGTAAAGGGTATGAGGTTATGCTTGAGAAACAGCTTAAAAGCAATGTTAAGTTTGGTATAGGACATAGAAAATATGATGGTCTTGTAAACACTGCTGTAATACAAGCTGTTTCTTCTGAAATCATACCAACCAACAAAAGTGGCCAAGAAGTTAAAATAACTGACAAACTTGGTAACAAAATTACTCTGGAAAGATCTGTGGGATCTTCAACTTTTGAAGAAATTGAGAAATACCAATTTAAACCCACATGGTCTGATGAGTGTGATATCCTTGAAAATTTCAAACCAATGGATTTCACAACCACTGATGGTGTCAAAGCTCCAAAAGCAAAGGTCATTCCTATCAAAGATATCCCAACAGATGTTCAAAACTCTGTTGCAAAGGAATCTGAGAAAAGGAAGAAAAGAGAAAATCAAAAACTTGTTTTGTGAATTCTGTGAAAAGAAGAATCATCTAACAAAAGATTGTTTTCATCTAAAAGCATATGATATCAACAAAACAAGCATCATTTTACCTGCTGAAAGTTGCACCATCTGTGGTAAAGATAATCACAAAACTCAAGAATGTCTGTATCTAAAAAACTTTGACATAAAAAAGAATGAATACACTGCAAAAACATCCTTGAGTCCATCAACATCATCTGTCAAGTTCACCAAGAAACAACCACTGTTTGTCCCTGTCCAAACAGCTGTCACAAAATAGCTGAACCAAAAGTCTGTCCAAAGAGATGTACAGGTGACTGATGCACCCCCTGCCAATCAATTCAGAAAAGGCAAGGAAAAAGCATCATACCAAAAGATTCCACATGTTTATGAGGCTTACAAAAAGCCCTCTAAACCAAGAGTGAACAGACATCCTTTTGGTTATCAACAGATGATGTGCCAAGACCCCCAACAGTGGTTAGAGAAAAACATTCTCAAAAATGTTCAAACCCCTGTGCTAACCACTGTCCATGCATCTGCCTCCATCCCAGACACTGTTGAGACCCCATCGAAAGCCCTGTTGGCTTTGGAGACCTCTATGAACTAATCCTTTTACTTCATGTGCAGGGAGCTTCTGCATGCTTAGATAGTCTTTGGTATGTAGATAGTGGAGGCTCCAGGCACATGACAGGATGTAAAGCCCTTCTTCAAGATTTCAAAATTCATGGAGGGGGTGATATATCCTTTGGTAATAATAGTAAAGGAAAAGTTCTGGGGTCTGGTACAGTAAAGTCTGAAAATGTAAAATTTGAAAATGTTAATCTTATTGATAATCTGAAATTCAACCTCCTGAGTGTATCTCAAATGAGTGATAAAGGGTTTGGATCATTCTTCACAAAGGATTGTTGGACCAGAAATGGTTAGTAAGATTGAAGCAATAATCAAGAAAGGCTCAACAAAACTTGTTGCTCAAAGAAGTGGCAATGTTTATGTTGTTGACATGTCAAGAGAGTGTCCCAGAGCTGATGCCTGTCTGTTCTCAGCTGCCTCTAACAAAGAGACAGAGCTATGGCACAAAAGACTGGGACACACAAATCTCAAAACAATCAATGAAATTTCAAAAAATGGCTTAGTAAGAGGCTTACCACAAAAAATGTTTTCATGTCCTGAACACTGTGTTTCCTGTTTAAAAGGAAAACATCATAAGAGCTCTTTTAAGTCCATTGAAGAGTCCAAAACAACCCAGTGTTTGCAAATGCTGCACATGGATTTGTTTTTCCCAGTGCAAGTCATGAGTCTCAAAAAGAAAAGATATTGCTTGGTTATTGTTGATGACTTCTCTAGGTTTACATGGACCTTCTTTTTATACGCAAAAGATGAGACTGCAGGCATTTTGCAAGACTTTGTGATACAGGTTGAAATGCAATTTGACCTTCCAGTAAAAGTCTCCAGGAGTGACAATGGCACAGAATTCAAAAATAAGGAGTTGGATGCGTTCTGTGTGAAGAAAGGGATTGTAAGGCAGTACAGCATCCCTAGAACACCAGAGCAAAATGGGGTGGTTGAAAGAAAGAACAGAACATTGATTGAGGCTGCCAGAACCATGCTTGCAGATTCAGGTTTGCCATTAACTTTTTGGGCAGAGGCAGTAAACACTGCTTGCTATGTCCAAAATAGAGTTTTGACAACCCCAGGCACAAAAAGACTGCTTATGAAATTCTGTATAAAATAAAGCCATTAATCTCATATTTCAAAGTTTTTGGTTGCCCTTGTTTCATTTTAAACTTAAAAGATTCTATCTCAAAGTTTGCAGCCAAAATTGATATGGGATATCACCTGGGATACTCAACCACTGCTAAGGCCTACAAAGTGTTTAATACACGGACCAAAGCAGTGGAAGAGACTTTGAATGTAAAGTTCAATGAACTTTCATCAATGAAAATCCCTGCAAATCCTGCAGAATTTTTTGATCTTGAAAAATTCACTTTTAAAAATACTGCTGTCAAGACTAACAATGCAGGTCCATCAGAAGATTCATCACCAGACTATGGATATGAGATCATCATTCCTCAAAAGTCTGCTTCAACAGGGAGAGCATCAGTTGTTCAAAACAGTTGTCAAAGCTCAACCACTGCTACCTCAACAGTTGTTGACCAAAGTAGCCCTTTAACCACTGTTTCCACCTCATCAAACACTGCTGAAAAAAGTCCTCAAACAGTGGATCAAAGTCAGCAGGTGTCTACACCTTTACCCCCTATGCCACCACCTTTTGAAGCCACTGCTGGGCCATCAAAGTCATCAGCAGGGGTTAGCTCAGATGATACACATCTACAGCCTTCACCACTCAATGCCATTATTCCATACCAAGGAGAGCTAATCTTCTTGAAATCTCATCCACCAGATCAAATCATTGGCAACATCAATGAAGGGGTGCTCACAAGAAAGCAGTCCCAAAACATTTGTCTTTTTGCAGGTTTTCTATCACTCCATCAGCCAGTCAAGTACCAAGAGGCACTGAAAGACAACAGCTGGGTAGAAGCTATGCAAGAGGAGCTCCAACAGTTTAGAAGACAACAAGTATGGGAGCTTGTTCCATTGCCAGAGGGTGTGAGTCCTATTGGCACAAAATGGGTCTTCAAAAATAAAACTGATGAAAGGGGTATTGTTGTCAAGAATAAAGCCAGGCTTGTGGTTCAAGGTTTCAGACAAGAAGAGGGCATTGATTATGATGAAACATTTGCCCCTGTAGCAAGACTTGAAGCTATCAGGCTCTTTCTGGCCTTTGCTGTCAACCACAACATCAAGGTGTATCAAATGGATATCAAATGTGCATTCCTCTATGGGAAGATTCAAGAGGAGGTTTATGTTTGTCAACCTCCAGGTTTTGAGGATCCATTTAATCCATATCATGTCTACAAGCTAAATAAAGCTTTGTATAGCCTGAAACAAGCACCAAGAGCCTGGTATGAAACTCTATCCACCTTTTTACTTTCCATTGGTTTCACCAGAGGCAGGATTGATAAAACACTGTTTTTAAAATGGAGAGGAAAGGATTTGATGATTGTCCAGATTTATGTGGATGACATCATTTTTGGAAGCACATGTAATAAAATGTGTGAGGAGTTCAGACAACTCATGACAGCTGAGTTTGAAATGAGTGCAATGGGTGAACTCCAGTGCTTTCTTGGTCTCCAAGTAAGGCAATTGCAAAATGGCACTTTCATCCATCAAGGCAAATATGCCAAAGAACTTTTAAAGAAATTTGATATGGATGATTGTAAGCCATGTAGTACACCCATTGCAACCAATAAATTGGTCATGTCTGAAGAAAAGGATGATTTGGTTGATCAGACCTTATATAGAAGCATGATTGGGTCTTTATTGTACCTAACTGCATCTAGACCAGACATCATGTTTGCAACATATGTCTGTGCAAGATCCTAATCAGCCCCTAGAAAGTCAAACCTTATTGCTGTAAAAAGGATATTCAGATACCTCAAAGGTGCTCCCACACTTGGTATCTGGTATCCAGCTGATGGTAAAATTGAGCTTTCAGGCTTCTCAGATAGTGACTTTGCTGGATGTGATAAAACAAGGAAGTCCACTTCAGGAGGGTGCCAATTCCTAGGCAATTGCTTAGTGTCTTGGCAAAGCAAAAAGCAAGCAGCTGTTTCAACATCCACTGCTGAGGCAGAATACATAGCTGCTGCAAGCTGTACAGCCCAACTGCTCTGGCTTCAAAATCAGTTACTGGATTTTGGTATCACTGCCTTGAAGACACCACTTATGTTGGACAGCCAGGCTGCAGAAAATATCATCAAAAATCTAGTTTCCCATTCAACCACCAAACACATCGACATCAGACATCACTTTGTGAGGGATTGCTGTGAAAAAGGTTTGATTTCTCTGCATCATGTTCCAACTAAGGATCAGCTGGCAGATGTGCTAACCAAAGCATTAGACACATCCACCTTTGAAAGCTTGATCTCTAGGATTGGCATGCTAAACATGGAATAACAGGCAAAATCCTGTTTTTCTATGAATAAAAGCATTAAAATGTTTTCAGAAAATCAAAATTCCATCCTTAAAAATAGCTAAAATGAATTTTTCATTAAAATCCTAAAAGTCTGCCATAACCACTGATGGGTTCAAAAGTCTGTGCTGCTTCAAAAGTCTGTCCACTGCTCAAAGTCATCCCCTGCTCTTATTTTCTTTGATAACCACTGATGGTCAAAATCAGTGTTGTATCTACTACTGAGCTATCTACTGATAGTGAAAAGCTTCCACTGTCCCCCATGACCATTACAACAACTGTCTTCACCAGTTGTTTTCACAAACAGTACTGTTCAAAAGTACTGTCCTTCACTTCACCAGGGGATGGCATGCAGACAGTACTTAGTGGTCAGACCTTTTGTAACTGCTGCCACGTCAGCATTCACTTTTCATCAATAAAACCCCCTTTCAAAACCCAAACAGGGTTTCACTGTCGAATTGAATTCTTAAAAATTCTCTTCTCAAAGCAGTTTCCAATCCATTCCATCAAATTTCTCCACATTCTCATCTTCGATTCTTATCTTCAAAATGACAAAATCGAAATCATCCGCAAAATCTTCCAAAGGGGCCTCTCAAAAGGCTACCTCCACCGAAATCCTACACAAACCGTCTCATAATCTACTGAGTCTTCTCACAAAACCCGGCACCATCGATACATTTGACTCCATCCTTGATATTATCAACGCATCAAAGTACAAAACTTTGTTAACCGTTGATGCACCCATTTAGCTGCAAACTCAGAGAAAGTTTTGGAAAAATTGTACCCTTGAAAAACAAGGAGAAGATGCCATAGCCATTAACTCTACTCTGCAGAAGAAAGCAGTCCGAATAACACCGCAATCCATATCTGAGGTCTTTCAGCTCGCTGATCAGGAAGGTACAGATTCTTTCCCTAAAAACGAGTTAAAAATTGACTTCATTGAGAGAGGGTATGCAGATACAATGATGAAGAGGTATACCTTAGAAAAATGTTTCTTTCCTCCTGCAACAAGATTTTTATTCCATACCCTCCTCGTGTGTGTTTCAAATAAAACCACTTCTTTTAATGAAATACCACTGAAGATTCAAAACTTGGGATATGCTATTTTACAAGGAGAAAATTTCAAGTATTCCAAGGTAATCTTCAATGATTTGGTTAAAAATGTTGAAACAAAATTATTCTTACTGTTTCCAAGATTTTTAAGCTATTATTTTGAGAAAAACTTCAGTAAGAATGATATTGCGGTAATAAATCAAGGTGATTCTTTTCAAATAAAAAGCTTAACTTCTGAAACATTTACAAGAATGTCAACACCTTGCAAAACACAAGCAGAGGTGCCTGAGCAGATTTTAGCAGCAAACACTGCTTCTCAGGTATCTGCTGCTGAGCCCACTGCTCAAGGTGATCAAGGTAGCCAAACAACTGCCTTGAAACCCACACCTAAAATCATCAAAAAACCACAGAAAAAGAAAAATAAAAAACCCCCCAAACCCATCAAAAAGGCAACTTTGGAGGATGAGATACCAGAGCAACTGCCTGTGACAGCACAAAAGTCACAACAAACCACTGCTGCTACTTCCTCACAGTAGTTGGTAAAAATATCTCAAACCTTAGCCGAAACTCCTCCTGTCTCTTCACAAAAAGAACAGGTTGTACACATAGGGTCACCACATCATGATGCTCTGGAAGCACTCGTTTGCATCATCCACAACCCAATACCTAGGGCAATTCCGCTTTCTAAACCTACCTTCACATCCCCATTTCCCCCAAACACCAAGCTACTGTTGGATGCAATTGATTTGAACCTAGCACAAACCAGTCCTTCTCACTCACCTGTTTATGAGAAAATACCTCAACATGAGACTGGGCTTGATGTATCAATCTTTACTAACCCACCAACACAACCTGAGGAGGTTACACCCCTTGAGTTACAAGTAACTCTTGGTGGTATTCCAAGTGAAGCAGCCACTACAAGTGTTGAACCTACAGGTTTACACTTGGACAGTGGTTACATCAATAAGACTTCCTTGGAGGCAATTCCTTCCATAACACCTCTTTTATCTGCTAGTGAGTTTATATTAACCACTGGTTCCATCAAAAGATTATTAAGTGTTGAAGGAAGAATACCCCAGTACCAAGAAAAAGGGGCATCAGTTGTTGATGTTTGGAGTACACTCCCTACCTCAACTTCTGATAAAACCACTGCTAGTGGGAAATCAGATGATCCCATTAAATTGGGTGATGGTTTAAAGTACCAAGAATTGACGGACAGAGTTGAAAAACTAGATACCACTGTTGCAGAAATCAAAGACATGCTGCATCAGTTGTTGACAGTTCAAATGGTACAATCCACTGCTGTTCCACCTCAAGCACCTGCTCCACCACCAGCAGATGTTACAAATGAGCTCTGGAATCTTTTTCAACCATTTCTCCACCAACAACACCAGATGGCTGAGCAGCAGCATGAAAAACATGTTCAAGAGCTCAAAAATGTAATGGAGTCTAGGTACAAAGATACAAAAGATGACATTAAGGCTCTCAAGGCCCATCTGTTGACAACCACTGGCTCTGCTCCTCCGACAGTTCTCTTCATTGATGAAATCCCCTCAGATAATGCCAAAAAGGGGGAGAAAATTAAGGAGTGGATAAAGAAAGGGATTGATAATGGGCTATATCTTGATACAGAAAAAGATGCAATGCTCAGAGAAATTCTCTTGCCAGATGGAAGCAAGAAGGTTCATGTGACCCAGAATGCACTTGATGATAGTATCATAAGCGTAAAAAGGGATAGAGCGGCAAAGGATCTATCAAGGTGGAATGAGGAGAAGAGAGCTTTCATGAAGCTGAATGAACAGGGTTGTTCTGGTGAAAAGGATGATCAAAATCCTGTTTCAAAAAGAAATCTTACTAGAAAAGTAAGGAAACCCAAATCCACACCATCCAGTTTTCAAAAGCATACTCCAAAACCACCATCCAAAAGCCACCAACATCAAACCTCCACCCAAACAGCTGTTGCAACCTCTGTTGTACCAACATCTGCTGGTACCTCAGTTGTTACAACAACTGCTCTCACTTCAACACACACCACTTCAACACACACCACTACCATTGCCTTATCACCACCAAAAACAACATCTCTACCATCACTTCCTGCCATAAAGCAGAAGACATCAGATGTTATAACATCTGCTGTAATGACAACAGTGGTTAAAACACCAGTTGTTTCAACAGCTGTTAGTCAGTCACAAACCACTGCCACTCAAATCACTTCCACTGATCCACCCAAAACATCATCTGCCTCTCCTAAAATAAAAAGGAGAAGGGTTATCATATCAGATGATGATTCTCCATCACCACCAACAACAGCTTCAAAATCCCAAGCACTTGTCACAGTTTCAAAACCCATTCCTTTCTCTTCAACTCAAATTCAAAAGCCATTACCTCCTGCAGGTGTTGTGTTTCCTTTAGAACTCATAGCAGTTAGAGATGAAATCAAATCTTTCTACTATGAGGATAACCCTGCCAAAAGGAGCTTACCTTCAGTTAGAGGATATCCTAGGCCAAACAACATTGAAGAATATTTGGAAGTCAAAGCCAAACAAGCAGAGGATATCGCTAACAAAAACAAACAAGGGAAAATCTGATAAGGAATTTCAGCAAAACTATCAGTTTCTCCTTACATAGGTTAGATCAATGGAACAATTTGCCAAAAATGTTAGTCAACAAATTTCAGAATGGGCAGATGAGACCCTAAGAAAAGACTACATTGAAAATATCATGACCTACAAGAAATACAAGGGGGAGAAACACATGCATAAAAACTGGACCATTCATGAGCTTGAAAAAGAAGTAGCCAGGATTCATGAAATGATCAAAGATAATGTCCAGCAGACTCCCCCTGAAAAATTCAAACAGGTTGAAGCTGACAAAGCCTTAGAGTTGAAGAGAATGAAAGAGGAGCTAATCACTGCTGATTATGGGTCAAAGAATTCTGTGTCTAAGTGGGGAAAAGCTAGGGTCAGGGCCACCTATAAAAGGTTGGAGGTGCTCAGGAAGAAAGATCCAACAGCTCCACAAAAGCCTGACTATTCCAAAGCAGAGGTTTCAAAAAGACCACCAAAGCTGCAAGCCAAACGAACCACTGCTCATGCTGGTGCTGCTATTTACAAAAGAAGGAGTCAAAGCCAGTTGGGTGCTGAAACAGTTCAAGATTTAATTGCCGGAAATGACATTGTGAAAAAGGGCTTTATGCTAATGTTGAAAGAAGAATCTGAACTGGAACAATCTGCAAGTACTGCTCAGCCAGTCATGAACAGGCCAGCATCACCAAATTCCCCCACAAATAAAAATCTCCCAAGAAACCCATTAGGCTCAAAAGTACAAAAGTGGAAAACTGACAAACAGACCCACGTATTGACTATGATCAGGTCTGATGGCGAAGTGAAGAAATTAACAAGGGAACAAGCTCTTGGCCTGAGTCTTGAAGATTTGCAGGATCTCCTTAATCTTCCACTTAGCAGGGATGATGATGATACAGATGCCTTAACTTTTGAATTGCAATTCAAAGGGCAGATAAGGGAACTGTTGTTGAGGCAATAAAGATCTACAATAATGAAGAGTTTTGGCATTATCTGTTCCAGGGGGAGATTGTTGGGATTGAACCCTACCAAAGAAACAGATAATGAAAGCCAAAACTGGATCAGGGCAGTGGATCCAGAATAAACAGATGTTTGATTGCAAGTCTCTCCCCTTGAAAGTGGTTTCAACATCTGCTGACCTCCTATCCGCTGATCATGCAAACTGCTGACCTGCAACTGCTGCTCAAGACAAAGACTGATTGAAGAACTAAAGCTCAGTTGCTCAATCTACTGCCATGGTTCAAGCACTACTGATCATGACAAGTACTGCTGGGTTCACAGCAGTGGAAGGATGCAACAGCAGTTTATATTTGCTTTGTATTGAAATGTAATATCAGTAGTTAGCATAGCAGTGTTTGTATAGATCAGAGGTTAGAGTTTGTTAGGAGGTTAGATGTCACTTTCATGGTGACGTCAGCTTAGATGCTCAGTGGTTTGCAAGTGCCTATAAATAGAACAGTACTCTGTACTGTTCTATTAGCTCTTTCACCATCTTCTTTCTGCACGAACAAACACTGAGCTCGGGCTGAGGGGGAGTTTGCATATCATACATACATTGTAATCGGAGTTTAAAATTAAATTTAATCATTTGATTCGGTGGTGAAAATGTATGATTGAAAGCATTTCTTCTGTTTGATTGTGAAAAGTTTGCTTCCATTTAAATTCCGCTGCACTACTCTTTCATTTGTTCATCTAAATTCAAACACAAATCACACTCAGATCCTAATAAGTTGATGTGGTAATTCCGTACCCATCAAATTTTGGGAAAACACAAAATTGCTGAGCTTGAAGAACACGAGTTTAATGATCAGATAGCGTTTGGAACGCTTCTTCTTGTTTGGGTCCCCACTCAAAAGGCTTATTCTTCTGAGTCAAAGCAGTGAGTGGAATCACGATCTTTGAGAAGTTTGAAATGAATCGACGATAATATCCAGCAAGACCAAGAAAAGATCGAATCTCTGTAGGTGTTGTTGGTATATTCTAGTCTTTAATAGCAACAATCTTGGATGCATCCACATGAATACCCTGCTCATTGACTATATGACCCAAGAATCGAACTTCTTTAAGCCAGAATTCACACTTGGAGAATTTAGCAAAAAGTTGTTCCTTCTTTAGGAGTTCCAATGTTAAGCGAAGGTGTCGCTCGTGCTCGACTCGAGACTTCGAATAGACAAGAATATCGTCGATGAACACAAAGATGAACTTGTCTAAATAAGGTTTACAGACCCTATTCATTAAGTCCATAAAGATAGCGGAGCATTTGTCAAACCAAAAGGCATGACAGTGAACTCATAATGCCCATATCTTGTGCAAGCAGTTTTGGGAATATCTTCTGTAACACCCCCAAAATCCACCCGCGGAGTATCACCGCTTGGGAGCGTGACTGACCAGGATCAAGCCACCAATCATATAGAACAACATAAATAGTAAAAGTAAATGTAATTTAACCAAACCAATCCATATGAAAGGTGTTCAGAACATAGGTATAAATTCAACGTTTAGTGGAAGCATATGAGTAAAAGCCCAACATAAGTAAAGTATGAAATGTCAAATGTTTAAACAAAGCAATCACGATCCTTGTCCACAACGATCGCGCCTCCCCATGCAAGCTCCATGTATACCTAACGACCTGCAAGGCATGTAACAGAGAGTCAACAACTAGTTGAGCGAGTTCACAGTAAGTAAGTTCGTAATAGTAAGTTCTTTTCGTCACATGTGGCTCTACTAGGCCGATAGTATGTTCTATTAGTGGGGGCTTCCCATATTTGTATATACACTAGACTATTTGTAACCATAAGTGTTCTTCTTAACCCGAGAACAGTAGTACGTACAAGCTTTACGTAGGTTTTACGTAAGTGTCCTTCTTTACCCGAGGACAGTGGTACGCGTGGGGTTTACGTAGGTTTTACGTAAGTGTCCTTCCTGACTCCGGAAGACAGTAGCATGTGTGAGTTTACGTAGGTTTTACGTAAGTGTCCCTCGAAACCTGAGGACAGTGGTAAGTACTTGTTTACGTAGGTTTTACGTAAGTATCCTGCTTAACCCGAGGACCATGGTAGATAGTCTGGTAGCCGTGTAAGTACGAGTAATTGTTCAATTCCATCATTCAACCCATTCCCAATCCCCGGGAATCCCATGCCTTAGTAAGAGTGTGAACTCACCTTGGTTTGCTCGGTATGTTATTGCTTCTAGTGTTAATTAATGGTTAGGTCCGTTACACACGACCTAAGGTACATTGCACATAAACTCAATGTAAGTGTTTACGTTCAATTAGGGTTTACAATTCCTTGATGTCCAAACAACTGTGTTTCGTGTGATAATCATGTACAGAATGACATGACATAGATTGTTCATACATACAGTATCATCCAGTAACATACAGTATCATACAGTAATATACAGTAACATACATACAGTGATAAGTGTTTTTCATTCAACATTTAACCCGATTCTGTTAACAAACTCGGACCTTTCACGCATTAACAAGCTCGGACTATATAAACATTAACAGAACTTGAACTATACATCACTTGTAAAGTTCGGACCATGTATCTCTTATAAAGGTCGGACCTTACTTCACTTATAAAGTTCGGACCTTACTAGTATCACAAAAGTCGGACCCAAGGAGCTTTTATAATATTCAGACTATGTTTTTCCCTTCACAAATTCGGACTAGACAAACAAACCCTAAAATTCGGACTATACATTAAGCATAAACTCAGACCATCTAATCATGTGTAAAACTCGGACCCCATACCCTATACAAAAACTCGGACTATATCACTTTTAATCAAAACTCAGATCAACAACCTTACAAATTCGGACCTTTATAGCATACAAAATTCGGACCTTTCATGTTGTTACAATATTCGGACCCTTTATGTTGTTACAAAAATTCGGACTATGTATCCTCAACAAAAGTCGGACCACATGTCTTGTAAAATTCGTATCATACAATCAATCATGCAAATGTTCAAATTCAATGGAACAGTTACGTTTTACGATCAAGAACCCTAGTTTTCATACATTCACAATGCAGTAATCTAATCAACAATCAAACATCTCTATCATATCAAGCATCTTAGTGTCAGGCAAGTGATTACACAACTAATCATAAACCATTTCACAATAATCTGAATTGATCAATAAACACAGAACCATTATTTGGAGAACTAGGGTTTGCAAGAATCAAATAACCAATGATTAACAACAAATAATCATTAAACATTTACCTTAGATCGATTCTAGATGAAGAGAGGGATCAAAAGTGATGATTGAGAGCTTGTGCCACCAAGAATGATGAAGAAGATGATTGTAGGAGAGGATTGTAGAGGAAGATGTGAAAGTACGTATGATGATTTGTGAAAGAGATTAGGGTTAAGAGTTATTAAGATTTCACTAACTACTCTACTCACCCCTAAGTATCATCTTTTACATAAAACACACACATCACAATATAATTTACAGTTTCATCACCAAGTTCATGTATTTGTCAAATCATTCGAAAATAACACATAACCATGCAACAATCACAATACACTTTATCAAATCACAACGTATACAGTTACAAAGCAAACCAATTGTGTAAGTAAGCAACTAAACAAACAGTGAACGTGCAATAAATGCGAAAGTGGAATCTCGGAAACTCAAGTTGTCACATTATCCCCAACTTAAAAGAAATTTCGTCCCAAAATTTAGCATGCGGTTACTGAGGAAGCTAGTTAAGTTGTATCGTTTACTGGTTTCCCTGGGGTTTCACATCATCCCCCCCGTTGATTTGGAATTTCGTCCCGAAATTCTGTAGTAGCTTCAGCCTCAGTAGTGGTTGCACGGTTTTCGAATAACTGGGGATACTTGAGTTTCATTTGGTCTTCTCGTTCCCAGGTGAGCTCTGGGCCACGACGGGAGTTCCAACGAACTCGTACAAGAGGTATTCTAGTGTGCTTGAGGACCTTAACATCCCGGTCCGTGATTTCCACTGGTTCCTCGACGAACCGCAACTGCTCGTCGATAGTGAGCTCCTTCAAAGGAACTATGAGGGTCTCATCTGACAGACACTTCCTCAGATTCGACACGTGGAAAACGTTGTGAACTGCACCGAGTTCAGCTGGTAGGTTTAGTCTGTAGGCTACTTTGCCTATTCTTTCAGTGATTTCGAATGGTCCAACGTACCGCGGATTGAGCTTGTCTCGTTTACCAAAGCGAACCACACCCTTCCAGGGTGAGACTTTAAGTAGCACTCGATCCCCAACTTGGAACTCGAGTGGTTTCCTGCGCTTATCAGCGTAACTTTTCTGACGGTCGCGAGCTGCCGCCATGCGTTGTTGTATCTGTGCAATTCGTTCAGTAGCATCAACCACAAGTTCTGGACCTGTGATTTGACTATCCCCCACCTCTGCCCAACAGAGAGGTGACCGGCATTTACGTCCGTACAATGCCTCGAATGGAGCGGCCTGAATGCTGGTGTGGTAACTGTTATTGTACGAAAACTCCACTAACGGGAGATGTTTTTCCCAGCTGCTGCCGAAATCGATAACACATGCCCGAAGCATGTCTTCAAGAGTTTGAATAGTGCGCTCAGACTGCCCATCCGTCTGAGGGTGATAAGCTGTGCTCATGTCTAGCCGTGAGCCGAAAGCTTTGTGCATTGCTTGCCATAATTCTGAAGTGAATCGTGCATCTCGATCCGAAATAATAGAGGTTGGCACTCCGTGCCTCGAAACAACTTCTTTTAAGTAGACGTCTGCTAAGGTAGAGAACTTATCCGTCTCTTTGATAGCCAAGAAACGAGCAGACTTTGTGAGTCGATCTACGATCACCCAAATGGTATCGTTTCCACGCTGGGATCTAGGTAGGCCAGTAACAAAGTCCATGGAAATTTCCTCCCATTTCACTGCGGTATCTTAGGTTGCTGTAGTAGGCCTGATGGTTTCTGATATTCAACTTTGACCCTTGCACAGGTCAAGCATTTGCTGACGTAGGTCGCGATGAGGGCTTTCATGCTTGGCCACCAATACGTAGTTTTAAGATCGTGGTACATCTTATCCGAACCTGGATGTACCGAGTAGCGAGACTTGTGTGCTTCATCCATCACAAGTTCTCGTAAACCGCCATATAGTGGTACCCAAATACGCCCCGTTACATAGTAGGCGTCGTCTTCCTTTTGTTCTAATCACTGCCTTGAACCGCGTAAGGCTTCAGCCTTGACATTTTCTGGTTTCAATGCTTCTACCTGAGCCTCTCGTATCTGAGCAGGAAGACTGGACTGGATAGTGAGCTGCAAGGCTCGTACACACCTAGGTGTAGTATCTTTTCGACTGAGGGCATCAGCCACTACATTTGCTTTGCCTGGATGGTACTTGATAGCGCATTCGTAATCGTTCAGTAGCTCGACCCATCGACGTTGTCGCATGTTCAATTCCTTCTGCTTGAAAATATGCTCGAGACTCCTGTGATCGGTGTAGATAGTGCACTTGGTACCGTACAGGTAGTGTCGCCATATCTTAAGCGCGAAAACAACAGCTCCCAGCTCTAAATCGTGCGTCGTGTAATTCCGTTCGTGAACTTTGAGTTGGCGCGAAGCATAAGCAATGACTTTATCCCGCTGCATCAATACACAACCAAGCCCCTGTATCGATGCGTCACAATAGACCACAAAATCGTCCGTGCCCTCTGGCAATGAGAGGATAGGTGCACTGCAAATTCTATCCTTTAAGTGCTGAAAAGCGGTTTCCTGGGGATTACCCCAACGATAGGTGACACCCTTCTGTGACAATAGAGTAAGCGGCTGCGCAATCTTTGAGAAGTCTTTAATGAATTGTCTGCAGTAACCCACCAAACCCAAGAATTGGCGTATTTCTGTTGGTGTACGCGGTGCAGGCCAGTTCCTGATCGAATCTACCTTGGATGGGTCAACATGAATCCCATCCTTGTTTACCACATGGCCTAGAAAATGGACTTCACAAAGCTAGAAGTCGCATTTTGAAAACTTGGCGTACAGTTGTTCTGATCGAAGAAGTTCCAAGATAAGTCGCAAATGCTGCTCGTGTTCCTCCTGACTCTTGGAGTAGATCAGGATGTCATCGATGAAGACAATCACAAACTTGTCTAAATAAGGCTTGCACACTCTGTTCATAAGATCCATGAAGACTGCCGGTGCGTTCGTTAGCCCGAATGGCATAGCTAGAAACTCGTAATGGCCGTAGCGAGTTCTGAATGTTGTCTTAGAGATGTCCTCATCCCGAACTCTCAGCTGATGGTAACCTGACCTTGGATCAATCTTGGAGTAGTAGCTCGACCCTTGCAACTGGTCGAATAAGTCGTCAATACGTGGAAGAGGATAGCGATTCTTCACTGTCACCTTGTTTTATCCAAGAGTTCTTGCGGTTGCTTAGACAGTTCTTCCAGTTCAGTTGGAGCTAATCGATATGGTGCACGAGCTATAGGCACTGCTCCAGGAGCTAGTTCAATCTGGAATTCGATCTGGCGATGAGGCGGTAGACCAGGTAAATCTTCAGGAAACACTTGAGGAAAATCGCGTACAACTGGGATATCCTCCACTCTTTTCTCTTTCGTGGATACACCAGTAACTAGTGCCAAAATGGCAGTGCGACCCTTTCGTAAACATTTCTGAGCCTTCAGGAAGGAGATGATGCCAACCACAGCACCACTCTTGTCACCTTGAACTTCGAGAGATTCTTTACCAGAACGGGGAATACGAATGATCTTCTCCTTACATAGGATCTCTGCTTGCTGTTTGGATAACCAGTCCATACCAATGACGATGTCGAAACTACCCAGAACTATCGGAATGAGGTCGATGGAGAAAGTTTGACCAGCGAGGATAAGATTACAACCCTGAACTATGTGTGTGGCCACTAGACTTTTACCGTTAGCTAACTCTACGACATGTTTGGTGGTTAAGGGAGTTGGTGCATGTTTTAACGTTTGGCTAACTTTCAAAGACATATAACTGGTATCCGCACCCGAATTAAACAATACAGTAACATAAAAGTCGTCGAGAAGAAACTTACCCATTATTACGTTAGGATCGCTCCTTGCGTCACCCTGACCAATCACGTACATGCGGCCCCGGCGTCATTGTTTCCATTGTTTCCCCCAACGCTATCTCCATTGCCGTCCCTGTTTCCATGGTCGTGGTTCTGAGTCTGATCCTGGTTTATTTGTGGGCAATGTCTCTTGTAGTGATCTTTAGCATCACACTGAAAACATCCTTTAAAACTCTTTTGTTGCTGCTGATTCTGTGGAGATTGAGGCGGCCGTTGCTGTTCTTAAGTTACAGGACGTGAGCTTCGACAATCCTTAGCTTCATGACCTATCTTGAGACACCTCTGACAACGACCCTTGTTGCACTGACCGCTGTGGTGCCTATTGCATCTGTTACACTTTGGATGATTTCCTCGATATCCACTCTGCCCGCGACTACCAGAAAACTGCTGACTGGGACTCTGGTAGTCATCTATCTTTTGCTGTTGCGCTAGAGGCTGAACCAGAATTAATCCCTTGCTCAGGTTTCCATCCCACTTGCGTTTGTTGTCACTAGAAGCACATGTAGTAGCAGCTTTAACACGTTTCGGTAGTTTGTTTTGTTCTACGGCATGGTCTGTGAGACGGTGAGCAAGCCGAGTGACTCGCTGGATAGTGCCAAGATTAGCTGCGGTCACATGACTCTGAATTTCGGGTACCAGACCCTTGAGATACAGTTCGATGCGTTTGGTGGGAGGGTCTACCATAGTGGGACAAAATGTGGCTAATTCATTTGATCTCTTCGTATAAGCCTCAATTTCTGACCCCGCCATCTGTAAGTTGAGGAAATCCACCTCTAGTTTGTGGATGTCTTCCCGACTGCAAAACTCTTCCTTAATTAGGTCCTTAAACTCGTTACAGGGGGTGGCATTAGCAGCTGCCAGCCCTAACATTTGAACCTGTGCTTCCCACCAGGTTAATGCAGCACCTTCGAGTGTTCCAGTAGCAAACTTTACTCTACGAGACTCAGGGCAATCACGCACCTCAAAGTCAGTTTCAAGCCTCTCGAACCAATGGAGGAGGCCTACAACTCCCCAGTACCATTGAAGGTACTAGGTCGGCAATCCTTGAGATTTTTGAAGGTGCAAACAGGTGGCTGAGCGGGTTGACCTATTGTGTATAAGAATAGGACAAGGTTAAACACAAGAGTTGGTTTAGGAGTGTAGGATCTAAAGATCCTAGTGTGAGTTACGATTGCAGGGTATACCTCTTGCTTGTGCGGCTGCAAGTGCCGCAGCAACTCGTTCGTTAATGAGAGCCGTCAACTGGGCTTGTGTCAAGTTAATGTGTCCAGCCATGATCTTCATAGCCAAGGTAACATAAATGAGAGAGTGTTCGCGAATAGTGCGATGACAGAAGAGGGTAAGCACACAAGTGTTTTCAAGCAATAACGAATAGTAGACAATGTAATCTAGGCATACCACGAGCAAAGTCCTATGTAATTCTAGCATGTAGGCAATAAACATAAACCATATTACCTAGGATGTTGAGTCTTGCACGTGGAGCGAAGCGTCGTTGTGGATCATTGAGCACTGTACTGGTTATAGTCTGGTTTTAATAAAAACGTTTTTCCCTTATTAAAACCGAGTTCTCTATAACCAATGGCTCTGATACCAATCTGTCACACCCCCAAAATCTACCCGCGGAGTATCACCGCTTGGGAGCGTGACTGACCCGGATCAAGCCACCAATCATATAGAACAACGTAAATAGTAAAAGTAAATGTAATTTAACCAAACCAATCCATATGAAAGGTGTTCAGAACATAGGTATAAATTCAACGTTTAGCGGAAGCATATGAGTAAAAGCCCAACATAAGTAAAGTATGAAATGTCAAATGTTTAAACAAAGCAATCACGATCCTTGTCCACAACAACCGCGCCTCCCCATGCAAGCTCCATGTATACCTAACGACCTGCAAGGCATGTAACAGAGAGTCAACAACTAGTTGAGCGAGTTCACAGTAAGTAAGTTCGTAATAGTAAGTTCTTTTCGTCACATGTGGCTCTACTAGGCCGATAGTATGTTCTATTAGTGGGGGCTTCCCATATTTGTATATACACTAGACTATTTGTAACCATAAGTGTTCTTCTTAACCCGAGAATAGTAGTACGTACAAGCTTTACGTAGGTTTTACGTAAGTGTCTTTCTTTACCCGAGGACAGTGGTACGCGTGGGGTTTACGTAGGTTTTACGTAAGTGTCCTTCCTGACTCCGGAAGACAGTAGCATGTGTGAGTTTACGTAGGTTTTACGTAAGTGTCCCTCGAAACCTGAGGACAGTGGTAAGTACTTGTTTACGTAGGTTTTACGTAAGTATCCTGCTTAACCCGAGGACCATGGTAGATAGTCTGGTAGCCGTGTAAGTACGAGTAATTGTTCAATTCCATCATTCAACCCATTCCCAATCCCCGGGAATCCCATGCCTTAGTAAGAGTGTGAACTCACCTTGGTTTGCTCGGTATGTTATTGCTTCTAGTGTTAATTAATGGTTAGGTCCGTTACACACGACCTAAGGTACATTGCACATAAACTCAATGTAAGTGTTTACGTTCAATTAGGGTTTACAATTCCTTGATGTCCAAACAACTGTGTTCCATGTGATAATCATGTACAGAATGACATGACATAGATTGTTCATACATACAGTATCATCCAGTAACATACACTATCATATAGTAATATACAGTAACATACATACAGTGATAAGTGTTTTTCATTCAACATTTAACCCGATTCTGTTAACAAACTCGGACCTTTCATGCATTAACAAGCTCGGACTATATAAACGTTAACAGAACTTGAACAATACATCACTTGTAAAGTTCGGACCATGTATCTCTTATAAAGGTCGGACCTTACTTCACTTATAAAGTTCGGACCTTACTAGTATCACAAAAGTCGGACCCAAGGAGCTTTTATAATATTCAGACTATGTTTTTCCCTTCACAAATTCGGACTAGACAAACAAACCCTAAAATTCGGACTATTCATTAAGCATAAACTCAGACCATCTAATCATGTGTAAAACTCGGACCCCATACCCTATACAAAAACTCGGACTATATCACTTTTAATCAAAACTCAGATCAACAACCTTACAAATTTGGACCTTTATAGCATACAAAATTCGGACCTTTCATGTTGTTACAATATTCGAACCCTTTATGTTGTTACAAAAATTCGGACTATGTATCCTCAACAAAAGTCGGACCACATGTCTTGTAAAATTCGGATCATACAATCAATCATGCAAATGTTCAAATTCAATGGAACAGTTATGTTTTACGATCAAGAACCCTAGTTTTCATACATTCACAATGCAGTAATCTAATCAACAATCAAACATCTCTATCATATCAAGCATCTTAGTGTCAGGCAAGTGATTACACAACTAATCATAAACCATTTCACAATAATCTGAATTGATCAATAAACACAGAACCATTATTTGGAGAACTAGGGTTTGCAAGAATCAAATAACCAATGATTAACAACAAATAATCATTAAACATTTACCTTAGATCGATTCTAGATGAAGAGAGGGATCAAAAGTGATGATTGAGAGCTTGTGCCACTAAGAATGATGAAGAAGATGATTGTAGGAGAGGATTGTAGAGGAAGATGTGAAAGTACGTATGATGATTTGTGAAAGAGATTAGGGTTAAGAGTTATTAAGATTTCACTAACTACTCTACTCACCCCTAAGTATCATCTTTTACATAAAACACACACATCACAATATAATTTACAGTTTCATCACCAAGTTCATGTATTTGTCAAATCATTCGAAAATAACACATAACCATGCAACAATCACAATACACTTTATCAAATCACAACGTATACAGTTACAAAGCAAACCAATTGTGTAAGTAAGCAACTAAACAAACAGTGAACGTGCAATAAATGCGAAAGTGGAATCTCGGAAACTCGAGTTGTCACATCTTCTTCGAGAACACGAAGTTGATGATACCCAGAACGCAGGTCGATCTTAGAAAAGCATGAAGCACCTTGCTGCTGGTCGAAGAGATCATCAATTCGAGGTAGGGGATATCGATTCTTGACGGTAAGCTTATTAAGCTTACGATAATCGTTATACATTCGAAAAGATCCATCTTTCTTTTTCACAAGGAGGACAGGAGCTCCCCAGGGTGAAAAGCTCGGACGGATGAATCCCTTATCAGATAACTCTTGAAACTACTTCGATAATTCTTGCATCTCGGACGGTGCAAGTTGATAAGGCGTTTTTACAATTGGGTTGGTATTGGGTACAAGGTTAATATGAAACTGGATTTGACGAACTGGAGGTAAACCAGGCAGTTCATCAGGAAACACCTCTGGATAATCCCGAACAATCGGAATATCCTGAATACTCTTGCGCTTGTCTTTCTCCTTGGTGACAGGTGCTAGGAAAGCAACATATCCTTTTCTCAAATAACTTTGGGCTTTTGTTTCTTAAAAGAAACGAGTGTTTAAGGTTGTTGGGGAGATCACAAGTGATCATTAAAATAACAGAACAACACGAGTAGTTTATTTTTGTATTGACATCATAAGGTTGCATCAAACATCCATACAATTGCATTGGTAAAAAAAATAAAAACCACAAATTTTTATTTATATAACAACCGCATTGTCTTTAAATGTTAAAAGATTACAACCAGAGGAATTACAAAATATTAATCGTTCACTGCTGCATCATTGATTGCCTCATTGATGTTATACACTCGTCCACGTGCTAGATTCACATTGACGTTGACGTTCGCATTCGTGTTTGCATTAGCATTCACATTTGCATTCACCAGTCTTGGACAGTTGTTGCGGAAGTGACCAAACTCTCCACAGTTGAAACATGAACCCGGTGGGAATCTCGCAGCATTCCCTTGAACTGGAGCTTGAACCTGAGCAACCTGATTTTGTCCCATACGACAAATATTGGCCAAATGCCCAAGTTTACCACACATTATGCATTGCTTACAAGCTTTTTGTGCAACATGATGACCGTTGCAGCGTGCACAATGAGGTGCGGTACCAGCATACACCTTTTTCGCAGGTGGCTGAGCCGGTGGGTTCTGCGGGTTCTGAGCAGTCTGTGTTGTAACAGCAAAATTCTGAGCATCCTTCCGCTTCCTCGACTTCTTTGATGACTCACCTTTCTTACCCTTACCCTTATCCTTGTTCTTTTCTGAATCAGCCGACTTCTTCTTGTCCCCCTTATGGGTAAGTTTACCCTTTCTGACTTGCAACTCAGTCAGGGTAGCAGACAACTCGATTGCGTGACGGATGGTAGTAGGATTAACGCCGATCACAATATCCTGAATGGAATCAGGCAAACCATCGATATATCTCTCAATTGCCTTCTCCAGAGGGGTAACCATAGCGGGACACAACAGACTGAGTTCCTCAAAATGATCCGTATAGGCACGATGTTCAGCCCCATCTTGCTTTAAATCATCAAATTCTCGTTCCAAAGCTCGGATTTCGTGGCGGGGTGATGTGCACAAAATGCAACATATAAATTACATCAATTGTGGCTAAAAACTAACCCTTTTTTAGTACTAATGTTGGAAAAAGTGTGCTTTTGTCTTCCTTTTGTATTTTCAGGATTAAATGAGCTCAAAATAACAAAAGAAGCAAAAAGGCAGCAAAATCCAACATAAATACAAGAAAAGGAACAAAAGTGACATGCCCGACCCCCCCGACAGCATCTTCCCAAGCAAAACAAAGAAGATAGAAGACTGAACACGCCCCGTGCTCAGCGAGCACGGGGCCGTGCCCAAGAAGCAGCAGAAAAGACAAACCCATAGAAGCCTCTACTGCCCACCACGGGGCCGTGCCCAGCGGCACGGGGGCGTGGTCAACTTCCTGCAGGCGCATTTAATGTAATTGTGAATTACAATTAATGAAGAGAGAGAGAGTGTGTCAGATGGACACGGGGCCGTGCCCGAGCTTCTGTTCAGCCTATAAATAGGAGTGTTTGGAGCTCTTGCAACTCATCCCTTGGCACACCACCTCTCTCACACTTCACCCACTACCCACCACCATCACAACACCATCATCCACCAGCATCATCCATTGTCCATCATAGAGTGTGTGAGTCGTCTCGGGATCCAAGATTGATCGTAAGAGTTCTTGACAATCAAAGGCCATATTTGCCTAAGTCTCTTACATCACTTGGTGAAGACAAGTGTTTAGTGTAATACTTTTTATTTTTAATCTTTTGCACTTTTTAATTGGTTTTGTATTAATGACTTTAATTACTAGTTTCTTATGTTGAAGGTGATTCTTCCTTATCGTTTGTCTGTGGTGTCTTGGCATTATTTTACTGTCTATATAAAATAAAAGATTTTCACCATTCATATCTCCACGGTCTATATGGAGGTATGTTGGCTACCTGGTCGGGGGTTAAGGGAACGGTTTGGTAAGAGTCTTGCCATTGTTCAGTGTATAGATCCTGCAAAGGACCTGGGTCAAATTTAGTAGGACCTCCTTCAATATCCAAAAGGTATTGGATGGCGGGGGTCCAAACTCTTTGATCCCCTCATAAGTTAAACTACTATTAAAACTTTAACCCGGCTACTTAGGACTGTATCCCTGCTGACTCAGACTACTTAGCCGAGGGTAACGTCACCTTCAAAAGAGGGGCCTACCACATTATGCATTAATAACTTAATTAATTATCTTTCAATAATCTGACCCTTTAGGATTGTATCCTTACTGACTCAAACTACTGGGTTGAGGGTAACGTCGCCTTCAAAAGAGGGGCCTACTACAATAACAAAGATAATCTCTTAAACAAGTGCAAAAGTGCAAAAATAATCAAAGGTTACACTACGCACGAGTCGGATCCAAGTGATTCATCTTGTCTATCTGTTTTATTTTTATTTTATTTTTCAGCATTTTAGTTAGTTTTATTTTCTTAGTTTAAAAACCTTTTTCTAACATTTTGATTGATTAGACATTGAGGATAAACCGGTACTAAAAGCTCTTGTGTCCTTGGACGACCTCGGTATCTTACCAACACTATACTACGTCCACGATGGGTGCACTTGCCCATATGTGTGTATAGTGTTAGTAAATATTGTGTTTTATAAATTTAAAACTTCGCTAAAAAGTGTAAAAAGGGCTTAAAATATATACCTAAAACATATACACACTTTACGCACATCAAGTTTTTGGCGCCGCTGCCGGGGACACAAGGATTTTAAGAAAGTTAGGAATCAACAGCCTAATCATTTTTTCTATTTTCTTTTTATTTTTTTTAGGATGTTCTTAATTTTTCAGCTTCTGCAGAACTCAGCACGGGCCGCGCCCGCTGAACACGCCCCCGTGCTCAATCATTGGAACTGGCAATCCTGTTTTAAGTCATACAGTAAGCTGAACACGGGGCCGTGCCCACTCAACACGCCCCCGAGCCCAAGATTCAGTTACTGGAAACAGAACCGTAAGATTTCGACGGTTGGTAATTTCTGACACAAAAATGAGTGATAATGATCTTTTTTACTTTCGGCACTCTTATGGTACGTGCTGTCAATTATGTGGAGGCGGTCATAAAGAACTAGAATGTTATTTTCTAAATTATAAGCCTCACTATATAGACCCATCGTTTGCCTGTATCCTTAAGAGAGACGAAAGTAAAAATAATCCTTATCTCTCCCTCGAAGGCGCCGAACCAGATATTCTAGGAGAAATGCTTCTTGATGAACTATTTCAACTAGAAGATCTAGTTCTTAATTGGTTAAGAGAACTTAAGATGGATTTCCTTAATTCATCTTAAGACGATTACCAAGAAGAAGTGTTGGGGTCGCATTCAAACAACCTCGCTGCTCCCGATAATACCTTCAACTCTTGCGAAGACTTGGACGATAGTCGTCCCTGTGCCGATTGTGCCGTGAAGGACTCCCCATCGACTTTGTTCGATGCATACATAGACCTGAGCGATTCGGCATACACCTTCTTTAACAAGAGCCCAAAAAAGGGTTGGACTTGTCCACCTACATTTAGCATAGGAATCACTCTCACCGACAACCTCTTGCGTTCTCGTCTTAACCTAGACCAATTAAGGTATCTTAGGCACTTTGGGGTTGTTCCATCCAGTAAGGAACCACCCGATCCAGATTAGTTCCTTGAAAATAGACAAACTTCATAATCAGCCTTTCGACATGGGGCCGTGCCCAGCCAACACGCCCCCGTGTCCACCAAAAGATTCCTTTCTAACCTTACGTCAGAATACGGACAGACTGTGTAAGGATCCTGCCTGCACACGGGGCCGTGTCCAGCCGACACGGGGCCGTGTCCAGCATGCTGTCGTTTTCTATAAATGCAGCCAAGAATCCTGCACAATTGGACCATCCAGGGACAGAGATTTGAAGGGATCTTCTCTCCTACCATCCTAGGTATGTTCTAAAAGAAGGTTCCAACAACCATCTTGTCCTTTCCTCTTTTATCCATTTCCTTCTTCTTCATCTTTCTCTAAAAACCTCCATTAAAGTTTGAGATTTCAAGCTTTATGGCAAGGATTATTGAGTTTTGATCAAAGAATCTTGTTAAAAATAAGTTGTATACCATTGTTTTAAGTTACTATTGTTCAAAAAGGCTTCACAAGTTAGAAAAATAACTTAAAACTTCAAGATTCCTTGTTTCAAAATTCTGCAGAAAGGTGAACATGGGGTCGTGCTCATTGAGCACGGGGCCGTGTCCAAGGTACTGTTTCATTAAAATAAGCTGTTTTTGGTTTATTTTCGTAGAATGTCAAGTGAAAACAGCGGAACATCGTCAGTGCATTCAAGAAACAGTAGAAGTGGAAGAAGGCCTTCCATTGAAGCCACCCTTGTACACTACGTCATGGCGCTATGGGAAGCTCTCGATGAAATGACTTCGGTAGAGGAGGTCCTAATAGACCGTATAAACTATCTTACGGTGGGGCTGGAAAATAGTTTTCAAGAGATTAACCTCTTGCACCAGAGGTTAAATATTCTTGTAACACCTCCCATCGAACCCGTCCTCCCTCAAGAGGATTGGAACCTAGCACTTGGAGTCAACAACCCTACTAGATGGGATGGCATTCCAGCAGGGCCTCCTCTTGAAAATCTGCAAGAAGTCCCGGTGGAAGTTGCACCTCCTCAAACCGACGCGAACGAGCCCTCCTTTCTCCTCCCGAGGGAGATAGAGGAGTGGCTCGCTGACATATGAGAAGTCCATACCCGGAGGAAGGAGTTCTATGAAGCCGCATCCAACCGAGACTACTATCTTCTCTGAAATTTTGCTAATTAGAATAACTTGTAGGCTAGAACTCCTTAGTTTAAGCTTCTTGTGCTTACTTATCTAACTTACTAGCATTTTAGGACTATGTAATTCTCTATGGTGCTTAATGAAATGATGGTTTTAAGGTTTGAATGATGTTGTGATAAATAAAACACACTCAGGATGGTGAAGGATGACAAGGGAAACGAGAAACATAACCCCATGCACGAAAATAGGGCCATCCGACAACAATTTCTTCATTACAGTAAGCTCAGCACGGGCCGTGTCCGCCCAACACGGCTCCGTGCTTCACATTCTGTAGAAAATTGCCCAGTTCAGGTAACTGGACACGGGCCGTGTTCACTGAACACGCCCCCGTGTCCAGGTTTCTGTCTCTTTTCTTTAATCTTTGTCGCTGGCACCTGAACACGGGGCCGTGCCCGGTCCCCACGGGGCTGTGTCTAGGATGCCAGTAACATAAAATTTTGCTTTTAACACCGTTTTACACATTCAATCAACCTAAAAACTTATTTTTGGGACACATTGAGGACAATGTGTAATTTAAGTGTGGGGGGATGCTAAAACCTTGAATTTTGCAAGTCCTAATAACAAGCCTTACACAAAACTCTATTGGAACCGCTAATCACCCCAAATTTTTTCAAAAATTTTCATTTTTTTTACTTGTCTAAGGTTAAGTTGGAAATTCAAGTTCTAACAAGGTTATATTTTTACAAGTTTACAACCGATAGCGTCGTGATAAAAAGAACTAACATAAGAAAATTACGAAAAGGCATGACAAACTTAGTTAAAATTTGATTATATATAGTTGATCACATAAAAAAACCCTTTCCCACAAAAGTGAGTTTTGAGCCTTTAATGAGCATACAAATATATATCTTTACACTAAATGCTCATTTTTCGTTTCTTGTGTGAATAGCCGCTTGGCTCGTACGACTCTAGAACTTGCCACAACAATACATTCCCGGTCCTTACCAACTTAAACCCGAGTAAGTAAATGATGGGGGCATTAGGACTAACCCCTTTTTCATTCTACACCATTATTTTTCAATTTTTTTTACCACCTACCCAAAAAATCTCTCTAGTTAACCCCTTTGAGCCTAAACCTTTTCATTTCTTAACCCAAAACCATCACCCTTTTTACCCACCTAAACTTTTTTATTTTTTTACCCTTTCTTTTAGTAACAACGTTCGGTTTTCTTATGACTTAGGTAAAATATATATATATATATATATTGATGAAACCAAACAAGCAAACAAGTTCATCAAAAATAACTTTGTTTGAAGAAAAATTGGTTCATCAAAATAAAATAAAAATGTGAAAAATAAAAAGTCTTTCAAAAACCGACGTTTGTTACGCTTTTCGCCCTTTTACTAACCACTAACCCAACCACCCACCTTTAGCCCAAGCCTAACCCTTCACCCAAAAAGTTCTCTTGATATTTACAAAGGTATATAGTTAAAAAGGAGGATGATTGATTGCTTGGCAAGCATATGGTAGGAGTAAGTTCCATGCCGCTCTCGAGTGATTCACTAAAAATACACCTTCGGCCGAGTGTTGAGTGATTCCCCTGTGAGGTATGTGAACTTGTATATAAATGGAATTATAAAAAAGGTATGTTATGCCCTAATAAATAATTTATCTTATGAAACGTTTTTTTTATAAATCATGACGAATAGGATTGTAAATAAATAAAAATAAAACCTAAATAATCTTGGAATTCCCGACACTCTATGACAAGCCCAAAAACCTTCTCTTCTACCCATTCCATTTGGGAGTGAATAAAGCCACATTATAAAGAGTTTTGCTTGAGGACAAGCAAAGATTCAAGTGTGGGGGTATTTGAAGTGCACAAAATGCAACATATAAATTACATCAATTGTGGCTAAAAACTAACCCTTTTTAGTACTAATGTTGGAAAAAGTGTGCTTTTATCTTCCTTTTGTATTTTCAGGATTAAATGAGCTCAAATAACAAAAGAAGCAAAAAGACAGCAGAATCCGACATAAATACAAGAAAAGAAACAAAAGTGACATGCCCGACCCCCGACAGCATCTTCCCAAGCAAAACAAAGAAGACAGAAGACTGAACACGCCCCGTGCTCAGCGAGCACGGGGCCGTGCCCAAGAAGCAGCAGAAAAGACAAACCCATAGAAGCTTCTACTGCCCACCACGGGGCCGTGCCCAGCGGGCACGGGGGCGTGGTCAACTTCCTGCAGGCGCATTTAATGTAATTGCGAATTATAATTAATGAAGAGAGAGAGTGTCAGATGGACACGGGGCCGTGCCCGAGTTTCTGTTCAGCCTATAAATAGGAGTGTTTGGAGCTCTTGCAACTCATCCCTTGGCACACCACCTCTCTCACACTTCACCCACCACCCACCATCATCACAACACCATCATCCACCACCATCATCCATTGTCCATCATAGAGTGTGTGAGTCGTCTCGGGATCCAAGATTGATCGTAAGAGTTCTTGACAATCAAAGGCCATGTTTGCCTAAGTCTCTTACATCACTTGGTGAAGACAAGTGTTTAGTGTAATACTTTTTATTTTTAATCTTTTGAACTTTTTAATTGGTTTTGTATTAATGACTTTAATTACTAGTTTCTTATGTTGAAGGTGATTCTTCCTTATCATTTGTCCGTGGTGTCTTGGCATTATTTTACTGTCTATATAAAATAAAAGACTTTCACCATTAATATCTCCACGGTCTATATGGAGGTATGTTGGCTACCTGGTCGGGGGTTAAGGGAACGGTTTGGTAAGAGTCTTGCCATTGTTCAGTGTATAGATCCTGTAAAGGACCTGGGTCAAATTTAGTAGGACCTCCTTCAATACCCAAAAGGTATTGGATGGAGGGGTCCAAACTCTTTGATCCCCTCATAAGTTAAACTAAACCTTCTGGGGTAGCCTAGTTGTTCAGCCTCACCCACCCTCTCCCTAGAGGTCCCGGGTTCGAATCTTGGTGTCTGCATCCCACAGCCAAGCTCTTCGCTCTCGTTTGGGTAGTCACCCCCAGGCAGCTATGGGGCTAAGCTAGCTTGTGGAGTGTGATCACTCCAGCGGTTGGGCTGACCGTGGAATATCCCCCCCCCCCTCATAAGTTAAACTACTATTAAAACTTTAACCCAGCTACTTAGGACTGTATCCCTGCTGACTCAGACTACTTAGCCGAGGGTAACGTCACCTTCAAAAGAGGGGCCTACCACATTATGCATTAATAACTTAATTAATTATCTTTCAACAATCCGACCCTTTAGGATTGTATCCTTGCTGACTCAAACTATTGGGTTGAGGGTAACGTCGTCTTCAAAAGAGGGGCCTACTACCATAACTAAGATAATCTCTTAAACAAGTGCAAAAGTGCAAAAATAATCAAAGGTTACACTACGCACGAGTCGGATCCAAGTGATTCATCTTGTCTATCTGTTTTATTTTTATTTTATTTTTCAGCATTTTAGTTAGTTTTATTTTCTTAGTTTAAAAACCTTTTTCTAACATTTTGAATGATTAGACGTTGAGGATAAACCGGTACTAAAAGCTCTTGTGTCCTTGGACGACCTCGGTATCTTACCAACACTATACTACGTCCACGATGGGTGCACTTGCCCATATGTGTGTTTAGTGTTAGTAAATATCGTGTTTTATAAATTTAAAACTTGGCTAAAAAGTGTAAAAAGGGCTTAAAATATATACCTAAAACATATACACACTTTACACACATCAGGGGCAAAACTCTTTCATCATGAGAGCCCGAAGCTCATCCCATGTTTGTGCCAACGCCACTTCGGCACCCCTATCGCGCGTAACACCATTCCACCAGGTAAGCGCTCGCTTCTCGAACACACTTGAAGCAAATTCAACCTTGCGCGCATTCGGACACTGAACGTGTCTGAATGTGCTCTCGATACTCTCAAACCACTGCAGGAGTGCAGTTGCTCCTTGCGACCCAGAAAACTTTAGAGGCTTAGCAGAATTGAAGCTCTTGAAGTTACACGGTGCATTGTTGTTGTTATTATTGTTGTTGTATATCTCGTGGACTTGGGTCACAACGCCTGGAAGCATAGCAGCCACTTGCTGAGAAACCAAGGCTGCGATTTCTTCAATAGTGAAAGATTGTGCTTCACGTCGAGAAGGCATTGTCTAATAAGGAAACAAGAGAAACGAGTGAGGTTGAAAAGCAAAAGAGGTATTGAAAATACCGTCAAAACACTAGAAAGGCGATCATTTGTTTGTTACCTCGAACAAACAAACGACACGCAGAGACTAATCAAAGTAAATGGATCAAAAATAATGTATCGCCGAAGACATGCTCGCCTATAAGTGGACACTCACCCCAAGAGGTCCCAGGTAAGAGTGACTGGTCCGATACTGCGGATTTGTACGAACACTCTAGCCTTTGACAGAAGACCCAGGGTACAGGCACCCACCCTTCCAGTTTGCACGTGTTCACACTATTTAGACCCAAACTTTGACGAGATTTTGAAAACTTAGAGGGTTCAAAACCTTATAACAAAGGGTTCAAAACCTAGTAATCAATCATCCTAGAACAGATGATTAGTTTTCAAAGCGGATTCGAACTTAGCGTTCTCATTGTGGTTATCACCTAAGGGTAGGTGACGGTATTGTTTTTAAAATCTAAACACAAGTAAACTTGCGTTGGGGGTCCTAAAAGTTATAGTCTAGGTCAAAGCATTACTAATAACCTAATTCCCTATAACCTTGGCTCTGATACCAACTTTTCTGTCACACCCCGACCACGTAGGACAACAAACCGTGGCGGAAACGTGGGGGAGTGTTGCAACAGAATAATTGTTTCACAATCATGGATACAAAAATAGTTTCGTTTTATTGATAATATTAAACATTACATTGTCTTGACACAAAACAAAGAAGTTAAATATCGACTATTATTGTTATTATGTCACTAAGGCCTTGTCCAGATCCTATGTGACGTATGCATCCTAGAAATCACATCAAGCAACAACACCTGAAACATATGTAAAAACAAAGTCAGCAAAGAAATGCTGGCGAGTACATAGGTTTTATAAGAGTATCAGAATCATGGCTCGTTTATATGTTGCAGTACATTATTAGACTACAAGAGTCAAAATACAAACCTTGTTTTGAAAAGTGTATTGCAACATAATTAACAAACTCAAATCAAGATGGTTATAGTTTATAAAATATCGTAGCCATGATTCTTAACCCAAAAACATTTGTTTTAGAAAACCAACTTGTAAAACATCTTGTAAAAACTCGTTTAAAACTCGTATGGTTTATATCTTTTAGAAAACATCGTTTGTGTGACATCGTTTCAAAATCGTTTACCCAAGTGAACTAAATAACGCCACGGTATGTAATATGATGAAAACACTTATATATAAGAAATACCAGCGGCGTATCTACCATGCCTTCATCACATTACACCCGTCCCGTTATCCAAACACTAACCAAAAACCAATCGTTTATCTAATTTGTTTAACTTGTTCAAATCGTTTCCAAATCGTTAACTCGTTTAAAATCGTTTAAATCATCCTTGTTTTAGATTGTGAAAACTATATATGGTTGTCTCGCTAACAACATTCAAACCTTCGTGACTCGACCACCTCGCTTCTCGCTTCTCGAGTTAACAAACCACCAAAGGGTACGTTGCCAAACATCAGATTCAGTCGTTACCCATGACCCCCACACATAACCATGGGTGTAGTAAAATAACGGGATTTGTCAGATCCTATGGTACCATAACCTAATACTGGTTGGCTTGATCAATGCTAATGAATGTTATTTGTTATGTAACTACAACTAACAAGTTCGTTCACTTTATTGAAATCGTTATTAGTTTTGTATAAACCATCTTAATTGTTTTTGAAAAACCATTGTTTAAACCTTGAAAATCATTTCGTACATATGAATCACCCCAAAACAATTGAAAACAGTAAAATAGGGGAACTATGTACTCACATGAATTGCAAAGTATCCTCAATCAATAGAAATTCAAACAACCTCAAGCAAACCAAAGGAATGAAGTAGCACCTAGTAATCGAACCACTAGTCAAACAATAGACGCCTAAATCGGACGATCGGATAGAATGAGGTCTTGTAAACCAAATGAGTGTTGGAACTCATGCGATATGGTTTATCAAAGCCTTCATCCTAAAATGAAACCTAACCTAAGTGCTTTCGACCCATCGCGACCTATTAAGGTAGCTTACGCTACTTTAACGTGCCGTGCGCGCAAAAACGCGTTCGAGACGTCCAACTAGTCCTATGACAAGTATTATATGCCCACACATGTTTAGTTATGTTACAAAATTAGTTACGTGAAAAAAGTTTAGGTTACATATGCTTAATTACCAATTATCTATGAAAAGGGTATTTTGGTAATTTATCAAAGGCATATAAACTACCTATCATGCGACTAATCAAACCTAAGTGACCATAAGGTATAACCTCGGAAGGTTATTCCCTACGCTACTATGGTCACTAAACATGTTTGGTCGGATCCTAATGATCGACGAAACGGGTCGTGTTCAAAAGTCTAAGCGGGTGTTTAGCCCGCTTGACTTTTGACTCTACACAAGCACTAATCTAAAAAGTGACGAGCTAAACATGCTAGAACATGTTTGGTTAAGTTAGAAAATAGGTTTTGATATCAAAACAAATGGTTTTGATACCCTAGAGTAGTTTGGTTACAAAATACGTGAGAAAACGCATTTTGGTCGAAACTACGACTTGCCACTGAGCCTAGATAACGTGGTAATCAGTAGGTATAGTCACTAGGGACTATAACCATCGTGATTACGCTCACGTTATGAAGTTCGAACGAACTTCGCGTTGACCATAAACTGGCCAAAGCAGAAAGTCAAACGCAATTTGACTTTATCGATAGAAACGAATGAAAAGAACGAAAGAATAATTACAGAAGGTCCCCGCAAGCTCTTAATCTGATTTACTCTCAGGTATGAAGTATAAACTTCAACTTAGAGAGCCAAAATCAGATTCAAGTGTGAGTTTGCTAGGAAAGCGGATGGGTATTTATAGGAATTTGTCACACCCCGATTTCCACGTGTCACCGGTGGGCCCGGTGTGGGGTATAGTGACGTAGTTGGCATCGTCATAGACAATCAACACAATATAATAATGCACAGCGGAAGCAGAATAGATACATTTCAACTTTAATTAAAATGACATAATAAACATCATAAGTAGTTGAAACGGATCCACAGGCGGATCAAATAAAAATAAGAATAAATTGTTCAACAGTTATTTGTCGTCCGAGCTTGCGAGACTATAGTGGACGCTCTTAGGAAACAGCCAGCCTATTTCGTATAGTACCTGCACTTAACCTTTTGGGAAAAATACGTCAGTTTACACTGGTAAATACAAATCAACTGACTCATTTTGAAAATGATTGAAAATTGATTTAAATGCACAAGGCATAAATATTTTTGTTAACTTGGGATAATTATGCAATATAAACTTGTGAACGATTTACATGTACCTGTACTTATGGTGGCCCGGGATCTGCTGTCCGGGCTAAAGGTTAAATAACACACCACATTAAAGAGTTATACACGCCGGGTGTACGCCTACACCCCGTGCTCTGGTCGTGGCCATCTCGTAAGATAATGCCAAGGATATTCGGGACACGGTCAATAACCCCCCAAAGCCTAAGGTAAGACAAGACTGTTTAAACGAGTCGCACAAGCTATTCAAGACTGTACACCCATAAGGTGCAGGACTTGTGCGCCCGATCAAGCGGTATTTTAAATACCGTACCCCAAGCCCGTATAGGGAAAATAAGTCAAAATGTATTTACCTGAGCAAGTATAAGTCACAAACGGTAAGTGTAGGTAGCTTTTACTGGGGCTCCTAATCTGGAACGAAGGTTTATAATAACCTATTAGATTCCTAACGGGTCTTTTATTTAAGCCTAAGCTTTGACCGGTTAGTTTTAAGGACGATACGGTACATGCGCACGATTAAGCGAAGGACCGGATAGAATGTGATTTAGACCCGACAAGTTTGAATACTTGTATAATATGGGTATACTAAATACATTCTGAATTTTGAAATAAAAATGATAACGTTTGACCCGTTTCGGTCAATTTACGCAAACTAGTTACGTAAACCGAACCGAACGCAAAAAGGGCGTTACGGGTAGCCAAAAGAGTCAAATGCAAGTTCCCTGAGATAATATGCTTTAAATATGATATAATATCAGTAAGTTATGTTCTATATTGCCCGGAATAATTTTAAACTCAATTTATGCCTTATAAGGGCATTTTGGTCATTTAAAAGATTATAAAAGAGTCAAATTAGAAATCTGAGTTTCGGGTCTGGTTTATACAGTAAATATACTTCATTTAACATGTTATAACAGTAGGGTATGACCCATATACCAAACTTAACATTTAAAATCAAACTATGCACCGTAGGGGTATTTTAGTAAATTCACAAGGGCTAAAAATGCCAAAACTGGAAATCTGAGTTCATATACTTATACTTACTATTATTATATGAAAATATGCTAATTACATCAGTAGGTATAAGTCTTATATGTTTAAAATGAGTATAACGCTTACTATGCGCTAAAAATGCTTAAAATGCGATTTAACGCCGTTTCCGGGTTTTCAAAATAAATCTGGGATTTTTATATTTCCAGAATACTTAAAATAATTTATTTAACATATAAAATCAGTAGGAAAAGGTTTCGGGTCAAAAGAATGCATAAAACTCATTTTATGGCCTAAACAGTCAAAACCGACATAAACCGAAATAACTAAGCGATCTAAGATACGACCAGCCAAAAATTAAATAAAAATCATCAAAAATCCCAAAATATTATATAATATCAGTGGGTAAAAAGTTTTGTATCAAAACGTGGCCAGAAATGGGTTATACGCGAAATACGCCGTTTATTAAACATAAGAACATAGTTTTACGCTATCGGCCATAATTCACAATCTGGACCACCAACTGGTCTCAAATTTTCGGTGCAAGTTTATATATTAGAAATAAAGATTTCTACTCTTTCACTTTTCCAAAAATCACGTTTTATATCAAAAAGGGCAAAATAGTCAACTTTAAGCATAATCGGAAACATGCAAATGAATCGGCTAAGTATAGACTCAAGCAACAAAATTCCAGAGAGTTTTACCAAAATAAAAATGGTCAAAAATACTCTCCAATACAGATCTCAAACATGCATGTACGAATCCGAATCGATAGTCTACGAAATAGTCGTTTTACAAGACTTTCGGTTCCGATTCGTATCTATACTAAAGATTTGTCGAGTTTATTATGATAAAACATATTCTTACATGTATTATAAGTTGTTTATGATGATCAAACAGATTGCATGTCCTTTACATTATCATTTAAGCTTATTTTTGCAAAAACAACTTCTGTTGACTTTTTAGAAACAAGTTTGACTCGACAATCAGCATGCATATAGTGGGAATCAGAGAATACCCTTTTGAGGGTTTGTTTCCCACATAAATACCAACATATTCGTGGTTTCAATTTGAGAAATGACTGAGTAAAACTCGTTTAATCAGAAAGTCAAAGTATAAGAACAACAGTTTGACTTTTAGCAATTAATCTATGCTAGAACGAATTTGAGGATGATATAAAAGATTACCAAGGTCCTAATGAAGCCTAGCAAACACTTGGAGTCGGCCTTGATGTCCAGAAATGCTCCAGAAAGTCTTGAGAGCTGTTCTTGCAATTTGGGAGTTCTTGATCACAAAGGAAATGCCAAAGAGAATGAGTTTTGATCTGATTTAAAGAGGAAATCAGAGGTTATAGAGAGGCCACTGTTACCATAGGCATGCAAGGGGTTTAATTGGTGCAAAAGGAGGTGGCCACAGCTGTTACACACTTCAAATTCGGACCAAAAATGCAAAATTCGCGAAATGCTGTTACTGGTAGTCCCACGCGGCCCGCTTGGGTCTGTCCAGGCGGGTCGCCTGAACTGCTGATCAGCCAAACCACTTTCAAACTTGGCAGCTTTGGTCCCTGTCCTTGCACGCGATGTTTCGGCTACTTAACTTGACTCGTAAACCCCCAAACTTGGTTTCTAAGAACCTTGGGACATTTACCAACATGGTAATGTCCTCGGATAACTTTGCGCTCAACCGAAAAGCCATGAAATTCGACGTTGACGCTTTTAATCCCTCAAGTACGGTTTTGGCCATAACTTTCTCATACGTTGACGAAACTTCATGAAATTTTAACCACATATTCTAGTGAGTACATTTTAGCATTATAAAGCTTCGGGTCTGCCAAAAGTTCACTCAGAGGTATAAATTAAACATGTTGACACTTTTGGCCCCTATAGTTTGCAATTCCTCACTTTTGTGCAATTTCCGCGTCGTATGATCCATGAACCATCCGTTTAAGGTTATAAACATTATGTAGGGTTATCATAGAGTCTATTTATCCATTGTTGACACTTTGGACCCTTACGTTCCTTAGTTTTCACTGTTTGTCACTTTTAGTCCCTCTAAAGTTTGTTTTGACATACCGGAACCTTATGACACGTGTCAAGACATTATTGGACGAAATTTTTCGAGGTGTTACATCCTCACCCCCTTAAAAGAAATCTCGCCCTCGAGATTTACTGAAACAAATGAGGGTATTTCTCTTGCATCGTGGATTCCACTTCCCACGTATATTCGGGACCTCTACGGGCATCCCATTTGACCTTTACAATAGGTATGTGCTTCCTTCGAAGCTTTTTCACCTGTCGATCCTCAATCGACAAAGGTTTTTCCACGAACTTCAAACTTTCATCTAAGTGTATATCTGTATGCGGTATAACCAGTGATTCGTCAGCGAAACACTTCTTCAAATTACAGATGTGGAACACATTATGAATAGCGCTAAGTTCTTCAGGCAAGTTTAACTTATAAGCGACTGACCCGACACGTTCGATAATCTCGAACGGTCCTATGTATCTTGGGCTTAGCTTGCCTTTCTTTCCAAATCGCATCACACCCTTCCAGGGCGATACTTTAAGCAATACTTTATCACCTACATCGAAGTGAAAATCATTGCGCTTAGGATCCGCATAACTTTTCTGCCTATCTCTGGCAGCTTTCAAACGATCACGTATCTGCACGATCTTGTCCGTCGTCTCAAAAACGATATCTGGTCCAGACAACTGGACATCCCCAACTTCTGCCCAACAAATGGGCGATCTACACTTCCTACCGTATAGGGCCTCAAAAGGCGCAGCCTTTATGCTGGAGTGGTAGCTATCGTTGTAGGAGAATTCAATCAGTGGTAGGTTCTTATCCCAACTACCACCCAAGTCGATCGCACATGCACGAAGCATGTCTTCCAAAGTTTGAATAGTACGCTCGCTCTGACCATCAGTCTGAGGATGATAAGCCGTACTAAAATTCAAACGAGTGCCCAACGATTGTTGGAAACTCTTCCAAAAATGCGACGTATATCTAGTATCTCTATCGGAGATAATAGATATAGGTATACCATGCAATGCTACAATCTTATCGACGTATAATTGAGCTAACATATCGGAGCTATACGTCTCCTTGATGGGTAGAAAATGAGCTGACTTAGTCAGTCTATCTACTATGACCCATATGGTATCATTTCCCTTTTTCGTCTTCGGTAACTTGGTGATGAAATCCATTGTCACCATTTCCCATTTCCACTTGGGAATTTCAGGTTGTTGAAGCAAACCTGACGGCTTCTGATGCTCAGCCTTGACTTGCGCACAAGTCAAACATTTAGCTACATGCTCAGCTACTGACTTTTTCAAACCAATCCACCAGTAGTTTGCTTTCAAATCCTGGTACATCTTATCAGCTCCAGGATGAACGGAATATTTAGAGCTGTGGGCTTCTTGGAGGATAACATCCCGAAGTCCTCCATAGACTGGAACCCATATTCGTCCATTTAGTCGTAGCATTCCATCTTTGTCGTAGGATAACTGCTCCTCAGTTACTCCTAACTTCTCTGCAGGATAGTTAGCTTCCAACACAGCTTCCTTCTGTGCAGCTAACACCCTTTCGTTCAAATTATTTCTTATTTCAATGCGCTTGGCATTGATTCTGATTGGTTTCACCCTTTCCTTTCTGCTTAAGGCGTCGGCAACTACATTGGCCTTGCCTGGATGGTATCTTATCTCACAGTCATAATCATTTAAAGTTTCCATCCATCGCCTTTGTCGCATGTTCAATTCCTTCTGATTGAACAAGTGTTGAAGACTCTTGTGATCTGAATATATTATACACTTGGTTCCATACAAGTAATGTCTCCATAGCTTCAAAGCAAATACAACTGCACCCAATTCCAAATCGTGGGTGGTGTAGTTCTTCTCGTGCACCTTTAGCTGTCGAGAGGCGTAGGCAATGACTTTGCCTTTCTGCATGAGTACACAGCCCATGCCAGTGTGTGATGCATCGCAATACACTATGAAATCTTCTATGCCATCGGGCAGTGTCAACACTGGCGCGTTGCTCAACTTCTTCTTCAGGATGTCGAAGGATTCCTGCTGCTTAGGGCCCCAATCAAACTTAATCTTCTTACGAGTCAACGAAGTTAGGGGCGCAACAATTCTTGAAAAGTTCTCAATGAATCGCCTATAGTATCCTGCCAATCCAAGGAAACTGCGAATCTCGGTAGGAGTCTTCGGCTCCTGCCAGTTCATGACTGCTTCTACTTTAGCGGGATCTACTTGGATACCACGCTCGCTTACTACGTGTCCAAGGAATTGGACTTCTCGAAGCCAAAATTCACACTTCGAGAACTGGCATAAAGCTTCTCTTGATGCAGAAGTTTGAGAATACAACGAAGGTGTTTCTCATGGTCAGCTTGGCTCTTCGAGTAGATAAGGATGTCGTCAATAAAGACGATGACGAATTTATCTAGATAAGGCTTGCAGACGCGATTCATGAGATCCATGAACGCGGCTGGTGCGTTTGTGAGCCCAAAAGGCATCACTAGGAACTCGTAATGTCCATAACGAGTCCTAAACGCAGTCTTGTGCACATCTTCGTCTTTGACCTTTAACTGATGATAACCTGACCTCAGGTCGATCTTTGAGAAATAACTTGCTCCTTGCAACTGATCGAACAGATCGTCGATCCTGGGTAACGGATATTTATTCTTGATAGTGACCTTGTTAAGCTCACGGTAATCGATGCACAGACGCATCGATCCATCCTTCTTTTTAACGAACAAGATTGGCGCTCCCCAAGGAGACGAGCTAGGTCTAATAAAACCTTTAGCTAACAAATCATCCAACTGCGTCCTCAACTCCTTCATCTCCGTTGGTGCCAATCTATATGGTGCTCTTGCTACAGGCGCAGCGCCTGGAATGATGTCTATCCGAAACTCCACCTGCCTATCTGGTGGCAACCCGGGTAGTTCTTCAGGGAATACCTCAGGATATTCCGAAATAACAGGGATATCCTCAATCTTCGGCTTCGGCTCATCAATGGTAACTTGTGCCATATAAATGACACATCCTTTCTGCATGCATCTGGATGCCTTGAGCATGGACACTTGCTCAGGCAATCCATGCTGGGTATCTCCTTGAATAGTGAGTGACTCACCTGACGGAGTCTTCACTATCACTTGCTTTCTGTTGCACAGAATCTGGGCTTGGTTACTCGACAACCAATCCATGCCTATCACTATATCAAATCCAGCTAGCTTAAAGAGAAGCAAGGATAACGGGAAAGAATGATTCCTAATGGATATAACACATCCATCTAGAACAGTCGAGGCGGTTTCTATGGTTCCATCGGGTAATTCCACCTCATATTTCACGCTTAAGGTTTTAACAGGAAGGTTCAACAATTTACAGAACTTATCATCTACAAACGACTTATCAGCTCCTGAATCAAACAAGACTCTAGCAAAAACATCATTTACAAGAAACGTACCTGTAATGACGTTGTCGTCAAGAACTGCCTCCTTGGCGTCCATTCTGAAGACTCTCGCATTAGTCTTCTTCCCATCATCAGCTTTCTTCGCATTCTTTGGGCAGTTGGGCCGAATATGCCCTTTCTCGTTGCAACCAAAACAAGTTGCATCCTTCATCTTCTTGCAATCTAAAGCTTTATGGTCTGTGGACTTGCAGATTCCACATCGCTTTTCGTGAGATTGGGAATTCACTTCCAAACGACATTTCCCAAAATGGTGTCTCTTGCAGTTCTTGCATCTGGGTTTTTCACCCGACTGATCTCCTTTCTTGAACCCCGACCCTTTCCTATGGTCGTTGTTTCCCTTGTGTCGTTTCTCAGATCTTCGTGAGGTGTCATCCTCACGTTTCCTCTTGTTTTCCTCTGAGCTCTTCATAGCTCTCTGTCTGACTACATCTTGAGTGAGGGAGAGGGATAGATCAGCTACGGATCTAAATGTCGTAGGCCTTGAAGCCTTGACGCTTGCCTTTATATCCGGTGCCAGACCCCCAATAAATCGAGCAATCCTTCGCGGCTCCGGGGTCACCAGATAAGGCACTAACCGAGATAAAGTGTTGAACGTAGTAAGATACGCTTGACAATCGAGGTTCTTCATAACCAGAGATACAAAATCCGATTCAATTCTTTCGACCTCATGCTGCGGACAGAAATTCTCCTTGATCAGTGCTACAAACTGATCCCAGGTCATGCTATACAGAGCGGCCTTACCGGCAGCTTGTAGAAGTGACTTCCACCATGCTAACGCATCTCCCTTGAACGACTGGGACACGTACTTCACGACGTCCCTATCAGCACACCCGCTGATATCAACCACAGTATCCATCTCATCCAGCCATGTCATGCAGTCAACTGCTCCTTTTTCCCCAGTAAAATCTCTGGGTTTTCAAGAAACGAAATACTTGTACGTACAGGACTTGCTGTACGTGTCATGCTTCAGCTTGACTTCTTGCTTAGGAATACTGCTGTGGTTGGAGGAGTGATTATCCTCCTCATCTTTCTTCGGCTCACTCTTTTTAGAAGGTGGCTTACTATGAGCCTCAGAATGAGTCTTGGGCTTTACGTGCGTTACAGTTCGGGTCCTACTCCGAGTACCGCTAGATTCCCTGAATTGCCTATCCATAGCTTTGGCAACAGCGTTATCTATCAGTGCTTGCAATTCTTCACCAGTGACGTGAATCCTGGTATTATCTGGGTGTTCTCCAGAATGACTGTTGGTCTCCTCCGATTTGGCCATTGTAGCTTTAAGCTACATAAAAGGACAAGGTCTTATTTAGAAACCTAACAGTATTATCGTTCTAGACGATTTATTAACCATGATATTAAGAATCATAATAGTTAATTTATTTAATCTCATTCAAGGCTATTATTAGCAACTATATTATGGAATGAAATATATATTGGCACAATGGGCCTAGTCACTTCGGACAACTTACTAAATTATAAATTTAGATTTTTATAGGGTTAGCATTGTATAATTAAACAATTAATCCTTTACTAGGCAGGGAGTCATAAACCACAACTGCCACTATATGACATAGTCATAACCCGTAGGTATCAAGTCATAAACAGACTTGTGTACAGATATAATCTGTAGATAATTTATTAAAAAGGGTGGCTTGTGTGATTTTACAGATCACGCTTGGCCAGAAATGTTAACATGTTTTCAGATGTTAACAGAGATTTGAATCTTTTCAACCAGGTTTTACCATATTGGCTAGGCCTGTAAATAAGGCATTCAAGCTAGGTTCTACCTTACTAAGATTCTTATTAAAATGGCAAATCAAATAAAAATTGATATTTTCCATTTATTTTAATATTATTTTCATGCACATAAATAAAATGAGAAACTCAAATTACCCATTTCAAATTTTAAATAAAGTAACTAGTACATCTTTGCCCTAAACGGGACTTTAATTCAAATAACATGAATAACATGCCCGCGCAGGGGCTAAACCAATAACAACAACAACAAAACAAAACAAACCCACGCAGGGGTTAACAGAACAACATACCCACGCAGGGGTAGAATAAGAGAAATATACCCACGCAGGGGTAGAATACAGGAATAAATGTCCACGCAGGGACATGAGTAAAAGAGCTAACAACACAGGATTTAATAATCCTTCTTACTCTTACCCTTAATCAAGTCAACCATCTTCTTGAACATACCGCGGTTGTGTCGGCGATCATTTTGCAATTCCCGTCGCACGTCGTGTATCCCTTGCAGGATTTCTTGGACTTGCGGTGGCGACATCATTGGCGCCGGCGGCGGTGGCGGTGGCTGATACTGCTGTGGCTGTGGAGGTTGCGGCTGCTGGTACCCTTGCGGTACGTACCCAAAAGCTGATTGTCCCGTAGCCCAGGGACCTCCAAATGTACTCTCCTGATTGAGAGGGTTGTAGCCTGAAGCTAACCAGTATGGGTCTCCCGTATAATCATAACCGGGAGGAAAAGTCGGCTCGAAAGGGTTGAACTGTGCTGCGCTAGCATACGCAGGAATGGGCTCTCCAAAGTTCTGCGGCGGTAGTGGTGCAATAGTCGCAGAAGTAACCTCTGAGACGGGATGCTGAGACTCTCCCATCTCTGACTCCTCGTGGAGCGGCGAGTAGCGGCCGCTACCTGAATGTCGAGGGGTGGCAATGCGAATCCCTCCTCGCGTAGACATACGCGCGTTCCTCCTTGGCCTCTGAGGCGGAGGAGGCAAAACTGGTGGTGGCGGTGGCGACGGAGTGATCATGTCGTGCCAGAGGGCCTCAGATAGGTCCTGCTGCAAGGGCGGCTGCTGAAGCTGCTGCTGCTGAGAGTGGTGCTGCGAGTGCACCGGAGAACCATGGTGAGACTGGAGCATGGGAGAGTTGTGGTGGCTGGGGGTGTAAAACCATTCATGCTGTCTAAACCTCTCCTCGTAGCTGTCAACACCATTAAATGGTGATCCCCTGTATGGTGACCCATCCGATATCTCAATGGGATGGTTAGGCGTGCCGGACGGTGGCAGGGAAGGGTCAGTGTCCTCGTCAACCTCCATCTCGTTACCACCAGAGAAGTGGTCTTCCGGTCCTAGTGGGTTATGACCCACTGGCTCATCCAAGTAAGCATCAGGGTTGTATAGGCCCTGATAAGCTGGTGCTGGGTAGTGGTGAGGTGACTGGTGTAATGGAATGAAAGATCCATGGGAGTCGTGGGGCCCATTTTCAGAATGTGGCCCAAATGAGTGGGGTAGGGATGGTGAGGTGCTCAAAGATACCGAGTGCCTGGCTGGCTCGGCGAATGATCTCCAAAGATCATGGGCTGCAGTGTTGTGCGAAGTTGATGGGGCTCGCCTGTGTGGGGGCCCTGCCTCGTGGTCATGTGATGTGGCGAATCCTCCTCGTCCTCGCATACGTGGCGGCATGATGAACCTGTCAAAAATTAAACATGTTGCACAACAAAATATATAAGACAAGGCTAATAATAAAAATAAAGATAAAATAAACGAAATGTCGAACATTTCCTAAGTTCTTTGTCTAGACTCGAAAATCGAGGATTGTGCAATTGTGTAACTGAGATTAAACACAAAGGACTAGTGTTTAATTCACTCAGCGTTGGCTCTGATACCAACCTGTCACACCCCGATTTCCACGTGTCACCGGTGGGCCCGGTGTGGGGTACAGTGACGTAGTTGGCATCGTCATAGACAATCAACACAATATAATAATGCACAGCGGAAGCAGAATAGATACATTTCAACTTTAATTAAAATGACATAATAAACATCATAAGTAGTTGAAACGGATCCACAGGCGGATCAAATAAAAATAAGAATAAATTGTTCAACAGTTATTTGTCGTCCGAGCTTGCGAGACTATAGTGGACGCTCTTAGGAAACAGCCAGCCTATTTCGTATAGTACCTGCACTTAACCTTTTGGGAAAAATACGTCAGTTTACACTGGTAAATACAAATCAACTGACTCATTTTGAAAATGATTGAAAATTGATTTAAATGCACAAGGCATAAATATTTTTGTTAACTTGGGATAATTATGCAATATAAACTTGTGAACGATTTACATGTACCCGTACTTATGGTGGCCCGGGATCTGCTGTCCGGGCTAAAGGTTAAATAACACACCACATTAAAGAGTTATACACGCCGGGTGTACGCCTACACCCCGTGCTCTGGTCGTGGCCATCTCGTAAGATAATGCCAAGGATATCCGGGACACGGTCAATAACCCCCCAAAGCCTAAGGTAAGACAAGACTGTTTAAACGAGTCGCACAAGCTATTCAAGACTGTACACCCATAAGGTGCAGGACTTGTGCGCCCGATCAAGCGGTATTTTAAATACCGTACCCCAAGCCCGTATAGGGAAAATAAGTCAAAATGTATTTACCTGAGCAAGTATAAGTCACAAACGGTAAGTGTAGGTAGCTTTTACTGGGCCTCCTAATCTGGAACGAAGGTTTATAATAACCTATTAGATTCCTAACGGGTCTTTTATTTAAGCCTAAGCTTTGACCGGTTAGTTTTAAGGACGATACGGTACATGCGCACGATTAAGCGAAGGACCGGATAGAATGTGATTTAGACCCGACAAGTTTGAATACTTGTATAATATGGGTATACTAAATACATTCTGAATTTTGAAATAAAAATGATAACGTTTGACCCGTTTCGGTCAATTTACGCAAACTAGTTACGTAAACCGAACCGAACGCAAAAAGGGCGTTACGGGTAGCCAAAAGAGTCAAATGCAAGTTCCCTGAGATAATATGCTTTAAATATGATATAATATCAGTAAGTTATGTTCTATATTGCCCGGAATAATTTTAAACTCAATTTATGCCTTATAAGGGCATTTTGGTAATTTAAAAGATTATAAAAGAGTCAAATTAGAAATCTGAGTTTCGGGTCTGGTTTATACAGTAAATATACTTCATTTAACATGTTATAACAGTAGGGTATGACCCATATACCAAACTTAACATTTAAAATCAAACTATGCACCGTAGGGGTATTTTAGTAAATTCACAAGGGCTAAAAATGCCAAAACTGGAAATCTGAGTTCATATACTTATACTTACTGTTATTATATGAAAATATGCTAATTACATCAGTAGGTATAAGTCTTATATGTTTAAAATGAGTATAACGCTTACTATGCGCTAAAAATGCTTAAAATGCGATTTAACGCCGTTTCCGGGTTTTCAAAATAAATCTGGGATTTTTATATTTCCAGAATACTTAAAATAATTTATTTAACATATAAAATCAGTAGGAAAAGGTTTCGGGTCAAAAGAATGCATAAAACTCATTTTATGGCCTAAACAGTCAAAACCGACATAAACCGAAATAACTAAGCGATCTAAGATACGACCAGCCAAAAATTAAATAAAAAATCATCAAAAATCCCAAAATATTATATAATATCAGTGGGTAAAAAGTTTTGTATCAAAACGTGGCCAGAAATGGGTTATACGCGAAATACGCCGTTTATTAAACATAAGAACATAGTTTTACGCTATCGGCCATAATTCACAATCTGGACCACCAACTGGTCTCAAATTTTCGGTGCAAGTTTATATATTAGAAATAAAGATTTCTACTCTTTCACTTTTCCAAAAATCACGTTTTATATCAAAAAGGGCAAAATAGTCAACTTTAAGCATAATCGGAAACATGCAAATGAATCGGCTAAGTATAGACTCAAGCAACAAAATTCCAGAGAGTTTTACCAAAATAAAAATGGTCAAAAATACTCTCCAATACAGATCTCAAACATGCATGTACGAATCCGAATCGATAGTCTACGAAATAGTCGTTTTACAAGACTTTCGGTTCCGATTCGTATCTATACTAAAGATTTGTCGAGTTTATTATGATAAAACATATTCTTACATGTATTATAAGTTGTTTATGATGATCAAACAGATTGCATGTCCTTTACATTATCATTTAAGCTTATTTTTGCAAAAACAACTTCTGTTGACATTTTAGAAACAAGTTTGACTCGACAATCAGCATGCATATAGTGGGAATCAGAGAATACCCTTTTGAGGGTTTGTTTCCCACATAAATACCAACATATTCGTGGTTTCAATTTGAGAAATGACTGAGTAAAACTCGTTTAATCAGAAAGTCAAAGTATAAGAACAACAGTTTGACTTTTAGCAATTAATCTATGCTAGAACGAATTTGAGGATGATATAAAAGATTACCAAGGTCCTAATGAAGCCTAGCAAACACTTGGAGTCGGCCTTGATGTCCAGAAATGCTCCAGAAAGTCTTGAGAGCTGTTCTTGCAATTTGGGAGTTCTTGATCACAAAGGAAATGCCAAAGAGAATGAGTTTTGATCTGATTTAAAGAGGAAATCAGAGGTTATAGAGAGGCCAATGTTACCATAGGCATGCAAGGGGTTTAATTGGTGCAAAAGGAGGTGGCCACAGCTATTACACACTTCAAATTCGGACCAAAAATGCAAAATTCGCGAAATGCTGTTACTGGTAGTCCCACGCGGCCCACTTGGGTCTGTCCAGGCGGGTCGCCTGAACTGCTGATCAGCCAAACCACTTTCAAACTTGGCAGCTTTGGTCCCTGTCCTTGCACGCGATGTTTCGGCTACTTAACTTGACTCGTAAACCCCCAAACTTGGTTTCTAAGAACCTTGGGACATTTACCAACATGGTAATGTCCTCGGATAACTTTGCGCTCAACCGAAAAGCCATGAAATTCGACGTTGACGCTTTTAATCCCTCAAGTACGGTTTTGGCCATAACTTTCTCATACGTTGACGAAACTTCATGAAATTTTAACCACATATTCTAGTGAGTATATTTTAGCATTATAAAGCTTCGGGTCTGCCAAAAGTTCACTCAGAGGTATAAATTAAACATGTTGACACTTTTGGCCCCTATAGTTTGTAATTCCTCACTTTTGTGCAATTTCCGCGTCGTATGATCCATGAACCATCCGTTTAAGGTTATAAACATTATGTAGGGTTATCATAGAGTCTATTTATCCATTGTTGACACTTTGGACCCTTACGTTCCTTAGTTTTCACTGTTTGTCACTTTTAGTCCCTCTAAAGTTTGTTTTCACATACTGGAACCTTATGACACGTGTCAAGACATTATTGGACGAAATTTTTCGAGGTGTTACAGAATTCAAGAATCGTTAAGATCGTTTCTCGAAGATTGAGCTTTGATCTCATCCGTACAAGTGGGCACATGGTATTTGGATACCATGGGCACTTGAAAACCATCAAAACTGGCCCATAGATTAATCAAAAACCATTTGCCAGTGTGTGGAACAGCTGTTAACAGCTGGAACAGATTTTTGCAGACCTGGGCCTCTCACGCGGCCCGTGTAAGGAACACGCCAACACTCACGCGGCCCGCCTGGGCATACTTTCCAGAATTTGCAATTTAGCCCCTGCACTTGAGAAACATGCATTTCGGCCCATTTTTGACACGTTTAAGCTCCGTTATCCTCATTTCAAGGTTCTAAAATGAAGTTAAAGTATAGGGAACTCAAAGCATACTAAAAAATATCTCGGATGTCGGTTCGTTTGGTTATACGTTGCGTTGTTCGGTTAATTACGACGGAAGTCGTAACGAACGCAAAAACGATCCAAATTGCGCGACAAATGGATTTTTATTATGCCAAACACTAAAATAAAATATTTTAATGCTTATATAAATTTTTGGATGTCCGGATATGTTCAGAACGTAAATTATGCGCGAAAATGCAAACTTGTGCACTTTTTGACGCTTTTAGTCCCTATTGATCAATAAAGTTTATTTTAGCATACCGAACCCCTCAAAGCCTATTTCTAACCTATGTAAAGGTTATTTAGGGTATGTTTAACTTATGATCAAGTTCCGGAATGTTCGTTACTATACAAATCGGTATAGTTTCACAGTTTGACACAAATAGTCCCTGCGATTGAACAAACTTGATTTCAACACACCAAACCATCCAAAACTTATTTATAAGTTATGTGGAGGTTATTTAAGATATGTTAAGCCTATTTCACTATTCCAGAGTGTTTGTTGCATTAAACTGGTTATATTTACGCATCCGTGCGCGTATAACCTTCCACAAAGTGATTTAGAGCTTGAAATTGGAATCTAATTAAATTGCAAAATCACCAAACACAAATACACACATAGTAACACAAAAACACATATAATAACACCAAAGCATATTGTTTTATGTATAACCAACATTGTTTTATATTGAACCACGACTACAGAACACATTTGTCACTGTTCATGCAAAATAAAGTGTATAATAGAAGTTTGAATGATGGTTTGTCTTTCCAAGACAACACTTGGCAAGAGAGAAGGATTTTTGAGAGAGGTGGGCTGCCATATGGCTGCCACCTATCATTCCTACACACACACATTATATACATACACACATTATACATAGATTAGTGCAAAGACAGGTATTTTACTGGATACCGGGTATTTTATCTAGCGTTTTAATCCCGTTTTAACACGTTTTAAATTATTTTTAACACTCTATGAAAATAAACTCACCAAAATATTACTGAACAATATTTTGTTTGCCTGGACTGGCTACGTTGTCGGTATTTGGCAGTATGCGCGCTGTGTTGCGCGGTACGCGCTTATAATCGCAAAAATAGGGATTTCAGCGTTTTTATTTATTTTTATCATTCTAATGTAATAAACTCATCAAATTATTATTAAAATGATTATCAGTTGCCTTGACAGGCTGTGTTGATAGTATTTTGTCGGTATACGCGCTGCATCGCGCGGTACGCGCTTAAACTCGAAAAATAGAGTTTCTTAGCGTTTTAAATTATTTTTCTTCACGAATATGATTAAAATTATTATTCTAATCATAAAAGACTATTTTTAGGATTTTAATATTGATCGGGTGGTCACCGACGTTCGTTTCGCATTTTAACCGTTACGCGATAAGCGTTTATCTTACCGTTGCCAACATAATTTTTACCAAGGTTTAAATTTACCAACTCATTAAATTCCACATATAAACATCATATCCAATCAAATACAGCCCTGTTACCTATTCACAACACGTGTTACGATTGTACGGTACGGCCTGAAAAGCCGGGTGTCACAGTCTCCCCCTGTTAGGAAATTTCGTCCCCGAAATTTTACTCTACAAGTTTTGTTTTCGCACTAGATAGAAATAGTATAAACAAGTTTAATGAATATGGTCTTGTAGTTTTTGCGAGAAACTTTGATTCTTACAAAGAATCTTCGTAGACCTATATTACACACATCCTCAATTCCTAATCTCACGTCTCAACGCTCTCCACTCTTTCCAAGGTTCAACACTTACAAGCACTTAATCAAAAAGATTAAGTCAAAATTCCACCAAATTCGGGTTCTACATACGTATATTTACATATACGTTACCCCTTACCTAAGATAGTCTGAGTTTACACCCGATTGATCCAATTCGAAATGGGCTCCCGAAAGAATCAAATCTCATAAACTCGTCTTCCTTCCTTCTTGCGTTCACTTCAGATATGCACAAATCGCACAATCAATGAATCATATATACGACTAGAATTCTGAACTCGCCTCTCCAGTTATTAATCATAACTTTTCCAGCTATACGCACTGCTTCTACGATACTTCGATAAAACTCTGTTTATCTTCTAAATAGATCTCTACAAGAACAAAATCAGTGTATTATCTATTATACACTTTCTCAACTGCATCCAAATAGTACATCACTCACTCCTGATGGTAGCTTGAACCTATAAGCGACTAATCTAACTCAAGATGGGCTCTTGAAAGAATCAAATCAATGTGGCTCAGCTTTTCCTTTTCTTTGCTATCTTAATAACATCCTTTGTAAAATAACTCCTTCAATTGTCCATGTAATCCTTCTGTCGATCAAATGGGTGACTTTTAACCTCCCTCAATCTAGGCAAATCCTGTCGCTGGTTTCCTAGATAAACTAAGGTCTGGTTAATTGTCCTTTGTCACGTTAGCTCAATGAAGTGATGATCAACGCTTCCATCTATGCAAAGCTTCAAACCGAGCAACCTAAATACTAGCGTGTTAATTGTTATTGTAAGATAACTCTGCCAAGGGCATGTGAGTATCTTAACTTCCTTCTGAGTCCATCATACACGCTCCCAACTTTTCTTTCGAGGGTCCGAAAAGCTTCCTACTGTCTTGCTGTCCAATCAATTTTCCCTTTTTCTTTTTGAGGTTATTAGTGTCGAAGGCTGCACTAATTTAGAGTAATTCTTAATAAATCTCTGGTAGCATCTAGCTAGTCATATGGATCATCATACTCCCGACGGGGTTTTTGGTGCTTCTCATCATTTGATTGCTCCTGTTGGTGCATATGTCTGTTGACTTCGTCTTGTAATGTGTCTTGTATCTAGATTGGATAGAACAGAGCTCGGTAGTCAAGAAAATAGGGTTTTAGAGTAAATTGTCCAGTTCTCACGAACTGGCAGAGCCAGTTCATACGAAGTGGCCACTTCTCACGAACTGGTGATGTCTGGTTCATGGGGACTGGCCTGCCTATAAATGTGAGAGCTCATGTCTTCATTTGTAACATTCCTGATTCCAGTAGCGAAGCTCTGCCGAAGTATCTCCAGCTTGTAAAATGTTCTAAAATCAATACAAGAGATAGTTAAAGTGATTCTAAGTGCATATCAAGCTGATTCAACATCAATACGTCTGTTTCCGCCTCTCATATTGATCAAAAACTCTTCTGATCGACTCGTTTAGGTCGAATCTCGATCCTACAAGTGGTAACAGAGCTCAGGAGGAAGAGTTCTTACTGATTCAGCTTGTTTTCATCTGAAAATCTCATTTCTACTCACTTTCTTCACATTTTTTCAAAATTAACTGAGTTTTTATGGTTAAAATGGCTTGATTTAACATATAATACGCGAAATACTGTTTTAATCAATCCTTGAAAGAATCAGAACTAAAATCGACCTAAAACGTGATAAATTTTGACAAAAATCAACCGAAAACTCATCAGATCGTTCGAAGATGCTTCAGTTCGTTTGGATTTAGACTTCCAGTTCACATGAAAAGGTCCAGTTCGTGTGAAATTTACTTCCAGGTTGTTTGAAAAGGGTTACCAGTTCGCACGAGGTGCTTGAAAGTGTCCAATTCGTTTGAAACTTCTTCAGTTCGCACGAAGTGTGGGTCTGTTCGTTTGATCAATAGGACTATCAGTTCACACGGTGTGGGGCAGTTCGCACTAAATCAATTCGCACGGATTGAGGTTTGGGTCAGTTCGCACCTAATTCATTTCATACAGAGTGCCAAGTCATGTGAAATCAAGTTCAATTCGCGCGGTTTGACCTACCAATTCCACGGTCTGAACCTTGTCACCAGTTTGCACGTATTGTGAAATCTGATCCAGATCGCGTGAAAGAGGTTCAGTTCTCACGAAGTGAACTCAGTTCGCATTTAACTCAGGTCGCATAGTTTTGGATTTGATCTCAATTCGTTTGAGATCTGAACAAGGTCGTTTAAAAGATCTCAGTTCGCACGAAAAATTGTCTAAGTCACACAAGGTGATCAAGTCACTTGAAATTTAAGTTCAGGACATTTGGAAATCGAATCAAGTCACACGGATTGAACCTGATCTAGATTGTTTGAAAATTAATCAGTTTGTTTGATAGTTCGTACCGAAACATGGATAACGAATTTTATAATGCCTTTGCTACTGCCCCGAGTACTCCTGTTACCGTTGCTCAGAGTGTAACCATGGAAAATGAAACGGGAACGTTGCAGACCCTCCAAAACTGATGAGTATTGAAGAGTATTATAGTTGGCAAGAGCGTTTTGAAAACTGGGTTCATGCAAATCATCTAAGGTCTTGGGAGTGTATTGAAAAAAAGTATGTTCGTCCTCGAAATAACATGGGAGTTGTTGTTGGTGCATACGTGTTAGGATCTGGGGCCGTCATGATTGTGTTTGTTTGCATAAAGCGAATACTAAGTACAACGAAAATGAGTAGCAAACTTTGTAAACACAATCAAAGGAAAGTATAGATTGATAAACAATTGCTTTTCATTGAGTCAAAAGATTTACATAAAAGCAAAAGATTACAATGCAAGCTTACAATCTAAACTCCCCCTCAGCCTGATACACCAGAGCTGGTTGCACAAGATGAAAGGATTGAATTGAGGAGAAGAACTCACTCAAAACGATCAAGTATAACAGTACAGAATACTGTCATATTTATAGGCAGACCAAACTACTGATGAGCTTCAGCTGACGTCACCATGATAGTGACATCTAACGACCTAACAAACTATAAACACTGTTCTATACAAACTAGTGACATGTAACATCTGATAAGTAATAAAATGCAAAGCTAAGGAAAACAACTGCTTCACGTCCCACTGTTGTAGCCTGAGCACAGATGTTGAATCTTCAGTGCAATCTTCAAAGGTGATCAGTCTTTGAGAGAGCAGTGCTTGAGTCTTCAGCAGTACTTAGGAAATAGCAGTAGATAGAGCATCAGTGTTTGTCTTCAGCAGTCGTTGGATAATCATCAGAGTTTGGTTTATCAGTCGTTGTAGTTGAGCAGCACTTAAGATCCATCAGCTGTTAGATAACCACTGTCAAGGGGAGAGTTTAGAGTAAACTTCTGCTTATTGTGAATCCATTTTTGTGATCAGGTTTTGGCTTTACATTATCTGTTCCTCTGATAGGGTTCAATCCCAACAATCTCCCCCTGGAATAGATAATGCCAAAACCTGTCTTTATTCAGGATCTTTATTCTTCATCAGAAGTTCCTTTGCTTTTCTTTTAAATTCTTCTTCAAATTCTTTGGAACTTGTATCATCCTCATCCCTGCACAGTGAGAGCTCAAGGAGATCTTGTAGATCTTCAACACTTAGGCCTAGTGCTTGATTCCTTGATATATGTCTCACTTCTCCATTGGTTCTGATCAGAGTCAATACATGGGTCTTTTGATCAGAGAGCCACTTTAGTATTTTAAAACCAAATGGGTTTCTTGGGAGAGGTTTATTTACTGATGAACTTGAAATGATTGGCCTGGAAAAGAAGTGCAGAGCAGTATCACGAGCTTCAGACACTCGTATGAATGCTTGTTCAATAATCTTATTGGCTGCAGCTATGTCTGCTTCAACTTCTTTGTCAATCAGCTCACTGTTTGTGACACCTGCTGATGACTTGTGGCTTACTACTTTGACCTTTTTGGCAAGGGCTTGTAGTTTTGCCAATCTTTCTTTATCTGAAGCTATTTTCTTCATAGCTTCTTCTATCTGTTCAGCTTCTTTGTTCTTTTCTACTCCAGCAGATAGCATTTCTTTCTTTTCTTTTCTCAATTTTGTGACAAATCTTCTGCTGTGCTGATCTGTGTTTCAAAAATTTTGACTTGCTCCTGCAGCTTTTTGTAGTCAGACTTTTTGGGAGGGTTCGAGGCTTTCAACCTCTGCTTCTCAAGCCTTTCATAAGCTTCATCAATTTGCTGCTTTGACCATTTTGCTATGGCCTCCGCAGTATCCACCTTTCCATCCACCAACTCCTGCTTCTTCCTTTTATGCTCGGAAATAAGATCAGCTATGAATTTGTTGTATTTATTCCAATTTGGAGCTATCTTTTTCTTCCGTGGATCAAGTTTAATCTTTTCAATTCTGTCAGCTTCAAGCTTCAATGCAATGAATGGCCAGTCTTTGAACTTTGTTTCTTCAGCAGAATAGAACTTTTCTTTCATTATGTATGCAAGATATTCCTTTCTTAATTCATTTCGTTGTTCTGCTTCAGGAAATAAGCTTGACACCTCTTTGTTCAATTCACTTGCATATTCTGCTATTTGTTTGACCTTGTTGAGCAGGAATTCCCTTCTTTTCAGAATGGCTTCATCGCCTTGATCCTTGCATTCAACTTTGGCTCTTATCATTGCTTGTCTTGCTTTTGTTTCAAGATATTCATTCATGTTTTCTGGAATTATGAAACCTATGAGAGAAGGAAATTTCCTTTTTGTAAGATCATCTATGGTGTAAAACTGCTTCATCTCATTTTTCACAGCTTCTAATTCCAATGGATACTTAGCCGCAACAGGATACTTTTCATCAGCAGCCTGTGCTGTTTCTCTTTTTCTTTTGAGAAGCTTTGTAGGTTGTGGTGTTGGAGTGATGAGATCAGTGGTGTATTTTTGACCAACAGTGGTTGAAACAACTGGTGTTTCATCCACTGTTGTCATTACAACTGCTGATATGTCAGCAGATGTCTTCTACTTTTAAGCAGGGGATGGTGGTGAAGGTGGTGGTGAATCATCATCAGTGTGACAACTCGAGTTTCCGACTTTCACTTTCGCATTAAGTGCACGTTGACCTTGACTGTCTAGTGGTTTGACTTGTTTGACTTGTAACGATACATGTTGTGTTATAATGAAACGTATTGTGTTTGCATGATTATGTGTTTGATTGTATAACATGAAACCTGATGGAAAACCTTAAACTGTTAACACGTGAATGAACCCGGCGAAACAAAAGTTGATTAGCCAAGAACATCCCGACGAAACAGAACTCGTTCCGTCAAGCCATTTTTGACGAAACAGAACTGTGTTTCGCCGAAGCCCAGATTCGCCAAAGCCCACAAAGGGCCCATTACGTCAATACGAGTATAATAACGTGTAACGACTTCTAGTTCACACCCTTAGCAAAAAATGAAACCCTAGAGGCGTTCCTGAGCACGTCGGCAGCCCCCATCATCTGGGTATTCACCCGTTCCATTCGTGTTAATCGTTTAATTCTCCGGTTAGTCATTACTATTACTATTGATTATTGGTCTATGTATTGCTGATGATTATCATGATGGTCTGTGAATACATGATTGTATGATTTAGGGTTAACTGATGAGATGAATCAACTGATGTTATTGAACTCGAAACCATGATAGTATGTATAGGGGCTAGATGTTCTTGTTGATCGAGTGCTAGGGATGAGAACTAAGTTAAGTTACTGTGATTGATGATTTTGTTGAATGATTATTTCTGAATGATTTCTCTATGATTCCTGCATAATGAACTGTGATTGATGATGATAGTATGATTGTATGATTTGATGTGTAACGGCTGTAGATGATTAGGGTTTATGTGTGTAACTGCTGAACGATGTTAACTGGTCGACGTAACTGACTGGTTGACGAAATGGAATTCTCGGCGAAACAGAATGTGTTTCGCCGAAGGGATCAGGACGAAACAGAATATTGTTTCGCCAAGGGTGGTTGACGAAACAGAATGTGTCTCGCCAATAAGTGTTTCGCCAAAGTGTGTTTCGCCAACAATGTGTTTCTCCAAATGTATAATCTGTCCAGTAACTCAGTCTAATCCTGTTAAAAGTTAACTGAGATATTTAACTGCTGTTAAGTATAAAACAGTACTTGTATGATTACGAATACGTGCAATGTGATACTTGGTGTTTACTGATGCGATGTCTACTATGAATATACTTACGTGCCAACTTCATGAATACAAACTGATTATGTATACGTGCATACTTTAGGACGTGATTGATTTACTTTGAGCATACTTAGCATACCGAGCAAACCAAGGTGAGTTCACACAGCCAAGGCATGGGGTTCCCAGGGTGGGAATGGGATTTTGATGATTTATTCGTACATACTTAATTAATAGAACCTAATGATATGGTCCTCGGGTGAGGAAGAGAAATGATGAGATACGTCTAGACTAGTAAACCGATTGAACTGATCTTTGTATACACGCCAAGGGTTGGCCGCGATATTATGACTAATCATTCGCACACATGCCTTGGGAAGGCCGCGAACTATAGATACTAAAACTTCGCAAGTAATGCCAGGGTGGCCGCGATACAAATATACATAGTCTAGGATATTTGGGAGTATTTCCCCAAATCTTCGCATACATGCCGAGAGGGCCCGCGATGGAAACTAATACGATACATGACTAAACGAACGAACATAATGCTACTCATACTATTACAATTACTGAACTGTACACTGTGAACTCGCTCAACTAGTTGTTGACTCTCTGCTGCATGCTTTGCAGGACCTTAGGTACTTATGGAGCTTGCACAAGGAGGAGCAGGTCGTTGTGGGCAATGGATCGTGAATGATTATGACATTACACACTTAATACTTATGTTTGGGTTTTTACATTTATGCTTCCGCTACACTTGATTATGTTGGTTTTGAAAACACCTTTCGTATTGTTGAATAACGATTACTACTTATTTACATGTTCAATATGATTGGTGGCTTGATCCTAGTCATATCACGCCTCCAAGCGGTGCTACTCCGCGAGTGGATTTTGGGGGTGTGACAGATTGGTATCAGAGCCATTGGTAATAGAGAACTAGGTTTTAATATGGAAAAACGTTTTATTAAAACCAGACTATAACCAGAACAGTGCTCTCAACGATCCACAACGACGCTTCGCTCCACGTGTAAGACTCAACATCCTAGGTAATATGGTCTATGTTTATTACCTGCATGTTAGAACTACATAGAACTTTGCTCGTAGTATGCTTGGATACACATGACTCTATTACATGAGAATACTTATGTGCTTACACTCTTCTGTTATCGCACTACTCGCGAACCATTCTCACTTACGCTACTTTTACTATGAAGATCATGTCTGGACGTATTAATATGACTCAAGCCCAGTTGACGGCTCTAATTAACGAACGAGTTGCTGCGGCCCTTGCAGCCGCACAGGCAGGAGCAGATCAGAACGCTCAGTCACCCGTAGGCACGATCATGGATTGCCGACCTAGTACCTTCAGTGGTACCGAGGGAGTTGTAGGCCTCCTCCATTGGTTCGAGAGGCTCGAAACTGACTTCGAGGTACATGATTGCCCTGAGTCTCGTAGAGTAAAGTTTGCTACTGGAACACTTGAAGGTGCTGCATTAACCTGGTGGGAAGCACATATTCAAATGTTAGGGCTGGTAGTTGCTAATGCCACCCCCTGGAACGAATTCAAGGATCTAGTTAAGGAAGAGTTTTGCAGTCAGGATGACATCCACCAACTAGAGGTGGAGTTTCACAAATTACAGATGACGGGGTCGGAAATTGAGGCTTATACGAGGAGATCAAATGAATTAGCCACATTGTGTCCCACTATGGTAGACCCTCCCACCAAACGTATCAAGCTGTACCTTAAGGGTCTGGTGCCAGAAATTCAGGGCCATGTGACCGCAGCTAATCTTGGCACTATCCAGCAAGTCACTCGGCTTGCTCATCGTCTCACAAACCAGGCCGTAGAACAAAACAAACTACCGAAACGTGTTAGAGCTGCTACAGCATGTGCTTCTAGTGACAACAAACGCAAGTGGGATGGAAACCTGAGCAAGGGTTCCGCTACGATTTAGTCCCGAGCGCAGCAGCGAAAGATAGATGATTACCAGAGCCCCAGCCAGCAGCCTTCTGGTAGTCGCGGGCAGAAAAGATATCGGGGAATTCACCCATGGTGCAACAATTGTAACCGACACCACAGTGGCCGGTGCAACAAGGGTCGTTACCAGAGGTGTCTCAAGATAGGTCATGAAGCAAAGGATTGCCGAAACTCACGTCCTGTAAGTCAGGAACAACAACAACAGCCTCAAGCTCCACAGGCTCAGCAGCAGCAACAAAGTTTTAGAGAATGTTTTCAGTATGGTGCTAAAGATCACTACGAGAGACACTATCCACAGTTGAACTGGAACCAGAATCAGAACCACGACCATGGAAGCAGGAACGACAATGGGGTTAGCAACGGAGGAAACAATGGAAGCAATGACGCCCATGGCCGAGTGTTCGGGATGGGTCAGGGTGATGCAAGAGATGATTCTAACGTAGTAATGGGTAAATCCATCTTCGACGACTTTTATGTTACTGTTTGATTCGGGTACGGATATAAGTTATATGACTTTGATAGTTAGCCAAATGTTAAAACGTGCACCTACTCCCTTAAACGCCAAGCATGTCGTAGAGTTAGCTAACGGTAAAAGTCTAGAGGCCACACATAGTTCAGGGTTGTAATCTTATCCTCGCTGGTCAGACTTTCTCTATTGATCTCATTCCCATAGTTTTGGGTAGCTTTGATATTGTCATTAGGATGGATTGGTTATCCCAACACCAGACAGAAATCTTATGCAAGGAGAAGATAGTTCGCATTCCTCGTTCTGGCAAGGAACCTCTCGAAGTTCATGGCGGCAATAGTGGTGCTGTGGTTGGCATCATCTCTTTCTTGAAGGCTCAGAAATGTTTGCGGAAGGGTCACACCGCTATCTTGGCACTCGTTACAGACGCATCGACGAAAGAAAAGAAATTGGAAGACATTCCAGTTGTACGCGACTTCCCTCAGGTGTTCCCTGAAGATTTACCCGGTTTACCGCCTCATCGCCAAGTCGAATTTCAGATCGAGCTCGCTCCAGGAGCAGCACCCATAGCTCGAGCACCGTATCGTTTAGCTCCAACTGAACTGGAAGAACTGTCAAAACAGCTACAAGAGCTCTTGGAAAAGGGCTTTATTCGTCCAAGCTCTTCGCCTTGGGGAGCTCCAGTGTTATTTGTGAAAAAGAAGGACGGTACCTTCAGGATGTGCATAGACTACCGGAAACTCAACAAGGTGACGGCGAAGAACCGTTATCCTTTTCCGCGCATAGACGATTTATTCGACCAGTTGCAAGGGTCGAGTTACTACTCCAAGATAGACTTGAGGTCAGGGTATCATCAGCTGAGAGTCCGGGATGAGGACGTCTCCAAAACCGCATTCAGAACTCGCTACGGTCACTACGAGTTTCTTGTTATGCCATTCGGGTTAACGAACGCGCCTGCCGTGTTTATCGACCTTATGAACAGGGTGTGCAAACCCTACTTAGACAAATTTGTGATAGTGTTTATTGACGACATTCTGACCTACTCCAAGAGTTAGGAGGAACACGAGCAGCATCTACGACTTATTTTGGAACTCCTTCGGAAGGAACAGCTGTACGCTAAGTTTTCAAAATGCGACATCTGGCTTCGAGAAGTCCATTTCCTAGGCCACGTGGTAAACGAGGATGGGATCCATGTTGATCCATCCAAGGTAGATTCGATCAGAAACTAGCCTGCACCGCGTACACCGACAGAGATACGCCAATTCTTGGTTTGGTAGGTTATTATCGACGGATCATCAAAGACTTTTCAAAGATCGCTCAGCCACCTACGCTACTGACACAGAAGGGTGTCACCTACCGTTGGGGAGAATTCCCAGGAAACCGCTTTCCAGTACTTAAAGGATAGGCTTTGCAGCGCACCTATTCTCTCATTGCCAGAGGGCACGGATGACTTTGTGGTTTATTGTGACGCGTCGATACAGGGTATTGGGTGTGTATTGATGCAACGGGATAAAGTTATTGCTTACGCTTCGCGGTAACTCAAGGTTCATGAACGGAACTACACGACGCATGATTTAGAGCTGGGAGCTGTTGTTTTCGCGCTTAAGATATGGCGACACTACCTGTACGGTACCAAGTGCACTATTTACACCGATCACAGGAGCCTCGAGCATATCCTTAAGCAAAAAAAAGATTTGAATATGCGACAACGAAGATGGGTCGAACTTTTGAATGATTATGAATGCGCCATCAAGTACCATCCAGGCAAAGCCAATGTTGTGGCTGATGCCCTCAGTCGGAAAGATACTACACCTAGGCGTGTACGAGCCTTACAGCTTACTATTCAGTCTAGTTTCCTACACAGATACGAGATGCTCAGGTAGAAGCATTGAAGCCAGAAAATGTCAAGGCTGAGGCCTTACGCTGTCACACCCCCAAAATCCACCTGCGGAGTACCACCGCTTGGGAGCGTGACTGACCAGGACCAAGCCACCAATTATATCAAACATAGTATATAATAACAACCATAGACATAAATGATGTTCAAAACCAAACATTGTATATGTAGCGGAAGCATTTAAGTAAAACCCAATCATAAGTGTTAACGTATGAAATATCATAAGTGTTTAGTAAGCATTCAAGAATCCTTGTCCACAACGACCCGCTCCTCCTTGTGCAAGCTCCAAGAATACCTAAGGTCCTGCAAGGCATGCAGCAAATAATCAACAAACTAGTTGAGCGAGTTCACAGAAAGTAAGTTCGTATTAATAATGCGTAAGTTCATCTAGTGGGGGCTTCCCATACAAGTATATACTATTGGTGAGGGATTCTCACATTTATCCTTAACAATGGGGGATTCCCATCATGGTACTTACTAGACTAGTGCAACCATGTGTTCTTCTTAAACCGAGAACAGGAATACGTACTGGGTCACGTAGGATTTACGTGACGTGCCCTTCCCCGAGGACAGTGGTACGCGTGGGGGGCTACGTAGGCTTTACGCAGCGTGTCCTTCCGACCCGGAAGACAGTAGATGGTATTGGGTTACGTAGGCTTTACGTAACTTGTCCTCCCGACCCGGGAGACAAATGGTAATTACTGGGTTACGTAGGCTTTACGTAACGTGTCCTGACTATCCTGAGGACGATGGTCTATAGTCTAGTGATTGCGTAAGTACGAGTAATCATATCATATCAACATTCCAACCCAATTCCCAACCCGGGAATCCCATGCCTTGGCTGTGTGAACTCACCTTGGTTTGCTCGGCAGATACACAAAGAGTACAGATAAGCTAGTAAATGGTCAACCACGTCCTACCATGGTTGTAATACAAGTCAGGTTTTGACTAAGATAATGCACGTATACATCATAGCAAACATGTATAGGTCATGGCAACACTTAACAATCAAGTAACGAAATCAAGAAGCCCAATTAATCATCACAGATCAATTACACCTACTCGGCCCAATAAATGACATTGTGCGATTCTTACGGATTGTGCGAGTAGGATTTGGGCTTGAGGCCCAACAGTTAAACGGTTTCACTCTTTGTGCGACTGAACATGTTTTGTGCGTTCCATTTGGGTTGTGCGACCCGTCCAGCCCAACCCAGCATACCCTCGGCCCAACAATCAACACTAACATAACTTGTGCGATCAAAAGGGATCTTGTACGATCCGGTTAAGCTTGTGCGGTCAGTCCAGCCCAGTAGCCACCTGGCCCAGACAACATAAACCGGCGTTATGCGAGTGGGCCTTGGGCTTGCTCGGTCAAATAACATAATTCCATAAAAGTGTGTGGCCCAACCCCCTTGTGCGATCAGCACTACTTGTGCGATCCACCGGGCGTTGTGCGATCATACCAAAGCTAAGCAGTACCATGTGTATTATACGTTTGTGCAATGCACTTGTGCGATCGGGCCACCTTGTGCGAATGGGCCTCTTGTGCGACCAAGAGACCTTGTACGGTTGGACTTGTGTGCATCCGAATTTTATGCCCAAACAGTTATATTGTTTCCATAAATCATGCTCATTAGTTACAATAGCCAATCAATAACCAAGTTTCCAATGTTACACCTTATCAATTAACATCTAACAGTTTCAATCACACAATGGATTTCGATCAAACCAAGCAATTTCCATTAAATTCACATGAACCCTAATCAATCATATGAACAATATTCAACAATTACTATGAACATATATCATAACCTTCAATCAACAAGACATGATATTCGAATATACATTCAATCGGTTTCTATCTTAATATACGTCCGATTCATGTGAACTTGTAGCCGATTAGCAATCATTCTTAACAAACTCCCAAACAAGCTACACATAATCAATTATAAAAACATACACAATCATGTTAATCAAGAACCCTAGATCATCATGCAAGGCTATTATAACAAGACATCAAAACATCAAGTACAATCAGCTAACATACTAACTGAATTAGAGAAGGAGAAGAGGGTGATCCGTATGAAGATCTTGTGCCGTCGGGTTCCAAGCAAACGAGAGAGAAAGAGCCTAGGGTTGTGTGTGTGTTCTTGTGTTTGCTAGTTGTGAGAAACAAACCCACCACTTGGGTGTTTGTACGAATAAAAGGAGTGGGCCGGCCCTTGCTTGGGCTGCCCTTGGGCCGTGTGCGATGAAGTAGCCCAACATGGGCTTGTGCGATCGTTGTGTGTATGTGTTGTGCGGTTCGAGTCAAAAACATACATACATATAATATACACCATGCACGTAACATATCATTCATTAAATCATATAATTCAGTTGTCATAAGCACGTAACGTTACATCAAAGTAAGTCTAAAGTTTGAGTTGTCACATTATCCCCAACTAATTGGAAATTTCGTCCCGAAATTTGGTATGCACTCACTGAGGAAGCTAGGTAAGTTCAATCGTTCACTGGTTTTCCTGGGGTGTCACATCCTCCCCCCGTTGATCTGGAATTTCGTCCCGAAATTCCGAAGTAGTAGCTTCAGCCTCAGCAGTGGTTGCATTGGTTTCGAATAACTGGGGGTACTTTTCTATCATCCTGTCTTCGCGTTCCCAGGTGTACTCTGGGCCACGTTTGGAGTTCCAACGTACTCGAACAAGAGGGATTCTCTTGTTTTTGAGGACCTTCACATCCCGGTCCGTGATTTCAACTGGTTCCTCGACGAACTGCAACCGCTCGTCGATAGTGAGTTCCTTAAAAGGAATGATGAGGTTTTCATCTGATAGGCACTTCTTTAGGTTCGACACATGAAAGACATTGTGAACTGCCCCGAGTTCAGCTGGTAGGTTTAGCTTGTATGCTACTTTGCCAATCTTTTCTATGATTTCAAATGGTCCGACGTATCGCGGATTCAGTTTGCCCCGTTTGCCAAAACGAACCACACCCTTCCAGGGTGAGACTTTTAGTAAAACCCGATCCCCGACCTGAAATTCCAATGGCTTTCTACGCTTGTCTGCGTAGGCTTTCTGACGGTCGCGTGCTTCCGCCATGCGTTGTCGTATCTGTGCAATCTTTTCTGTGGCGTCCACTACAATCTCTGGACCCGTGATCTGACTATCCCCCACCTCTGCCCAACAGAGAGGTGACCGGCATTTACGCCCGTATAATGCCTCGAATGGAGCGGCTTGTATGCTGGTGTGATAACTGTTATTATATGAGAATTCCACCAAAGGAAGATGCTTTTCCCAGCCGTTGCCGAAATCTATGACGCATGCCCGAAGCATGTCTTCTAGAGTTTGGATCGTTCGCTCAGACTGCCCATCCGTCTGAGGATGATATGCTGTGCTCATGTCTAATCGTGAGCCGAAAGATTTGTGCATCGCTTGCCAAAGCTCTGACGTGAATCGTGCATCCCGATCCGAAATGATGGAGGTGGGCACCCCGTGCCTCGAAACAACTTCTTTTAAGTATATGTCTGCGAGAGTGGAGAACTTATCCGTTTCCTTTATAGCTAAGAAGTGTGCAGACTTGGTGAGTCGATCCACGATCACCCATATGGTATCATTCCCACACTGGGATCTAGGTAGGCCTGTAACAAAATCCATGGAAATTTCTTCCCATTTCCATTGCGGTATCTTAGGCTGCTGAAGTAGACCTGCTGGTTTCTGATATTCAACCTTGACTCTCGCACAGGTCAAGCATTTTCCAACGTACGTAGCAATGTGGGCCTTCATACTAGGCCACCAATAAGTAGTGCTGATGTCGTGGTACATTTTGTCCGACCCTGGATGTACCGAATAGCGAGACTTGTGAGCTTCATCCATTACCAGTTCGCGTAGACCGCCATAAAGTGGGACCCAAATACGCCCCGTTACATAGTAGGCGCCGTCTGCCTTCTGTTCCATTTGCTGTCGTGAGCCGCGTAAGGCTTCAGCCTTGACGTTTTCGGGCTTCAATGCTTCTGCCTGAGCATCTCGTATCTGTGCAGGAAGGCTAGACTGAATCGTAAGCTGTAGCGCTCGCACGCGCCGTGGTAGAGTGTCTTTTCGACTGAGGGCGTCAGCCACTACATTGGCCTTGCCTGGATGGTACTTGATGGCGCATTCGTAATCGTTCAGTAATTCAACCCATCTTCGTTGACGCATGTTCAAATCCTTCTGCTTAAGGATATGCTCGAGACTCCTGTGATCGGTGTAAATTGTGCACCTGGTACCGTACAGGTAGTGTCGCCATATCTTAAGCGCGAAAACAACGGCTCCCAGCTCTAAATCATGCGTCGTGTAGTTCCGTTCGTGAATCTTGAGTTGACGTGAAGCGTAAGCAATAACCTTGTCGCGCTGCATTAACACACATCCAAGTCCCCGAATGGATGCATCACAATAAACCACGAAGTCATCTGTGCCCTCTGGCAGAGAGAGGATAGGTGCACTGCAAAGCCTATCCTTTAGGTGCTGAAAAGCAGTCTCCTGGGGATCTCCCCAACGGTAGGTGACACCCCTCTGTGTCAGTAGCGTAAGCGGCTGCGCAATCTTCGAGAAATCCTTGATAAACCGTCTGTAGTAACCTGCCAAACCCAAGAATTGGCGTATTTCCGTTGGCGTTCGTGGTGCAGGCCAGTTCCTGATCGAGTCTACCTTGGATGGATCGACATGGATCCCATCCTTGTTCACTACGTGGCCTAGAAAATGGACTTCACGAAGCCAGAAGTCGCATTTCGAAAACTTAGCGTATAGCTGTTCCTTCCGAAGGAGTTCCAAAATGAGGCGTAGATGCTGCTCGTGTTCCTCCTGACTCTTGGAGTAGATCAGAATGTCGTCGATGAAAACAATGACGAACTTGTCGAGATAGGGTTTGCACACCCTGTTCATAAGATCCATAAATACGGCAGGCGCGTTCGTTAACCCGAACGGCATGACAAGAAACTCGTAGTGGCCATAACGAGTTCTGAATGCAGTTTTGGAGACGTCCTCATCCCGGACTCTCAGCTGATGGTAACCTGACCTCAGGTCTATCTTCGAATAGTAACACGACCCTTGCAACTGGTCGAATAAGTCGTCTATGCGTGGAAGGGGATAACGGTTCTTCACCGTCACCTTGTTGAGTTCACGGTAGTCGATGCACATTCTGAACGTACCGTCTTTCTTTTTCACAAATAGTACTGGAGCTCCCCAAGGCGAAGAGCTTGGACGAATGAAGCCCTTTTCCAAGAGCTCTTGTAGCTGCTTTGACAGTTCCTCCAATTCTGATGGAGCTAGACGATATGGTGCGCGAGCTATGGGTGCTGCTCCTGGAGCGAGCTCGATTTGAAATTCGACCTGACGATGAGGCGGTAAGTCTTCAGGAAACACCTGAGGGTAATCGCGTACAATTGGAATATCCTCCAATTTCTTTTCTTTTGCTGATGCGTCTGTAACGAGTGCCAAGATTGCGGTGTGACCCTTCCGCAAACATTTCTGAGCCTTCAAGAAAGAGATGATGCCAACCACAGCACCACTCTTGTCGCCTTGGACTTCGAGAGGTTCTTGACCAGAACGTGGAATACGAATGATCTTCTCACTGCATAGAATTTCTGCCTGGTGTTGGGATAGCCAATCCATCCCAATCACGACGTCGAAGCTACCCAAAACTATGGGAATGAGATCGATAGAGAAAGCTTGACCGGCTAGGATAAGATTACAACCCTGAACTACGTGCGTGGCTTCTAGACTTTTACCGTTAGCTAACTCTACTACATGTTTGGTGGGTAAAAGTGTTGGTGTACGTTTTAGCAGTTGACACATTTTCACAGTCATATAGCTTGTATCCACACCCGAATCAAACAAAACAGTAACGTAAATATTGTCGAGGAGAAACTTACCCATAACTACGTTGGGATCGTTCACTGCGTCACCTCGACCTAGCACAAAAGCGCGTCCCCTAGCCTCGTTGCCATTGTTGTTGTTGTTCCCACCGTTGTTCCCGTTGCCCTGGTTATTGTTGTTGCGATTCTGGTTCAACTGAGGGCAGTCGCGTTTGAAATGACCTTCAGCCCCACACTGAAACATCCCCAGTTTCCACGCTGTGGCTGCTGCTGCTGTGGGTTCTGTGGAGTAGGTTGTTGCGGTTGCTGGTTCTGATTTGCAGGCCGTGGGCTCCTACAGTCTTTGGCCTCGTGACCCATCTTGAGACACCTTTGACAACGACCCTTGTTGAACTGGCCGCTGTGATGCCTGTTGCAGTTGTGACACTTAGGGTGAAAACCCTGATATCTTCCCCGTCTATGACCACCAGAGGATTGCTGACTGGGACTCTGGTAGTGGTCAGTCTTCTGTTGCTGAGCTTGAGACTGAACGGATGCTGAACCTTTACTAGAATCTCCATCCCACTTTCTTTTGCTGTCACTAGTAGTAGCAGGAGTAGCTGAAGGAGCGACGGTAGCAGTAGCGCTGACACGCTTAGGCAGTTTGTTCTGATCCACTGCCTGGTCGGTGATGCGATGAGCGAGACGTTGAATATCCTGGATGTTATCGAGATTAGCCGAGGTAACATGGCTCTGGATCTCTGGCGCCAATCCCTTGAGATACATCTCAATGCGCTTGTATGGAGGGTCCACCATGGTTGGGCACAGTACGGCCAGCTCATTCGACCGTTTAGTATACGCTTCGATCTCTGATCCAACCATTTTCAAATTATACAGCTCGTCTTCCAACTTGTGAATATCTTCACGTGTACAATACTCCCTCTTGATAAGTTCCTTAAAATCGTTCCAGGGTGTGGAGTTAGCAGCTGCCAACCCCAGAATTTGCACCTGCGCATTCCACCAGGTTAGCGCGATTCCTTCCAAGGTGCCAGTTGCATACTTGACTTTGCGAGCCTCAGGGCACTCGCACATTTCGAATACTGACTCTAGCTTTTCGAACCAGTTGAGGAGTCCCACTGCCCCCTCTGTGCCGCTGAAGGTACTTGGACGACAGTCCATGAAGTTCTTAAAGGTGCAAACTTGCTACGCTGGTTGACCTATTGTGTACGAATAGGGCAAAGTTTAAATACAAGGGCTAGTTTAGGAGTGTAGGATCTAAAGATCCTAGCGTAAGTTATGACTACAGGATATACTACCTGCTTGAGCAGCTGCAAGTGCCGCAGCAACTTGAGCTTGAACGAGAGCCTCTAGCTGGGCTTGTGTCATGTTAATTCTTCCAGACATGATCTTCATAGTAAAAAGTAACGTGAGTGAGAGTGGTTCGCGAGTAGGGCGATGACAGAAAAGTGTAAGCACGTAGGGATTCTCATGCTATAGTATCATGTGTATCTAAGCGTAATGCGAGCAAAGTTCTAAGCAGTTCTAGCAAACAGGCAATAAACATAAACCTTATTACCTAGGATGTCGAGTCTTGCACGTGGAGCGAAGCGTCGTTGTGGATCGTCGAGAGCACTGTTCTGGTTATAGTCTGGTTTTAATAAAAACGTTTTCCCATATTAAAACCAAGTTCTCTATAACCAATGGCTCTGATACCAATCTGTCACACCCCCAAAATCCACCTGCGGAGTACCACCGCTTGGGAGCGTGACTGACCAGGACCAAGCCACCAATTATATCAAACATAGTATATAATAACAACCATAGACATAAATGATGTTCAAAACCAAACATTGTATATGTAGCGGAAGCATTTAAGTAAAACCCAATCATAAGTGTTAACGTATGAAATATCATAAGTGTTTAGTAAGCATTCAAGAATCCTTGTCCACAACGACCCGCTCCTCCTTGTGCAAGCTCCAAGAATACCTAAGGTCCTGCAAGGCATGCAGCAAATAATCAACAAACTAGTTGAGCGAGTTCACAGAAAGTAAGTTCGTATTAATAATGCGTAAGTTCATCTAGTGGGGGCTTCCCATACAAGTATATACTATTGGTGAGGGATTCTCACATTTATCCTTAACAATGGGGGATTCCCATCATGGTACTTACTAGACTAGTGCAACCATGTGTTCTTCTTAAACCGAGAACAGGAATACGTACTGGGTCACGTAGGATTTACGTGACGTGCCCTTCCCCGAGGACAGTGGTACGCGTGGGGGGCTACGTAGGCTTTACGCAGCGTGTCCTTCCGACCCGGAAGACAGTAGATGGTATTGGGTTACGTAGGCTTTACGTAACGTGTCCTCCCGACCCGGGAGACAAATGGTAATTACTGGGTTACGTAGGCTTTACGTAACGTGTCCTGACTATCTTGAGGACGATGGTCTATAGTCTAGTGATTGCGTAAGTACGAGTAATCATATCATATCAACATTCCAACCCAATTCCCAACCCGGGAATCCCATGCCTTGGCTGTGTGAACTCACCTTGGTTTGCTCGGCAGATACACAAAGAGTACAGATAAGCTAGTAAATGGTCAACCATGTCCTACCATGGTTGTAATACAAGTCAGGTTTTGACTAAGATAATGCACGTATACATCATAGCAAACATGTATAGGTCATGGCAACACTTAACAATCAAGTAACGAAATCAAGAAGCCCAATTAATCATCACAGATCAATTACACCTACTCGGCCCAATAAATGACATTGTGCGATTCTTACGGATTGTGCGAGTAGGATTTGGGCTTGAGGCCCAACAGTTAAACGGTTTCACTCTTTGTGCGACTGAACATGTTTTGTGCGTTCCATTTGGGTTGTGCGACCCGTCCAGCCCAACCCAGCATACCCTCGGCCCAACAATCAACACTAACATAACTTGTGCGATCAAAAGGGATCTTGTACGATCCGGTTAAGCTTGTGCGGTCAGTCCAGCCCAGTAGCCACCCGGCCCAGACAACATAAACCGGCCTTATGCGAGTGGGCCTTGGGCTTGCTCGGTCAAATAACATAATTCCATAAAAGTGTGTGGCCCAACCCCCTTGTGCGATCAGCACTACTTGTGCGATCCACCGGGCGTTGTGCGATCATACCAAAGCTAAGCAGTACCATGTGTATTATACGTTTGTGCAATGCACTTGTGCGATCGAGCCACCTTGTGCGAATGGGCCTCTTGTGCGACCAAGAGACCTTGTACGGTTGGACTTGTGTGCATCCGAATTTTATGCCCAAAAAGTTATATTGTTTCCATAAATCATGCTCATTAGTTACAATAGCCAATCAATAACCAAGTTTCCAATGTTACACCTTATCAATTAACATCTAACAGTTTCAATCACACAATGGATTTCGATCAAACCAAGCAATTTCCATTAAATTCACATGAACCCTAATCAATCATATGAACAATATTCAACAATTACTATGAACATATATCATAACCTTCAATCAACAAGACATGATATTCGAATATACATTCAATCGGTTTCTATCTTAATATACGTCCGATTCATGTGAACTTGTAGCCGATTAGCAATCATTCTTAACAAACTCCCAAACAAGCTACACATAATCAATTATAAAAACATACACAATCATGTTAATCAAGAACCCTAGATCATCATGCAAGGCTATTATAACAAGACATCAAAACATCAAGTACAATCAGCTAACATACTAACCGAATTAGAGAAGGAGAAGAGGGTGATCCGTATGAAGATCTTGTGCCGTCGGGTTCCAAGCAAACGAGAGAGAAAGAGCCTAGGGTTGTGTGTGTGTTCTTGTGTTTGCTAGTTGTGAGAAACAAACCCACCACTTGGGTGTTTGTACGAATAAAAGGAGTGGGCCGGCCCTTGCTTGGGCTGCCCTTGGGCCATGTGCGATGAAGTAGCCCAACATGGGCTTGTGCGATCGTTGTGTGTATGTGTTGTGCGGTTCGAGTCAAAAACATACATACATATAATATACACCATGCACGTAACATATCATTCATTAAATCATATAATTCAGTTCTCATAAGCACGTAACGTTACATCAAAGTAAGTCTAAAGTTCGAGTTGTCACATACGCGGCTCAAGGCAACAATTAGAACAGAAGGAAGACGGCGCCTACTATGTAACGGGGCGCATTTGGGTCCCACTTTACGGCGGTCTACGCGAACTTGTGATGGACGAAGCGCACAAGTCTCGCTACTCGGTACATCCAGGGTCGGATAAAATGTACCACGATCTCAGAACTACGTATTGGTGGCCAAACATGAAAGCTCTTATCGCAACTTTTGTCGGCAAGTGTTTGACTTGTGCGAGAGTCAAAGTTGAATACCAGAAACCTTCAGGCCTACTTCAGCAACCCAAGATACCGCAATGGAAATGGGAAGAAATTTCCATGGATTTCGTTACAGGCCTACCCAGATCCCAGCGTGGGAATGATACTATTTGGGTGATCGTGGATCGACTCACCAAGTCTGCTCATTTCCTGGCTATCAAGGAAACGGACAAGTTCTCCACATTAGCAGACCTATACGTAAAGGAAGTAGTCTCAAGGCACGGGGTGCCCACCTCTATCATTTCGGATCGCGATGCACGATTCACATCGGAACTATGGCAAGCAATGCACAAGGCTTTTGGCTCGCGGCTAGACATGAGCACAGCATATCACCCTCAGGCGGATGGGCAGTCTGAACGCATGATTCAAACCTTAGAAGACATGCTTCGGGCATGTGTCATCGATTTTGGCAACAGTTGGGAAAAGCATCTCCCGTTAGAGGAGTTTTCATACAATAACAGTTATCACACCAGCATACAAGCCGCTCCATTCGAGACATTGTACGGGCGTAAATGCCGGTCACCTCTCTGTTGGGCAGAGGTGGAGGATAGTCAGATCACGGTTCCAGAGCTTATAGTGGACACCACGGAAAAGATTGCACAGATACGACAACGCATGGCGGCGGCACGCGACCGTCAGAAAAGCTACGCGGATAAGCGTAGGAAGCCACTGGAATTTCAGGTCGAGGACCGGGTTTTACTTAAAGTCTCACCCTGGAAGGGTGTGGTTCGTTTTGGCAAACGGGGCAAACTTAATCCGCGGTATGTCGAACCGTTCGAAATCATTGAAAAGATAGGCAAAGTAGCCTACAAACTGAACCTACCAGCTGAACTCGGGGCAGTTCATAATGTTTTTCACGTGTCAAATCTGAAGAAGTGCCTGTCAGAGGAGACCCTCATCATTCCTTTGAAGGAACTCACTATCGACGAGCGGTTGCAGTTCATCGAGGAACCAGTTGAAATCACGGACCGGGATGTTAAGGTCCTCAAGAACACGAGAATCCCTCTTGTTCGAGTTCGTTGGAACTCCCGTCGCGGCCCAGAGTTCACCTGGGAGCGTGAAGATCAAATGAAACTCAAGTATCCCTAGTTATTCGGAACCAATGCAACCACTGCTGAGGCTGAAGCTACTACTACAGAATTTCGGGACGAAATTCCAAATCAACGGGGGGATGATGTGACACCCCAGGAAAAACCAGTAAACGATACAACTTACCTAGCTTCCTCAGTAACCGCATGCTAAATTTCGGGACGAAATTTCTTTCGAGAAGCGGGGATTGAGAGCTTTCAAGAACCAGTGGAAAGGAAAGACTTGTTCCCTGCATTCCTTTCTTTCCATAGAGAGTCATTAGTGCTAGGGCATAAAAGCTTTGAGGATAATGTGACAACTCAAGTTTCCGACTTTCACTTTCGCATTAAGTGCACGTTGACCTTGACTGTCTAGTGGTTTGACTTGTTTGACTTGTAACGATACATGTTGTGTTATAATGAAACGTATTGTGTTTGCATGATTATGTGTTTGATTGTATAACATGAAACCTGATGGAAAACCTTAAACTGTTAACACGTGAATGAACCCAGCGAAACAAAAGTTGATTCGCCAAGAACATCCCGACGAAACAGAACTCGTTCCGTCAAGCCATTTTCGACGAAACAGAACTGTGTTTCGCCGAAGCCCAGATTCGCCAAAGCCCACAAAGGGCCCATTACGTCAATACGAGTATAATAACGTGTAACGACTTCTAGTTCACACCCTTAGCAAAAACTGAAACCCTAGAGGCGTTCCTGAGCACGTCGGCAGCCCCCATCATCTGGGTATTCACCCGTTCCATTCGTATTAATCGTTTAATTCTCCGGTTAGTCATTACTATTACTATTGATTATTGGTCTATGTATTGCTGATGATTATCATGATGGTCTATGAATACATGATTGTATGATTTAGGGTTAACTGATGAGATGAATCAACTGATGTTATTGAATTCGAAACCATGATAGTATGCATAGGGGCTAGATGTTCTTGTTGATCGAGTGCTAGGGATGAGAACTAAGTTAAGTTACTGTGATTGATGATTTTGTTGAATGATTATTTCTGAATGATTTCTCTATGATTACTGCATAATGAACTGTGATTGATGATGATAGTATGATTGTATGATTTGATGTGTAAAGGTTGTAGATGATTAGGGTTTATGTGTGTAACTGCTGAACGATGTTAACTGGTCGACGTAACTGACTGGTTGACGAAATGGAATTCTCGGCGAAACAGAATGTGTTTCGCCGAAGGGATCACGACGAAACAGAATATTGTTTCGCCAAGGGTGGTTGACGAAACAGAATGTGTCTCGCCAATAAGTGTTTCGCCAAAGTGTGTTTCGCCAACAATGTGTTTCTCCAAATGTATAATTTGTCCAGTAACTCAGTCTAATCCTGTTAAAAGTTAACTGAGATATTTAACTGCTGTTAAGTATAAAACAGTACTTGTATGATTACGAATACGTGCAATGTGATACTCGGTGTTTACTAATGCGATGTCTACTATGAATATACTTACGTGCCAACTTCATGAATACAAACTGATTATGTATACGTGCATACTTTAGGACGTGATTGATTTACTTTGAGCATACTTAGCATACCGAGCAAACTAAGGTGAGTTCACACAGCCAAGGCATGGGGTTCCCAGGGTGGGAATGGGATTTTGATGATTTATTCGTACATACTTAATTAATAGAACCTAATGATATGGTCCTCGGGTGAGGAAGAGAAATGATAAGATACGTCTAGACTAGTATACCGATTGAACTGATCTTCGCATACACGCCAAGGGTTGGCCGCGATATTATGACTAATCATTCGCACACATGCCTTGGGAAGGCCGCGAACTATAGATACTAAAACTTCGCAAGTAATGCCAGGGTGGCCGCGATACAAATATACATAGTCTAGGATATTTGGGAGTATTTCCCCAAATCTTCGCATACATGCCGAGAGGGCCCGCGATGGAAACTAATACGATACATGACTAAACGAACGAACATAATGCTACTCATACTATTACAATTACTGAACTGTACACTGTGAACTCGCTCAACTAGTTGTTGACTCTCTGCTGCATGCTTTGTAGGACCTTAGGTACTTATGGAGCTTGCACAAGGAGGAGCAGGTCGTTGTGGGCAATGGATCGTGAATGATTATGACATTACACACTTAATACTTATGTTTGGGTTTTTACATTTATGCTTCCGCTACACTTGATTATGTTGGTTTTGAAAACACCTTTCGTATTGTTGAATAACGATTACTACTTATTTACATGTTCAATATGATTGGTGGCTTGATCCTGGTCATGTCACGCCTCCAAGCGGTGCTACTCCGTGAGTGGATTTTGGGGGTGTGACAATCAGGAATGAAAACCCTTCTCCTTTTTAATGTAGGAGAGGCTGATGATGTTTTGGGTGGATCAGTGGTTTGAGATTTGATGGCAGTGGTTTGTGACTGTGATTGACTAACAGTGGTTGAAACAACTGGTGTTTCAATCACTGTTGTCATTACAGCAGATGTTGTAACATCTGCTGTCTTTTTCTTTATGGCAGGAGGCAGTGGTGGTATGATTTTAGATGATGATGGTTTGGTGGTTTTTGGTTTTGATGAAGGTTTTTGTGCTGTGGACACAGGTGGTGGTGGTGGAACAGTAGTTGTGGTGGTGTGTGTTGGTGGTGTGTGTGTTGATGAGATGGCAGCTGTTTGGCTACTGACAGCAGTTTTTGTAATTGCTGTTGTATCAGCTGTTTGAGTTGAAGGTTTTGAGGTTTTTGGTTTCTCTGGTTCAATGTACAACCCATCTTCTATACCTTTCTTTTTCAGCTTGATTTTCTCCCCCTTTTTGGCATTATCTGCCAGGGGTGTATCCATGAAGAAGATGGTTTTGATTTTGTTTTCGATTTTGGTTTCGTCATTTTTGATGAAGAAGATCGAAGAAGATTTTTGGAGTTATGAGAGGGAAACTGCTATGTGAAGAGAATGTTTGGAATTCAATTCGACAGTGTAATCCTCTGTTTGGATTTAATCAGGGTTTTATTTAGGGAAAAAGGTGATTGCTGATGTGGCAGCGGTTATTTTGATCTGAAGGCTAAAAACTGACCACGTGTCAAACATCTGATGGAATGGTAAATAATGGAGGACAGTTGTTTTCACAACTACTGTTGGATCAAGTATCAGTAGTTACAACGGTAATAAAATGAAACAGTGAATGTATCAGTGGATGGAACAAAGATTTTAAACATCAGTGTTTTTGAAGAACAGAGGTTGACACTTAGCAGTGGACAGATTTTAGTGAGCAGGTGTTGAGGCACAACAGCACTTTAGGAACAACAGTGGTAGAAAATAAAATTGTTTCAACAACTGATAGTGCAGCAGTATTTCAACTTTTGACAAACAATGTTAGCATCTGCTTGTTCAGATGTAGAACTTGATTTTGCTTTGTGAAGGCACAGTATCTTATCTAACATCTGTTCAGCATTTGAGATGCTATTCTTAACAAAATACATTTTAGATGTAAATTATCAAGATTAAATTGCCAACAGTTATCTACATGGAATTTTGTTTAAGGTTTTGCCAAACGTCTATTATTTTAGACAATGGTTTAGCATTCCAGATGATGAAGACATTTCTACTAGAGCTGCTTATTTTGTGTCTAATTACTGGAACTAGAAGATGAGTATCTCAGTAGTCTAAGTCAATTTGCAATCAATTTATGATCAGTGAAAACCTAACTTGAGCTTAACATGATCTTGATATGTGTGCCATTTCCTTTTGATCAGATTTAGGAATAATAATTTCAAAAAAAAAAATAAGGAAATTACATCCTGACCAGAGATGAACTTTTACTATTAAAAAGAAAAAAAGAACAAAATATATTTTATAAAGAATAAAATATATCTGGTTTTTATTAAGAGGAAAACACCTTAAAAAAAATAAAGGATGTTTTGAAGATAATCAAAGGGATCTGACAGTTTTACAAAATAAGTTTATGATCATATCATTCTCAAGTTCTTTTGACTACTGTCTGAGGTCATTTTCTTGTCAATTGATTGTAAATTCCCTTTAAGCACCATCATTGGAGATGCTATTGTTACCAGAACAATTCCTGTATTGATGAATGCACACAGTTGCAAAATGACTACTGATGACCTAACTTTAACCTCAAGAGTGTTTTATGCTTATACTCTTTTCTTTTGATTTCAAAAGTTTTGAGATAGCCACACTTTGAGATTTGCTCATTTTTCTTTTCCCTTTTTACCCTTTTTATTCATATGTTCAGAAATACTCACTAGGAGATTATATTTTGAACATACTTTGTCCATAATCATTTTGAAGCAATGTTTTGAGAGATCTGAACATTTTTGACCATATTTTATTACAGAACTCACATCACTCATGATTAGGACTGTTTTGACACCTTATTTTCTCAATGTGTTTTGGACAAAGTTGATTTGGTCCTTTTGAAGGTACTCAACCTGCCTTTGAGCACATGAGAGATTTTGACTAAAGTTTTATTTCCCTCTTTTCTATGTCTGCTGTATACTAGTTGTTTAAATGAACACAAGTTCTGCTGAACTGAGGTACATACTTTAGTGTTTATTGAAAACATCACAAATATCGAAACAACAATTGAAATCAATTTTGAAAACATCGAACAAACCCATAATTTTATCAGATATTTTGCAGATCTGAAAACTATGAGTGACATATGCATGATAACACTTGTTGTGTAAGAATTGTGTATCATATGACATCTTGGTTGAATTACAGAGTATCTGAATAACCATTTTGACCATGATTCACTCTTTACTCTGTTTTTCAACTGAATACAACCAACCTTAGAATCAATAAATTTTGAGCTAAACTGTTATGTCAAATTGATTGTTAGATCGAATTTGACTGTCCAAGCTCTGATACCAATTGTTAGGATCTGGGGCCGTCATGATTGTGTTTGTTTGCATAAAGCGAATACTAAGTACAACGGAAATGAGTAGCAAACTTTGTAAACACAATCAAAGGAAAGTATAGATTGATAAACAATTGCTTTTCATTGAGTCAAAAGATTTACATAAAAGCAAAAGATTACAATGCAAGATTACAATCTAAACTCCCCCTCAGCCTGATACACCAGAGCTGGTTGCACAAGATGAAATGATTGAATTGAGGAGAATAACTCACTCAAAACGATCAAGTATAACAGTACAGAATACTGTCATATTTATAGGCAGACCAAACTACTGATGAGCTTCAGCTGACGTCACCATGATAGTGACATCTAACGACCTAACAAACTATAAACACTGTTCTATATAAACTACTGACATGTAACATCTGATAAGTAATAAAATGCAAAGCTAAGGAAAACTACTGCTTCACGTTCCACTATTAGCCTGAGCACAGATCTTGTATCTTCAGTGTAATCTTCAAAGGTGATCAGTATTTGAGCGAGCAGTGCTTGAGTCTTCAGCAGTACTTAGGAAACAGCAGTAGATAGAGCATCAGTGTTTGTCTTCAGCAGTCGTTGGATAATCATCAAAGTTTGGTTTATCAGTCATTGTAGTTGAGCAGCACTTAAGATCCATCAGCTGTTAGATAACCACTGTCAAGGGGAGAGTTTAGAGTAAACTTCAGCTTATTGTGAATCCATTTTTGTGATCAGGTTTTGGCTTTACATTATCTGTTCCTCTGATAGGGTTCAATCCCAACAATACATCTGTCGACTTCGTCTTGTATCGAGTCTTGTAATAAAATAGTTAGATCGAGTCACGTAGTTCAGGAAAATAGAGTTTTAGAGATCATTTCCCACGAAATGTCTATTCCCTACGAAATAGACATGGCACTTTCAAGGGGAATTAGAAACATTGCACTTTCAAGGGGAATTAGAAACATTGCACTTTCAAGGGGAATTAGAAACTCTATAAATAGGGAGTTTAGTCATTTCATTTGTAACTTCTCCCATTCCAGCAGCGAAGCTCTGCTGAAGTGTCTACAGGTCTGTAAACGTTGTCATATCAATAAACAAGACGGTTAAACTACTTTCTAGTGCAAATCAAGCTGAACCGACACCGAAACGTCTGATTCCACCTCTCGTTTTGGTCTAGAACTCTTCTGAAAGACTCGTTTTGGTCGTTACTCGATCCTACAAGTGGTATCAGAGCTCAGGAGGAAGAGTTCTTACTGATTCAGCTTGATTTCATCCAAAAAATCTGATTTCTACTCATTCTTTCATGTTTTTAACTGATTTTTTCAAAATTGAATGGGTTTTTACGGTCCAAATCGGCTGATTTTTTGATATGTTGTGTGAAAACACCTGATCTACAACCCTACAAAGTTTCAGATCCTAATTCCAAGCCATTTGGGAGAAATCTGAATTTTTCGGTCCGATATCGAGTGACATCAGGTTAATTCCGCTTGAAACAGCCTAATTTCGCTTGAAATCACCTAATTCCGCTTGAAAAACACCTAATTCCGCTTGAAACAGCCTAATTTCGCTTGAAATCACCTAATTCCGCTTGAAAAAACATCTTATTCCGCTTGAAAAAACATCTTATTCTGCTTGAAATTACATATTCGTGATTCCACTTGAAAGGTTTTATTTCTCATAAAAAGGGTATTCCGCTTCAATTGACATTTCGTGTGTTAGTGGTATTCCGTTTGAAGGTTGATTTCAGTATACATCAGAACAGTCGTCACGGGTAGTATAATCTTTGGTACATGAATTAAAAACAAGCATGTGATCATTAAAGTGATGGTGTTGGTCCAATAAGATTTTAGTGATATTAATGTGATCAGACGTATAGTGCGAATCAATTGAATCCAAGTTATGATATCACGTGGTTTGTCTGTCCAATACGTTGAATAATCAACAAGTGTCTGACCCAATTTGAACGGTCCAATAATATCTTTTTAACATTAAGCTTGTCGGCCATCTTCAAATATTAAAATCAGGTATCAGTTAAGTACATAAAAAGGTCCAATCAGAGTTCTTTAAACATTTGAAATTATTGGTTAAAATGAATTTTTGGTTCCATCGAGGTGTGTAATTGAAATTGTTGGAATTGCATGTGAAAGATAAGATCGAGGTGTTGTTGCATGTGATTGAATTAAATTGGTTTCAGTATTCGACATATGTGTGGTCTAATAGAATCATATGTTAAATTGTTAGTTGTCAGCTCACTTTTATATCGATCCATTCAATTTTAGTAGTTTACATGTGTTAAAGTGATAGTAATTACTTGAATTGCGGTCCAATGAAATTGAAATACATATTCTGATTATCGGGCCATTATCAAATTATATGTGAAACAAGACTTCGGCTCATGATGAATTTTGTTGATATATGAAAGTGTTCGGCCCATGTGAAAAGAATTAAGAGTGTATCGGCCCAATCTTATTTGTTTGAAAATTGATTTTGCAGGCCCAGTTTTTCGAAATTTGTGACAACTCGAACTTTAGACTTGCTTTGTGTAACGCTATGTGCATATGTGAACTAAATTATATGTTTGGATTGAATGAATGTTTGTTTTTGTGCATTATGTGTGTATGTATGTTATGTGTTGCACGAGCCCAAACTACACAAACCGGTCACACAAGCCTTTTGGGCCACACCTTGTATACGGATCCATTAGGCAACCGAGTGGGCTCGGCCCACTCCCCACTCGCAAACACTAAACCCTTTGGTAAGGGTTTGATTCTCATTGTTGTTACAAAAACATAACACACACACACCAAACTCTCTTCCTCTCTCTCTCGGAATCGCCTCTCTCTCGGAACCGGAGACCACACCTTTGAAGTTCTCGGCTCCATCTTTTGTTTTACATCTCGGTTAGCATCAACCTCTTGATTACGTGTTTATATGTTTTGTTAGTAATCGGATATATGAATGTATGATGGATCGGCTAGTATGTATTGTTTAATCGGTTATGTTGATATGATTCCTGAATGCGTGATCTAGCCTAGTCGGATGTGATACTTGTAATCGGCCATGTGCTTACGTTAAATTGAAATTGCCTGTTTAAAAACCGAATGAACATATATGATCGGCTGTTTAGTATTGTTAAAAATCGGATTAATTGATTTACCCCGGCTATATGGTTGTATGAATGGTTATAATTCTGCTCATATGATAAGATGTGTGTTCTTGAATATTACATGAACAGTTTGAATGTGACTGAATTAGGAATTGTAACTGATTTGATCTATTTCTGAAACTATTGATTATGTTTGCTGAAATCACGGATTAGTTGTTATGGTTATTTAAGGAATTCAGGAAAATCAGTTACACGCGTGATTGCGACTTGGATTGCGAGTCGAAACCCACAGTCTCGACTCGAGACCATACAGCAACATCAGCCGAAACCAAGGTTGCGAGTCTCGTTGCGACTCGTAACCAGCACATGACAAGTCGAGACCAAAGGTTGCGAGTCCCGTTACGACTCGTAACCGGACCTTGCCAAGTCGCAATCTCACACAAACAGCACGAACCGAAACCGCGGTTGCGAGTCCCGTTGCGACTCGTAACCGGACCGGGACAACTCGAGACCGGCCTCGTTGCGACTCGAGACGGGCCATGTTATTGGACTTTTACTATTTCAGGCCCAACTGTTTTGGGCCGGACACTTGGCCATTTGTTTAACTGTTGTTTTGGGCTGCTATTGGACACGTGATTCTTGCCATGATTATATGTGTATACATACGTGTAGCTTATACGTGCAATAGTTGAGTACGAACCTAACTTGCATAAGTAACCATGATAGGACGTGGTTGATCTCTTACTGTATACTTGAGCATTTTATTGTCTGCCGAGCAAACCCAGGTGAGTTCACACTCCTACTAAGGCATGGGATTCCCGGGTCGTGGGAATGGGATAAAGGTTACAATTGACTAAGAACGTGCATACGCTTTTCCTAGACTATCACCTACCATGATCCTCGGATGTCAGGACGGTTCCGTAGGTTAGGATAACACCTACGTGGTCATATGCCAATTTCTGCCTCGGATGTCAGGCACGCACGTAAAACCTACGTGTACGCATTACTTACTTCTATCCTCGGTACAAAGGATACGTACGTGAAACCCGCGTACACCCCCGCGTCTCCTATCCTCGGTTGTGAAGGATACGTGCGTAAAACCTACGTACACCCCATACGCGCTACTGTTCTCGGAAGAAGAACAGGGATGATACGAGTAGTTGATACGAATAGTCTAGTGGTCACATAACATGGGAAGCCCCCACCTATACAACTTACTATCGGCCCAGTAGAGCCACCCGTTACTTACTGTTATGCACTTACTTACTGTGAACTCGCTCAACTAGTTTGTTGATCATTCTGTTACATGCCTTGCATATCGTTAGGTACATGGAGCTTGCACAAAGAGGAGCCGGTCGTTGTGGACAAGGATCGTATTACTTTGTTAGACACTTATGACATTCAGTATTTTTAATTTGGGTTTACAACAATGCTTCCGCTACTTAAACAATGCTTGGTTTTGAAACAACAATCATGTCATGATGAACTACTTAAATGACTTTTATTATTATTAAATGCTATGTTTGATATGATTGATGGCTTGATCCTGGTCATGTCACGCTCCCAAGCGGTGGTACTCCGCGTGTGGATTTTGGGGGTGTGACAGATTGATATCAGAGCCATTGGTTATAGAGAACTTGGTTTTAATACGGGAAAAAGTTTTTAAAACCAGACTATAACCCGAACAGTGCTCTCAACGATCCACAACGACGCTTCGCTCCACGTGCAAGACTCGACATTTTAGGTAATAAGGTTTATGTTTATTGCCTACTTGCTAGAATTACTTAGAACTTTCCTCGTGGTATGCTTAGACTACAATGCTCACTATTTTCTAATGCTTAAGAACCCTTACGTGCTTACACTTTTCTGTCATCGCACTATTCGCGAACTTTTCTCACCTATTTCGCCTTTGACATGAAGATCAATGGCTGGAAGAATTAACATGACACAAGCCCAGTTAGAGGCTCTTGTTCAAGCCCAAGTTGCTGCGGCAGTTGCAGCAGCTCAAGCAGGTAGTATATCCTGCAGTATAGGCACACACTAGGATCTTTAGATCCTACATTAACTCTCGTATTTAACTTCGTCCTATTCATACACAATAGGTCAACACGCGCAGCAGCCTGTCTGCACATTCAAGAACTTTATGGACTGCCGTCCCGGCACGTTCAGCGGCACAGAAGGAGCGGTTGGACTCCTCCACTGGTTCGAGAAGCTAGAATCAGTATTCGAAATGTGTGAATGCCCGGAGGCACGCAGGGTGAAATACGCCACCGGCACTTTAGAAGGAATCGCGCTAACCTGGTGGAACGCGCAGGTGCAAATTCTGGGGTTGGCAGCTGTTAACGCCACACCCTGGAACGATTTTAAGGAACTTATCAAGAGAGAGTATTGTACGCGTGAAGATATTCACAAGCTAGAAGACGAACTGTATAATCTGAAAATGGTTGGGTCGGAGATTGAAGCGTATACCAAGCGGTCAAACGAGCTGGCCGTGCTGTGTCCAACTATGGTGGACCCTCCATACAAGCGTATCGAGATGTATCTCAAGGGGTTGGCACCAGAAATCCAGAGCCACGTTACCTCGGCTAACCTCGACAACATCCAGGAAATCCAGCGTCTCGGTCATCGCATCACCGATCAGGCAGTGGATCAGAATAAACTGCCTAAGCGTGTCAGCGCTACTGCTACAGTTACTCCTTCAGCTACTCCCGTTACCCTCAGTGACAACAAGAGGAAATGGGAGGGGGATTCAAGCAAAGCATCAGTTTCGGTTCAGTCCCAGAATCAGCAGCGAAAGACTGACAACTATCAAAGCCCTAACCAGCAGTCGTCAGGTAGCCACAGGCAGGGTGGATATCGCGGAAATCTTCCAAAGTGCAACAACTGCAACAGGCACCACAACGGCCAGTGTACCAAGGGTCGTTGTCAAAGATGCCTCAAGATGGGTCACGAGGCCAAAGACTGTAGAAGCCTTCGTCCTGCGAACCAAAATCAGCAGCAGCCTCACGCTCAGCCTAACCAACAACAGGGCAACAAGGGATGCTACAATTGTGGTGCTGAAGGCCACATCAAGAGACACTGCCCACAGCTCAACAGGAACCAGAACAACAACAACAACAACAACCAGGGCAACGGCAACAACAACAACAACGGAGGAAATAACAACGGCAATGAAGCTCGGGGTCGCGCTTTTGTGCTAGGTCGAGGCGACGCAGTGAACGATCGCAACGTTGTTATGGGTAAGTTTCTCCTCGACAATATTTACGTTACTGTTTTGTTTGATTCGGGTGCGGATACAAGCTATATGTCTGTGAAAATGTGTCAACTGCTAAAACGTGCACCAACACTTTTACCCACCAAACATGTAGTAGAGTTAGCTAACGGTAAAAGTCTAGAAGCCACGCACGTAGTTCAGGGTTGTAATCTTATCCTAGCTGGTCAAGCCTTCTCTATTGATCTCATTCCCATAGTTTTGGGAAGTTTCGACGTCGTGATTGGGATGGATTGGTTATCCCAACACCAGGCAGAAATCTTATGCAGTGAGAAGATCATTCGTATTCCACGTTCTGGTCAAGAACCTCTCGAAGTCCAAGGCGACAAGAGTGGTGCTGTGGTTGGCATCATCTCATTCTTGAAGGCTCAGAAGTGCCTACGTAAAGGTCACACAGCCATTTTGGCTCTTGTTTCAGACGCATCAGTAAGGGAAAGGAAATGGGAGGATATACCAGCCGTACGTGACTTCCCTCAGGTGTTTCCTGAAGATTTACCTGGCTTACCGCCTCATCGTCAGGTTGAATTTCAGATCGAGCTCGCTCCAGGAGCAGCACCCGTAGCTCGCGCACCATATCGTCTAGCTCCATCAGAATTGGAAGAATTGTCAAAGCAGCTACAAGAGCTCTTGGAAAAGGGCTTCATTCGTCCAAGCTCTTCGCCTTGGGGAGCTCCAGTGCTTTTCGTGAAAAAGAAAGACGGTACGTTCAGGATGTGTATAGACTACAGGGAACTCAACAAGGTGACGGTGAAGAACCGTTATCCTCTTCCACGCATTGACGACTTATTCGACCAGTTGCAAGGGTCGTGTTACTATTCCAAGATCGACCTACGGTCAGGATATCATCAACTGAGAGTCCGCGAGGAGGACGTCTCTAAGACAGCATTCAGAACTCGCTATGGTCACTACGAGTTCTTGGTTATGCCGTTCGGACTTACGAACGCACCTGCAGTATTCATGGATCTTATGAACAGGGTGTGCAAACCCTATCTCGACAAGTTCGTCATTGTTTTCATCGACGACATCCTGATTTACTCCAAGAGTCAGGAGGAATACGAGCAACATCTTCGCCTTATTTTAGAACTCCTTCGAAAGGAACAGTTGTACGCCAAGCTTTCAAAATGCGACATCTGGCTTCGTGAAGTCCACTTCTTAGGCCACGTGGTAAACAAGGATGGGATTCACGTCGATCCATCCAAGGTAGATTCGATCAGGAACTGGCCTGCACCGCGTACACCGACAGAAATACGCCAATTCTTGGGTTTGGCAGGCTACTACAGACGGTTTATCAAAGACTTTTCAAAGATCGCGCAACCACTTACGCTACTGACACAGAAGGGTGTCACCTACCGTTGGGGCAACACGCAGGAAACTGCTTTTCAGTATCTAAAGGATAGGCTTTGCAGCGCACCTATTCTCTCATTGCCAGAAGGCACAGAAGACTTCGTAGTATATTGTGATGCATCCATCCAGGGTCTTGGATGTGTGTTGATGCAACGTGATAAAGTGATAGCCTACGCTTCTCGTCAACTAAAGGTTCATGAACGGAACTACACGACGCACGATCTAGAGCTGGGAGCTGTTGTTTTCGCGCTTAAGATATGGCGACACTACCTGTACGGTACCAGGTGCACGATTTACACCGATCACAGGAGTCTCGAGCATATTCTTAAGCAGAAGGATTTGAACATGCGTCAACGACGATGGGTCGAGTTACTTAACGACTACGAATGCGCCATCAAGTACCATCCAGGCAAAGCCAATGTTGTGGCTGACGCTCTAAGTCGAAAGGACACCTTACCGAAGCGCGTGCGAGCGCTACAGCTTACGATTCAGTCCAGTCTTCCTGCACAGATACGAAATGCTCAGGTAGAAGCATTGAAACCCGAAAACGTCAAGGCCGAAGCCTTACGCGGCTCACGACAACAAATGGAACAAAAGGAAGACGGCGCCTACTATGTAACGGGCCGGATTTGGGTCCCTCTCTATGGCGGTTTACGCGAACTTGTAATGGATGAAGCTCACAAGTCTCGCTATTCAGTACATCCAGGGTCGGATAAAATGTACCACGACATCAGCACTACTTATTGGTGGCCTAGCATGAAGGCCCACATTGCTACGTACGTTGGAAAATGTTTGACCTGTGCGAGAGTCAAGGTTGAATATCAGAAGCCAGCTGGTCTACTTCAGCAGCCTAAGATACCACAATGGAAATGGGAAGAAATTTCCATGGATTTTGTTACAGGCTTACCTAGATCTCAGCGTGGGAACGATACAATATGGGTCATAGTTGATCGACTCACCAAGTCTGCACACTTCCTGCCGATTAAGGAAACGGACAAGTTCTCCACTCTCGCAGACGTCTATCTTAAAGAAGTTGTTTCGAGGCACGGAGTGCCCGCCTCTATTATTTCGGATCGCGATGCACGATTCACGTCAGAACTTTGGCAAGCGATGCATAAATCTTTCGGCTCACGATTAGACATGAGCACAGCATATCATCCTCAGACGGATGGGCAGTCTGAGCGAACGATCCAAACACTTGAAGACATGCTTAGGGCATGCGTTATCGATTTCGGCAATGGCTGGGAAAAGCACCTCCCATTGGTGGAGTTTTCGTACAATAACAGTTACCATACCAGCATTCAAGCCGCTCCATTCGAGGCATTGTACGGACGTAAATGCCGGTCACCTCTCTGTTGGGCAGAGGTGGGGGATAGTCAGATCACGGGTCCAGAGATTGTAGTGGACGCCACAGAAAAGATAGCACAGATACGACAACGCATGGCGGCAGCACGCGACCGTCAGAAAGCCCACGCGGACAAGCGTAGAAAGCCTTTGGAATTTCAGGTCGGGGACCGGGTATTATTGAAAGTCTCACCCTGGAAGGGTGTGGTACGTTTTGGCAAAAGGGGCAAACTGAATCCGCGGTACGTCGGACCATTCGAAATCTTAGAAAAGATTGGCAAGGTAGCCTACAAGTTGAACCTACCAGCTGAACTCGGAGCAGTTCACAATGTCTTTCATGTGTCAAACCTAAAGAAGTGCTTATCAGATGAAACCCTCATCATTCCTTTTAAGGAACTCACTATCGACGAGCGGTTGCAGTTCGTCGAGGAACCAGTAGAAATCACGGACCGGGATGTGAAGGTCCTCAAAAACAAGAGAATCCCTCTTGTTCGAGTTCGTTGGAACTCCAAACGTGGCCCAGAGTACACCTGGGAACACGAAGACAGGATGACAGAAAAGTACCCCCAGTTATTCGGAACCAATGCAACCACTACTGAGGCTGAAGCTACTACTTCGGAATTTCGGGACGAAATTCCAGATCAACGGGGGGAGGATGTGACACCCCAGGAAAACCAGTGAACGCTATAACTTACCTAGCTTCCTCAGTGAGTGCATACCAAATTTCGGGACGAAATTTCCAATTAGTTGGGGATAATGTGACAACTCGAACTTTAGACTTGCTTTGTGTAACGCTATGTGCATATGTGAACTAAATTATATGTTTGGATTGAATGAATGTTTGTTTTTGTGCATTATGTGTGTATGTATGTTATGTGTTGCACGAGCCCAAACTACACAAACCGGTCACACAAGCCTTTTGGGCCGCACCTTGTATACGGATCCATTAGGCAACCGAGTGGGCTCGGCCCACTCCCCACTCGCAAACACTAAACCCTTTGGTAAGGGTTTGATTCTCATTGTTGTTACAAAAACATAACACACACACACCAAACTCTCTTCCTCTCTCTCTCGGAATCACCTCTCTCTCGGAACCGGAGACCACACCTTTGAAGTTCTCGGCTCCATCTTTTGTTTTACATCTCGGTTAGCATCAACCTCTTGATTACGTGTTTATATGTTTTGTTAGTAATCGGATATATGAATGTATGATGGATCGGCTAGTATGTATTGTTTAATCGGTTATGTTGATATGATTCCTGAATGCGTGATCTAGCCTAGTCGGATGTGATACTTGTAATCGGCCATGTGCTTACGTTAAATTGAAATTGCCTGTTTAAAAACCGAATGAACATATATGATCGGCTGTTTAGTATTGTTAAAAATCGGATTAATTGATTTACCCCGGCTATATGGTTGTGTGAATGGTTATAATTCTGCTCATATGATAAGATGTGTGTTCTTGAATATTACATGAACAGTTTGAATGTGACTGAATTAGGAATTGTAACTGATTTGATCTATTTCTGAAACTATTGATTATGTTTGCTGAAATCACGGATTAGTTGTTATGGTTATTTAAGGAATTCAGGAAAATCAGTTACACGCGTGATTGCGACTTGGATTGCGAGTCGAAACCCACAGTCTCGACTCGAGACCATACAGCAACATCAGCCGAAACCAAGGTTGCGAGTCTCGTTGCGACTCGTAACCAGCACATGACAAGTCGAGACCAAAGGTTGCGAGTCCCGTTACGACTCGTAACCGGACCTTGCCAAGTCGCAATCTCACACAAACAGCACGAACCGAAACCGCGGTTGCGAGTCCCGTTGCGACTCGTAACCGGACCGGGACAACTCGAGACCGGCGTCGTTGCGACTCGAGACGGGCCATGTTATTGGACTTTTACTATTTCAGGCCCAACTGTTTTGGGCCGGACACTTGGCCATTTGTTTAACTGTTGTTTTGGGCTGCTATTGGACACGTGATTCTTGCCATGATTATATGTGTATACATACGTGTAGCTTATACGTGCAATAGTTGAGTACGAACCTAACTTGCATAAGTAACCATGATAGGACGTGGTTGATCTCTTACTGTATACTTGAGCATTTTATTGTCTGCCGAGCAAACCCAGGTGAGTTCACACTCCTACTAAGGCATGGGATTCCCGGGTCGTGGGAATGGGATAAAGGTTACAATTGACTAAGAACGTGCATACGCTTTTCCTAGACTATCACCTACCATGATCCTCGGATGTCAGGACGGTTCCGTAGGTTAGGATAACACCTACGTGGTCATATGCCAATTTCTGCCTCGGATGTCAGGCACGCACGTAAAACCTACGTGTACGCATTACTTACTTCTATCCTCGGTACAAAGGATACGTACGTGAAACCCGCGTACACCCCCGCGTCTCCTATCCTCGGTTGTGAAGGATACGTGCGTAAAACCTACGTACACCCCATACGCGCTACTGTTCTCGGAAGAAGAACAGGGATGATACGAGTAGTTGATACGAATAGTCTAGTGGTCACATAACATGGGAAGCCCCCACCTATACAACTTACTATCGGCCCAGTAGAGCCACCCGTTACTTACTGTTATGCACTTACTTACTGTGAACTCGCTCAACTAGTTTGTTGATCATTCTGTTACATGCCTTGCAGATCGTTAGGTACATGGAGCTTGCACAAAGAGGAGCCGGTCGTTGTGGACAAGGATCGTATTACTTTGTTAGACACTTATGACATTCAGTATTTTTAATTTGGGTTTACAACAATCCTTCCGCTACTTAAACAATGCTTGGTTTTGAAACATCAATCATGTCATGATGAACTACTTAAATGACTTTTATTATTATTAAATGCTATGTTTGATATGATTGATGGCTTGATCCTGGTCATGTCACGCTCCCAAGCGGTGGTACTCCGCATGTGGATTTTGGGGGTGTGACAAAATTGTTTCAGCCCAAGTTTTGAAGGTCCAAACAGGTTATTCACTTCACGCATATTGTTCACGAGGTCGCATCAAATTTGTTACACGTTGCACGAAATGGTCGTTTAGTGTGGTCAGGTCGCGTGAAAAAGTCCAATTCGTTTGAAAGATAACTCAGTTCGCTTGAAAATTCAGTTCGTATCAAAGTCATCAATTCGCTTGAAAGTTAGTTCCAGTTCGTACGGTTTGGAGTTCCAAGTTGTCAAAAGTTCATCAGGTCGTTTGAAAGTCCATCAGTTTGCATGTAATAGGGCCAGGTCATTTGAATTGGATCCTGGTCATAGCAATCTGCACGGTTTGACAATTTAAACCTCAGTTCACACAGAATAATCACCAGTTCGAGTACCAGTCTTATTCTGCTAATTGATAAGTCTTTAAACTGATTGTGTTTTCTTTGTTTGTTTGTCTACAAGTGATACAGGTGTTTTACGAGGTGAACCATTTAGTTTGAAAGCTTGTTTGAAAAATTCTTCGATACCGAAACATGGATTCTGAATTCTACAATGCGTTTGCTACAACCCCGACTACTCCGGCTGACATTGCTAAGAATATGAACATGGAAAATGATACTGGAACAATGCAAAAACCCCCCCAAAACTTATGGGAATTGAAGAGTACCATGGCTGGAAAAATAGTTTTGAGAATTGGGTTCAAGTAAATCATCTAAGAGCTTGGGAAAGCATTGAAACAAAGTATGTTAGACCCCAAACTGCTTTGAAAGTTGACAAAATTATCTCAGAATTTTCAGATCAAGAGAGAGATAGTTATAAAGGGGAGAAAATGATGATTAGTCTTTTACAATAAGCTGTCAAAGAAGACATCTTTATTTTGCTTCAGCATGATGGGAGTGCATTTTCAATTTGGGAAGCACTTAAGAAGAAATTCAAAGGAAGCACAGAAATGCTCAAGAGTAAGCATCATTGTTGAAAAAGGAGTTTGAATTGTTTACTAGTATGCCTGGTGAGACTACAAAGACTCTCATTGAGAGATACTGTCATCTTGTGCGTACAATGTCTCAGCTGAAAATCACTAAAACTCCAGCATAATGGGTTGAAAAGCTCGCTGACGCTTTACCGTAGAAAGAATGGGGTACTTATCTTATGATCTTAAAAAATACAGGAGAGTTTAGCAGATTATCAATTGGACAGTTTATTGAAAAGCTTGAGGGACAGGATCTTGAACAACAAAAGATTGCCAGAATGAACAGCTCGAGCAATCAACAAGACATCAAATTGTACTATAAAGGAAATGTTCAAACTGTTGAACCAAGTCCTAAGATCCAAACTGCTTTTAGTGTGGGAAATTCATCCGGATCAGTCAGTCAAAGTTCAATCAACACTAGTGGATTTTCAAATGTTAATCCTCTAAGTGTTCAAAGTGCAAATGTTGATAATGGACATATGATTCAGTGCAATGTTGCATTACATCTTCAAAATGGTCAGAATTTTTCTGAAGAAGTTGTTAAAAGTCATATAGCATTATTGGTAACTGCTTTGGAATCTTATGAAGGATTGATTGCTGGAAAAATTGGTAATCCTATGTTAACCAAGGAAGATTATGACCAAATTGATTCAGAGGAATTGGAGCTTATGGATATAAAGTGGTGCTTAGCAAGTGTTCTGAGGAGAGCTGAGAAATTCAAAATGATTACAGGAAGAAATGATTTCTTGGATGCACATGTTTCTGCTTTGGGTTTTGATAAATCTAAAGTTACTTGTTTTCGATGCAGGGAGGAAGGTCATTTTAAAAGAGAATGCAAAAATCAAGAAGCAAATGGAGCAAAGAATCCATTTGGTGGTCATGATTACTATCGGAAAGCTGTATATCAACAAATCACTCATCAACCGCATCAACAAAAAGATTCACAAACTGCTCATGGGAAAATGATTGAAGATGCAAATAAGAAAGCGTATTATGGTATCATTGATCAAGATGATGAGAAAATGGCTCCAGGATTTGGTTGGGATAAGTTTGTGGATGAGAATAGAGAGTTTAAAGCTTTTATTGCTCAGATTGTTCAAAAACCAGAGTTAATGAAGGAATGGATGGCTGTGTTATCTGATGTGGATGAAAAATCTGTTTCTTCAGAAGATAGTTCAACAGAAAGCAGTGATGATGATGAAGAAATTGAACAGATAAATGTTGGAAAAACTTATTTATCTTCTGAAAGTTTTGAATTTTATTTTGCAGATAAACCGAAGAAACTCAAAGAGAGAAAAGTTGCAAAAGACAGGAAAGAAATCTAGATTGTTCAGAAGATAGTTGAAGTAGAAAAAGGTGATTGAGAAGATTGTGGAGGTTGAAAAGATAGTTGAAGTCACAAAACCATGTCTTACATGTTCAGTATCTTGCAAACAATGTGAAGAAAAAGACGAGAGGTTTAGTGAATCAGAAAAGTTGAAAGAAAAGTTGTTGTTTGATGTTAAGAATGTGAAAGAGTCGTATGATGTTTTGAACAGAACTGTGAATAGTTTGCAGAAGACAAATTCTGAGAGAGAAGATGCATTGAAGATGATGAATGCTACAATGATATCAAAGCAGAAAGAGATAAATTTTTATATTGAAGAATGTGCAAAATGGAAGCAAGAGTTGGAAACTGAAAAAGCAGAAAATGAAAGAATCAGACGTCTATTGAGAAGTTATACAAGTTCTGATTATATAATTGGCAGAATTTATCCAACTGTTGCAGGTTTTGAAGCATTTGAAGACAAGAAGTTAAAGAAGAAGGATACTGGTAAGAAACAGAGTGTCTGTTATAATAGGTGTCCGCCTCTAATTTGGGAAGGGTACTCGCCTAGAAAACTAAATGAGGAACAAGTAAAAAAGGCAGTCAATATAAAGTTAGAGTCCGAGTTATCCGATGTATTACCAGACAACATTGACATCACATTCACAGCGTCCGACACAGATCATGAGTCCGAATTAGTTAAAAGAATGGTCGATTAGGTCTTGGATAAGAATGAGGAGTCAGAGTCAAAGTCCGAGTCCGAAAGTTCGTGTTTGTCAGTTGGGAGTTCGAGTTCATCTGAAAAGAGTTCAAAATCGTCGGGAAAACGGGTTTATAGTAAAGAATTTTTATTATCAAAATCCAATGTGAATGACGAAACATTTGAAGTTGTATATACTTTGAATGATTCTGACAAATTATATGTTGATAAAGAGTTTCCAATAAGAGGTGTTAAAACTAAATTGATCAAAAAGGTTTTCAAATTAACAGAAATCAATATTTCTGAAATAAAAGATTTAAATCTTTCTGAAAAACCTAAAAAATACACCTCAAGGGTTCAACAAAGGATAAACAAGAAAATGCGTTGCAATTATGGTTTAGACTTTCGAAGGAAATCAAATCATAATGGTAATTACAAAAAGAAAGGATTGGGGTTTATTCCACCTGAAAATTATAAAAATGAGAAAATTTCTAGAAACACAAAATTTGATTCAGGACCGTCTGCTGAGGAAGAAAAGAAGAGCTCATTTTGGAGACAATCAAATCAAGAATTTCTTGCTGAGAAGAAGAAAAATGAAGTTCAGGGAAAAGAAACCAGAACCTATTTTAGATGCAATGAAGTTGGTCACATTGCATGGAACTGTCCATTAGCAACAAAAACAAAACAAGGAGTTTCTGAAAAAACTAAAAGAAGTAGTTGTTGATAAAACCGAACCACCAACTGAGAAATTTAAAGTGTTTAAAAACTCAACATATGAAGTTGGTGAATGTTCAAAGAGATTTTACAGAAGAAGTGTGAAGCTTGACAACCAAAAGTGGGTTGTTAAGAAATCTGATGTGAAATCTGGCAATGAATCTGATTCCACAAAATCAGAAGAGCCACATGTTGTTAAAAAGAGTGAAAACCCAGTTCCTCCGGTGGATGATGAGTACTTTCCACCATTAAGGACTGAGAATTTTAAACAAAAGATTGGGAAAGTTGAGATCTCGAATCAATTTTATTCTGAGAAGAATGAATTTGATGTTGAGAAAGCGTTTAATGGGAATGTAAAGAAAATTTTTGAAAAAATGGTCGAAGGTAAAGCAAAAGGGGTAAAAGACTTTTATGCCACAAAGAAAGCAACTTACACCCCGACTGCAGATGAGTTGGTATCACCCAAGGCTGGTCAGGCTTGGGTGGACATTTTTTTCACTGAAAAAAAACCTGACTTGCCAGAGATCCCAAGTTTGTAATCGCGGATCAGGAATCGGCATCATTTTTGTTAAATTTGTTTTTGTGAAATGAATCTTAAAATTTTTAAATTTTACAGGTAAAGTATGACTTGCCGGAGCTTCCAGGTTGGTAAGTGTGAAGCAGGAATCGGCATCTTTATGGTTAAAATGAATTTGTGTAGATGAAGTATTCCTACAAGTGGTAAATCAGGGACATTAAGTTGTACTTGATTTCCTACAAGTGGTTAAAATTGGGGTTCATCATTGTAAAAAAATTGACCAAAGTGAGGAAGTTTACCCCTAACCTATAAGTGGTAAAATCAGCAAAACTTATTTTCCGGAAAAATCATTTTGGTTAAAACAAACTTAAGTGTTTTGAAATCATAATGAGAAAATAGTTTGTTGAAAGGGGGAGTTCTGATTGTTTATGCCAAGTGGATGGCGAATTGATGTGATTTGATATCAATTGTCAACTTTACTTGTATAGTTTGTTTTCATTTTTCTTTAAATGTTTGTGAATTTTAGGGGGAATAAGAATTTTCATAAAATCCAAAAACATTAGAAAATTGAAAAAGCCAAAAACATGATAAAATGCAAAAATGAGTTTGTTGTGAAAAAGAGGAAATGATAGTACATCAGTAGACAGTTACAGTATGCTAAAGAAATGTAATGTTTAAATAGCGTTAAACGGTCTCACTGATGATATGCCGATAGGTTTTTACACATTTAGTAAGCTTTTTCGGGATATAAACTTAAATTCAAACTTGCTTATTTTGTGGGGAACACTACTTGGATATATAGGTAACCCCTGAAATTTCGTTTGAAAGATCCCTCTTTCTGAGATGGTAGGTCTTTATGCTCAGTGATATCTGGGGAATTATCCCGGGACTTCTGATTTTGCGGAAGCAATGGCCTATTCCCCGGAGAACACTTTACGGTTGCTTCAAATAAAAGCCTACCCTCAGTACAAAAAATGATGAAAATTTGAAAAATGTTAATCATGTGCTGTTGTAAAAAAGATCCTCTAAAGGGGTCCCACCAAAAGTCGAAGTCGTCATCTCTCTGCTGAACGGAAGTTCTGACCTGAGCTCTCATGGTTCTTCGCATTTAACCCCTTACAGATATCATCTGTGGTATACTCACCTGTAAGACTGAATATTTTGGGATCTGGATACGGGAGTATATTTAAGAGGTGGGGCACATGAATGAGTTTAAGTCCTTAATACACCTAATTCATATCCTGAATCAGTTGAAATTTTTGTGAGAATTTAAGTGGATCAGTATATTGGCAATCTAAGTGAATTGTTTAATCCTTATTATGTAACTAAGCTCAACGGTACTTGTGACTTGTCAAAAACTGATATGATCCTCTTACACAAACTCGCAAAAATATTGTCTGTAAATATTTCTTTATTGCATTTCATTTCTTTTCAAAAATACAAAAAAATTTTAAGTGTGTTTTAGCATAAATTTTGAAAAATTCAAAAAGATTTTTGAAAACTGGTGTAGAAGAGTTGATTTTCAAAATTCCAAGTGCTAAACATGATGAGCATGTGGTGAGGGAGAGCTTGTGTTTAAATGAGAAAAGGTTTTGAATATTTAATTACAAGTGGATTCATCAATTATTAACATTGTTATATTATTCTGGATAAATTTGAGGGGGAGTCTGGTTATATAAATTTGTCAAATGTTAAATTTATGAAATTTCTTGTGAGGTAGAGGATGTGCAGGATAGCCTGGATTCTAAAGTTTGAGTATAAAGCCAGGACACAATTCTGATCCTGTGAAAGTCAGATTGCAATCAACTTCCGAGGGTAAATGAGATTGTTCGAGGGGAGTATGTTGATGCTGAAGAGGAGGAGAAAGAGATAAAGTTTGAGGATGCCTACACTGTCAGATTCTTCAGAGAGCGATCAGACTGATAAAGACTGAAGACATTGAAGACTCGACACTTAAGACTCGTCAACATCTGAGGGGGAGTCTGTTGGTGCATACGTCTGTCGACTTCGTCTTGTATCGAGTCTTGTAATAAAATAGTTAGATCGAGTCACGTAGTTCAGGAAAATAGAGTTTTAGAGATCATTTCCCACGAAATGTCTATTCCCTACGAAATAGACATGGCACTTTCAAGGGGAATTAGAAACATTGCACTTTCAAGGGGAATTAGAAACATTGCACTTTCAAGGGGAATTAGAAACTCTATAAATAGGGAGTTTAGTCATTTCATTTGTAACTTCTCCCATTCCAGCAGCGAAGCTCTGCTGAAGTGTCTACAGGTCTGTAAACGTTGTCATATCAATAAACAAGACGGTTAAACTACTTTCTAGTGCAAATCAAGCTGAACCGACACCGAAACGTCTGATTCCGCCTCTTGTTTTGGTCTAGAACTCTTCTGAAAGACTTGTTTTGGTCGTTACTCGATCCTACAGTTGTAAAGAGTATTTCTGAATTTATGGACAAAGAGAGAGACATGTACAAAGCAGAAAAAATGATGATCAGTTTACTTCAACAAGCTGTGTGTTAGTGCAGTATGTCTATTGACTTCATCTTGTATCGAGTCATGTAATGTAGTAGGATAGTACAATCAGTGCTCGGGGTGCTAGAAACTGAATTTAGTAGATATAATGCTAATTCCGCTTGAACGTGACTTGGTCGTTTCAAGCGGAATCACATTCATTATAAATAGGGAGCATGTCTGTTTCATTTGAAGCGGAATTAGGTTTTGTATTCGGTAACGAAATGCTGCCAGATTGTCTCCAGGTGCTGTAATTCTATCAGATTAATACAAGAGACATTATAATTACATCGAGCGTCCGTTTCATTGATTCCGCCTTTGATTCGGATAAACAACTCTTCTGATCGACTCATTCGGGTCACACAACGATCCTACAAGTGGTATCAGAGCACAGGAGGAAGAGTTTAGCTTGATATCATCAGTTTTCTGACTTCTACACCTTCTTTTTCAAATTGGACAAAATTTCACGGAGAAAATGGACTAAATTTTTCATATTACATGCGAAACAGTGTTTTAACAAAGCCTTGAGAATATCAGACCTAAATTCGGATTAAAAGTGACAAAAATGGGCCAAAAAGCTGATTCCGCTTGAACGAACCTTCTGATTCTGTTTGAAATTAGCAAGTTATTCTGCTTGAAACAACTATTTCGCTTGAAAAGTCTAGCTGATTTCGCTTCAAATCGTTATTCCGCTTGAAATTAGTGTTAATTTCGCTTGAATCCGGTATTCTGCTTGAAGATTTCGCTTGAAGTGTCATCCAAGTGATTCCGTTTGAACAAGTGATTTCGCTTCAAGAGTGATTCCGCTTGAGATTCTTATTTCGTTAGAAAGTGGACTTTTTCGCGTCAAGATCATTTCAAGTCAACCGAGTGTCAGTTTATTTCAAGTTGTTTGATATTGTTTAAACTGATTGTGTTTGTTTGACTGTTTGTTCCAGGTGCATTGATTCAAGAATTTTCATCATGGCTGAAGAATTCTACAACACGTTCTACAACGTGTTTACATCAGAATCTTCCGAGATTACAACCGTTACACCAAAAACCATCACAAAAGCGATCAATGAGAACATCAAGCATGATAATTTCTACGGAATACACTCAAAGCCACCAACTCTTGAAAGTATTGAAGATTATACATGGTGGAAAGAGCGTTTCATTAACTGGGCGAAAGCATACGCGCATGAAAGCTGGTTCTGTATGGAATTTGGATATGAAAGACCAAAGGATGATAAAGGAGAATATCTTCCATTCAAGAAATTATCCAAAGATGATAAATCCGAATTTGCAGCTGAACAGAGAATGATTGCTTTGATCCAGTCGGCAATTAGAAATGACATTTTTGCATTGCTTAACCATGATGGGTCATTGAAATCTGTTTGGGAAGCTTTACAAGTTAAAGCTGATGGGGGTAAACAGATTAAAAAGAACCAAATTGCTTTATTAAAGAAAGAATTCGATCTGTTTGATAGCATTAAAGGAGAGTCTGTGAGGCAAATGATAGAAAGATTTTGTCACCTAAAAATTGAACTCGAAAGGTTTGAGATTGTGAAAACAAGAGAGGAAATTATTGATAAAGTCATAGAAGCGTTACCACGAGCTGATCAGTGGCAAACGTTTGTTTTTATTTTGAAAAATGATGCTTTATATGAAACAATTTCTCTTGATACATTATTTGAAAAGATTGAAACTCGTGAGCTTGAATTGCAGAAACAGAACAAGATGAGCAGTTCTTCACATCAACAGAATGTTGGCTTGTATTACAAAGGTAATTTACCTTCGGTGAAAGCTGATAGTTCACCAAAGACAGCATTTAGTGGTGAAAGAACAAAAGAACCTCAGATAAGCTCATCAAGTTACAATCCGGGTTATCATTCATTGGCTTCAAAAGCTAGTTCTGAAGAAGCAGAGGAGATACTGTGCAACATTGCTCTCAAGTTGAAAAATTCTCTTGCAATGAGCATCAATGCTGCTAAACAACAAATGAGTTTTCTTGCATCAGTTCTGGAATCGTATGAATGTCTAGTTGCAGGCAAAATTGGAAACTCAGAGTTAACCAAAGAAGACTACGACCAGATTGATCCGGAAGATATGGAACTCATTGACATCCGCTGGTGTTTAGCTAGTTGCATCCACAGAGCTCAGAGATTTATGGAAATTACTGGGAAACAATCTCTTGGAGGTGCATCAACAAAACTTGGATTTGACAAATCCAAAGTGACCTGCTTCAAATGTAAGCAGAAAGGTCATTTCAAGAGAGAATGCACTAATTCTGCAGTTCATGGAAATGAACATCCGTTCAATGATGATTACTACCAAAGGCGATCTACTACCGAAGTAGAGAAGAGCCGAAAATGATCGAAGATAAATCCAGAGAGAAATCTAGAGCTTGTGTAGTAATACATCATGATGAAGGTTTTGATTGGAGCCAGATTTGTCCAGAAGAAGATCGTTTGGAGAATATTCGAAAAACAGCTCATGGCAGAGCTATAACAGAGAGCAAACATTATGTTTTTGTTGGAGAAATAAAAAATGAAAACATAGAAGAAAATGTTGTGCATGAGGTCAAAGAGAAAACCAGAGAAGAGATTTTGAATGAGAAAACTTACAGAGAAAGAAACATTGCTTTGAACAGAATGAATGAAATGCAAGAAGAGTATGAGAGTGCTGTTATGAATAAGAGATGGGATAAAAAGAGAGAGTGCTACGTCAACAGAGAAGGTGAACCAGTTGTTCCGAAGAAAGACATAATCTTTGAAGATGTTCTTCTCATAATTCCTTCATCGGCTGAATATTATAGAAATGTTCTAAAAGATGACACGTATGCAAAAAGGCATGAAAAGGAAATCAAATATGCCATGATATCGTGTTTGAGAAAGAGAGATGAAGAGAGAATGAAGAAGAATGTTGAAGAGATGGTAAACAATTTGAAGAAAACTGTTGAAGAGGTTAAAGCTAAAGCTGTTGAAGTTGAGGTTGTGAAGGAAATCAAAGTTGTGAAAGTTGAAGATTTGAAAGTAGTTGAGACAGAAAAGATTGAAGAAAAAGTTGAGGTGAATGAAGAAGTTGAGAAAGCTGTTACTGAAGAACAACAGGTTGTAGAAGATGAGAAGAAAACTGAAAGTTTGACTGAGGTAAAGATTGAGAATTTGAAGTCTACTAGTGATGAAGGTGCTGGTAATGAGAAGAAGGAAGAGCTGAAGCAGACAGAGGCAGCTGAAAACACCAAAGTGCCAATCACTGAGGTAAATTCTGATTCTGAAATGTTAACACCGATTGAACAGTGCAAGAAATGCATGGAAACATGCAGAGCTTGTACTGAAAAAGATGAGAAGTTCAGAACAAGAGATCTTGAATTCACAAAAATCGAAAACATTTTCAAAGAAAAATGCAAAGAAATGCTAGAAAATGAAAAAGTTTTAAAAGAAAATGATGAAAAACTTTCAGAAAAATATAAAAAATTAGAAAAAGAAAATGAGATTTTGAAAAAGACAGAAGAATGTGATCAAAAAGAAAATGTTTGTCAAGAAATGAAGAAAGAATATGACTCAATGAAATTGGCATATCACATTACAAAAGAATCATATGAAAAAGTGAAGGATGAAATGAAATTTGCTCAATCAAGAATGAATTATTTATCTGAAACAACTAAAGAGCTTAAGCGAATGTATGAAATAAAACAAGGTGTTGTTAATTCCTATATTGAGGATGTTGCTAAGCTAAAGCGACAGATTGCTGATTTAGAACAGGACAACAACAAGTTAAAAAGTTATCACGTGTCGTCATATGTGCTTGAAAGAATTTTCAATATATAACCGGGAGATGGTGAGTCTGAGCAAAACAAGAAAGGCATTGGCTCAGAGTTTCATCAAGTTCCACCACCAGAAAAGTTTGCATTTTATGATGATGAAAAGGTCGAAAAAGCTTTCAACATGGTAGATCAATTGCCAGATAACATTGACATAACCTATTCCAAATCTGATGATTCTAGTGATTCAGAGGTGGTAGGTAAAGTCGTTGAAAGTGTGTTGAAAGAAGAGTCAGTAGATACAGGTAAATCTGAATCACAGGATGAAAATGAAGGTAATTTTCATGATGGATATCTGAAAAACACAAAATCCGAGAAAAATTTGAACGATGATTCAAAAGGATTGGTTTATACCATGATTGGATCAGACAAATTATTCTTAGATGTTGTATTCCCAATTCAAAATGTGATTTCAGAAAAGATTGACAAAGTTTTCAAAATTGTTGAAATTGAAAAATCTGAAATTTGAAAGTTTGCTGGAAAAGGTCACAAGACTTTTTATAACAAACCTGGTTTTAAAAAGAAGAACATGAAGGCTGGGTTGGGTTATAAGAAGAAACAAAGTTGGAAAAGAAATGAAATGCCAAATTATCAGGAAAAGATGAATTTTGTTTATGGAACAACTTCAGAAGAAGAGAAAGAAATAAAATTTAGACGACAGTCTAATGACGAGTTCTTAGCTCAAAAGAAAAAGCAACAACCACAGGTCAAAGATGTGTCCAAAAGAACATGTTTTAAATGTGATCAAATTGGACATCTTGCATGAAAGTGTCCAAATCTGAAACCTGTTGATGTTGACAAAAAAATTTGAAAATGTTGAGAAACAAAAATCTGAGAATGTGAAACAAAGGTCAACCAGATTTGATTCCAAACAAACTTGGAGGTACAACACAAACAAGTTTGCTTCGAATCAAAATTGGAAATCAAACCCGAACAGGTTCGATTCAAGACAGACCTGGAATTCTCACACACCCAGATTCAGAACAACACAAAGTTGGAAAACATCAGTTGATATGACAAAACCCCAACAGTTTTGGAAACCAAATGTTGTTTAAAAACAAAGTGTTCAAAAAGATTCACATTTTTACAAACGTGGTACTCCAAAAGGTCAAACATGGTCAGCTAAGAAACAAGTAACCTTGGTAAAAGATGAAAAAATTGAAGTCAAAGTTGAAAAAGTCTTTAATGACAAAGATTTCCCGAAGCTAAATGATGCATATTGTGTTGAAATGCCTAAGGTCAAACAGACCTGGGCTAAATTGTTCAAGTAATTGAATACTTTGAATGTGCAGGTGCTCAACAAAACCAAAGATTGTGAGAATGATAGTTGGAGCAGCCTGGCACATCGAGAGGAGGAGAAGGCTGCTGGTGGATCCTGTGTTGGTTGAAACAGGGAGTTTGTTTGTTTTCTGTATATAAATAAACCATATTTCAAAAACTCTAAAAATTTGAAAAATTAAAAACCAAAAAAATATGTTTTTAGTTTGTTAAAAACTTGAAAAACCAAAAATATGTGTTATTGAATATGCCGAAACCCTCATGGCGGAACAAACATGATTACTTTCACAAGATTGAAAAACGGTTTTCAAACTGTCGAAAATCAATGGGTTGTAAATCATGGGGGTACTTTATGTTATATTTTCTGTAATTTAGTGCACAAAAGGCAGAAAATGGATGGTGAGATAAAGCTATTAGTATTGGTTGTCAAATTTTCTTTAAATGATTTTGCATTTTAGGGGGAGTATTGTTGTCAGAAAATACAAAAACATTAGAAAATTTGAAAAAGCCAAAAACATGATAAAATTCGAAAATTGAGTTTTTGTGTAAAAAGAGGAAATGATAGTACATCAGTAGACAGTTACAGTATGCTAAAGAAATGTAATGATTAAATAGCGTTAAACAGTCTCACTGATGATATGCCGATAGGTTTTTATACATTTAGTAAACTTTTTCGGGATATAAACCTAAATTCAAACTTGCTTATTTCGTGGGGAACACTACTTGGATATATAGGTAACCCCTGAAATCGCTGAGTTTTTGTGTAAAAAGAGGAAATGATAGTACATCAGTAGACAGTTAGAGTATGCTAAAGAAATGTAATGATTAAATAGCGTTAAACAGTCTCACTGATGATATGCCGATAGGTTTTTATACATTTAGTAAACTTTTTCGGGATATAAACCTAAATTCAAACTTGCTTATTTCATGGGGAACACTACTTGGATATATAGGTAACCCCTGAAATCTCGTTTGAAGGACCCCTCTTTCTGAGATACTAGGTCTTTAGACTCAGTGATATCTGGGGTATTATCCCGGGACTTCTGATTTTGCGGAAGCAATAGCCTAGTCCCCGTATAATACTTTCTGCTTGCTTGAAATATAGCATCGCCCTCAGCATAAAAATGATGAAACATTGAAAAATGCTAATCATGTGCTGTTGAAGAAAAGATTCTCTAAAGGGAACACACCTAAAGTCGAAGCCGTCATCTCTCTACTGAACGGAAGTTCTGACCTGAGCTCTCATGGTTTTCGCAATTTAACCCCTTATAGATATCATCTAGGTATACTCACCTGTAAGACTGAATATTGGGATCTGGATACGGGAGTATATTCAAGAGGTGGAACACATGAATGAGTTTAAGTTCTTAAAACATCTAATTCGTATCCTAAATCAGTTGAAATTTGTGTGAAAATTTAAGTGGATCAGTATATCGACAATCTAAGTGAATTGTTTAATTCTTAATGTGTAACTAAGCTCAATGGTACTTGTGATTTGTCATAAACTGATATGATCCTCTGACGCGAACTCAAACAAAAATATTGTCTGTAAATATGTTTGTAAATATTTCTTTACTGCTTTATGTTTTCAGAAAATTCAAAAAGATTTTTGATTCTGCTTTATTTTCGACAACCGATGTCTGAGATGCTGAGTGTCAAAATCTAAGTAAGTTGATTGTGTTTCTGAAAATAAAACAAGTTCATTAATTTGAAACTTGATTTTTTTAACAAAAATAAAAAACAGTTTGTGATATCTCCAAGGTCATCAGTTTGGACTTGGATGATTAACTGTGAGGGAGTTGGATTTTCAAAATTTTGCCAAATCATAAAATTTGTTGATAAAGGAAATTAAATTGCCAGGTTATGATTCCTGGAAGTCTAAAATGTTGTTACTTATAAACATATGAGTGTTGCAGATACTGTACCAGACTACGATCCCGACAGGAGAATCTAAGGGGGAGTCTGAAGACGAGCTCAAAGCAAGGGGGAGCTTGTAACCGAAAAGCTAGGTGTCGATCCCTAATGCACGGAAGCTTGATGAAAGGGGGAGCCTGAAGAAGCTGATAAAGCAAGAGCCAGAGTCATATTCTGGTAGAATGATAAAGATAGAGCCAGGATGAGATTCTGAACCTGTGAAGAAAATAGATGCTTACAGTGTTAGACAATTTGGAAAGAGCATGATGACTGATCAAGATTGAAGATATGTCATGATAGAGACTCGACACTGAAGACTTCGTCAACATCCAAGGGGGAGTCTGTTAGTGCAGTATGTCTATTGACTTCGTCTTGTATCGAGTCATGTAATGTAATAGGATAGTACAATCAGTGCTCGGGGTGCTAGAAACTGAATTTAGTGGATATAATGCTAATTCCGCTTGAAAGTGTAAAAGGAAAGTTCAAGCAAAATTAACATTGTTAATTCCGCTTGAACGTGACTTGGTCGTTTCAAGCGGAATCACATTCATTATAAATAGGGAGCATGTCCGTTTCATTTAAAGCGGAATTAGGTCTTGTATTCGGTAACGAAGTGCTGCCGGATTGTCTCTAGGTGCTGTAATTCTATCAGATTAATACAAGAGACATTATAATTACATCGAGCGTCCGTTTCATTGATTCCGCCTTTGATTCGGATAAACAACTCTTCGGATCGACTCATTCGGGTCACACAACGATCCTACACTGTGAAAGAAGATATTTTAATGTTACTTCAACATGATGATAGTGTATATTCGATTTGGATAGCACTTCGTACAAAATTCGAAGGAAGTACGGAAATGATCAAGAATAAGAAGTCTCTATTAAAGAAAGAATTTGATTTGTTCTCAAGTTTGCCAGGCGAAACTACAAAGACTCTTATTAAGAGATATTGTCATTTAGTACGTTCAATGACCCGGTTGGATATCAAAAAGGATCGTGAGGAATGGGTTGAAAAATTAGCCGATGCTTTACCTCAAAAAGAATGGGGTACATATCTTATGATCTTGAAGAATACCGGAGAGTATGATGGTTTGATAATTGCTCAGTTCATTGAAAAACTTGAAGGACAAGATCTTGAACAACAGAAGATTGCTAGAATGTACAATCCAAGTGGTTAACAAGATATCAATTTGTATTTCAAAGGTAATGTTCAAAATGTTGAAGCAAGTCCGAAGATCCAAACCGCTTTCAGCGCAGGAAACTCATCTGGATCACTCAAGCAAAGTTCAATCAACAACAGCGGATTTTCTTCATATCCGAGTGTTTATCCAAGTGTTCAAAGCTCAAACAATGGTAATGGTCATGTGCTACAATGTAACATCGCGTTGCATCTTTAGAACGGCCAGAATTTATCTGAAGAAGTCGCTAAAGGTCATATGGTATTACTGGTTACTGTGTTAGAATCATATGAGAGTTTGGTTGCGGGAAGAATCGGAAATCCTATGCTAACAAAAGAGGATTACGATTAAATTGATGCTGAGGAAATGGAGCTGATGGATATTAAGTGGTGTTTAGCGAGCGTGTTGAATTTAAGCAGATTACTGGAAGAGATGACTTCCGAGATGCTAACGTTTCTACTTTAGGTTCTGATAAATCTAAAATTACTTGTTTTCAATGCAGGGAAAACGGACATTTCAAGAGGGAATGTACCAATCGAGAAGCAGGAGGAGCTCAAAATCCGTTCGGGAACAATGATTATTATCGGAAAGCAATATATCATCAGGTTGCTCAACAACCGTCATCATCCCATGCTATTGAAGATGGAAAGAAGAAAGCTTGCATTACTATTCCAGATCAAGAAGATGAAAGATTGCCAGAGGGATTTAGCTGGGATAAATAAGCTGAAAGTAACTCAAAGTTTAGAGCATTTATTGCACAGATCGTTCAAGAGCCAGAGTTGATGAAAGAATGGATGGATGTGTTTGCAAATGATGAGAAAAATCAAAATGGAGAGTCTGTTTCTTCAGAAGATAGTTCAGAAAAGACACAAGTGTTTGATCAATCATCAACTGATAGTAGCGATGATGAGGAAGAAATTAATCAAATTAATATTGGCAAAACTCATTTATGTCCTGAAAGTTTCAAATTTTATTTTGCAGATAAATTGGAGAAGTTAAAGGAGAGACGAGCAGCAAAAGAAAAGAAAGAAGTAAAATATGAGAATGTTGCTGAGAATGAGATTAATGAACAGAGTAAAGAGGTCAAAGTTGTTGAAAAGATTGTAGAGGTCACTAAACCTTGTCTGAAATGTTTGGAACCATGCAAACATTGTGAAGAAAAAGACAAGAAGTATAGTGAGCTCGATGAGATGAAAGAAAAACTATTGTTCGATGTTAAGTACGTGAAAGAGTCGTATGATGTGTTGAACAGAACGGTGAATAGTTCGGAAAAGACGAACTCTGAAAGGGAAGATGCTTTGACTATGATGAATGCAACAATGATGACTAAACTGAAGACCATCAATCACTATATTGAAGAGTATGCAGAGTTGAAGAAGGAATTGGAGACTGAAAAGATTGAAAATGAAAGAATCAGACGTTTGTTGCTGAGTTACTCAAGTTCTGATTATTTGATTGATAGAATCTATCCGACTGTTGCAAGTTTTGAAGCTTTTCAAGATAAGAAGTCGGAAGATACGGATACTGGTAAGAAACAAAGTGTCAGTTATAACAAGTGTCCGCCTTCGATATGGGAAGGTTATTATCCCAGAAAACCAAATGAGGAACAACTCAAAAAGGCAGTCAATATAAAGTTAAAGTCTGAAACAACTGATGAGTTACCAGACAACATTGACGTCACATTCACATCGTCTGACATTGATCATGAGTCTGAGTTAATAAAGAAAGTGGTCAATCAGGTGTTGGATAAGGATGAGGAGTCAGAGTCAAAGTCTCAGTCAGAAACTTCGAGTTCATCAGTAAACAGTTCGAAATCATCGGTCAAAAGGGTCTACAATAAAGAGTTTATGTTATCAAAAAATATTTTAAATGATGAAACATTCAAAGTAGTATATACTTTGAATGATTCAGACAAATTATATTCTGATGATGAATTTCCAATTAAAAATGTGAAAATTGAAAATATAAAAACAGTTTTTAAATTGATAAAAATAAAATTTTCAGAAATAAAAGATAAAATGGGATTTTCAAAACCTAAATACATTTCAAGAGTTCAACAACGTTTAAACAAGAAGAAAGGTTTTGGTCCAGGTCATCAAAAGAAACCGAATCATAAAGGCAATTTCAAAAAGAAGTGGTTGGGTTTTGATGTTGAAAATAATCAAGATATTAAAGATTTTAAATCAAAAACTGTGTTTGTTTCAGGGGTAAGTTCTGAAGAAGAGAAAAAGAGCTCATTCTGGAAGCAATCGAACAAAGCGTTTCTTGCAGAAAAACAGAAACATGAGAAGAATGAAGCTGCTCAGAAGAAGGACCTGAGTGAATAGTTTAAAGTGTTCAAAAATTCAAAATTTGAAGTTAGTGAGTGTTCAAAAAGATGTTTTGTGACGACAAGAACCTGTTACAAATGTAAAAAATGTAAAAAACTTTAATTTGTAACGACAAGAACCTGTTACAAATGTAAAAAAGTTGGTCATATCGTCTGGAATTGTCCAAAAGCAACCAACACACAACAGGGAGTCTCTTATAAACTCAAAGAAAAACTTGTTGACAAAACTAAACCACCAACTGAATAGTTTAAAGTGTTCAAAAATTCAAAATTTGAAGTTAGTGAGTGTTCAAAAAGATTTTACAAAAGAAGAGTGAATCTTAACAACCAAACGTGGGTTGTTAAGAAATCAGATGTGAAATATGGCAATGAATCTGACTCGTCAAAGTCAGAGGAGCCACAAGATGAGCTAAAAAGTGAAAATTCAGTTCCGCCAATGGATGATGTAAACTTTCCACCATTACGGACTGAAAATTTTAAACAAAAAGTTAGTAAAGTGGAAATTTCGAATCAATTCTATTCTGAAAAGAAAGAATTTGATGTCGAAAAGGCTTTCAATGGCAAAGTGAAACATATTTTTGGAAGAATGGTCGATGGTAAGGAAAAAGGGGTAAAAGAATTTTATGAAGCAAAAAGGAATGGTCAAACCCCGAGTGAAATAGAAAAGATCACACCCAAAGCTAGTCAGGCTTGGATGTCAGTATTTCATACTTAAAAATCCTGACTTGCCGGAACTCCCAGGTTGGTAATTGGGGAGTAGGAATCGGCATCTTTCTTGAGAAATTCAAAACTGTTATATTTCGACTTATAAGTGGTATTGTTGATAAGAACCTACAGGTGTCATATTTCTTGAAAAAATGTTTTTGTGAAAAAAAACCTAAAAATGTTAGATTTTACAAGTGGTTAAAGAAACGGAAAAGTGATCTTACAAGTGCTTAATCAAGGTCACTAAGTTGAACTTGATTTAACTTTCATACAAGTGGTTGAAAAAACAATGTGATGAAGCCCCGATTCTACAAGTGGTGAAATCAACAAAACAAATTTTCCGGAAAAACCATTTTGATTAAAACAAACTTAAGTGTTTTGAAATAATAATGGAAAAATAGTTTGTTGTCAGGGGGAGTTCTGATTGTTTATGCCAAGTGGATGGAGAATTGAAGTAATTCACATCAGTTTGTCAGTTTACTTGTACAGTTTATTGCGTTTATTTTCAATTTTTCCTTGAAAATCAAAAACTGAAACATATTTTTGATTTTAGGGGGAGTAAAAATTTAGAAATTTCGAAAATTTGAAAAATCCAAAAACATGATAAAATCTAAAAAGCCAAAAACATTGAATAAACCATAATGAGTTTTGTTATGAAAAAGAGGAAATGATAGTACATCAGTGGACTATCACAGCACGCTAAAGAATTGGAAAGTCAAATGTGATAAACGATCTCACTGATGATATGCCAGTAGATTTTTACTCATTCAGTAGATTGTTTTCGAGATATAAACCTAAATATAAATACTTACTTATCTCGTGGGGAACATCTCTCGGATATATGGGTAACCCCCAAAATCTTGGTTGAAAGATTTTATATTTCTGACATACTAGGTCTTTGTGCGTGATGATATCTGGGGTATTATACCAGGACTTCTGATTTTGTGGGAGCAATAGCTTAGTCCTCGTATAATACTCTACACTGTTTTAATCATAAAGCCCGCTCTCAGCATAAAAAATGATGAAACATTGAAAAATGCTAATCATGTGCTGTTGAAGAAAAGATCCCCAAACGGGACACACCTAAAGTCGAGCCATCATCTCTTTGTTTGAACGGAAGTTCTAACCTGAGCTCTCATGGTCTCGCATTACCCGTTTACAGATATCATTAGTGTACATTCACCTGTAAGACTGAATATAGAAGTCTGGATACGAGAGTATATTCTGAGGTGGGACACGCGAATGAGTTAAGTGCTTAAAACACTAATCTCGTATCTCGAAATAGTTGAACTTTGTGTGAAAATTTAAGTGGATCAGTATATTGACAATCTAGGTGAATCGTTTAGAACTTAAAATGTTTAAAGCTTAACGGTGTTAGTGATTTGTCTCAAAAACTGATACGATCATCTTACACAAACTCACAAAACATATTGTCTGTAAATATTTCTTTATTGCTTTTCATTAAAAACAAATTCCAAAAATATTTTCAGTGTGTTTTACCATAAAATTTTGAAAATACAAAAAGATTTTATTTCATTTTATTTTCAAAAACTGATGTTGAAAAGCTGATTTTCAAAATTCCGAGTGCTAAACATGATGAACAACAGGGTTGGGAAAGTTTGTTTGAAATGAGAAATGATTTTGAAATGATTAAATGGTTCATTAATTTGAAACCAAATTTGAATGTTTCGATTACAAGTGGTCAAGCAAAGATTAAAATTGTTATATATATAAAAATTTATTTTTGGGTATAGATTTGTGCAGATCCCCGTGTCTAAGCCTGAGCAGAGTTTGAGCCAGGTTTCGATCTTAGAATGAGAGCTATGTCAGATTGTGATCCCGGAACAACTTAAGGGGGAGTCTACTAGCAAAGGGGAGTCTGAAGACTTTAGTTCCATGTTCGAATCCTACAGTTCAAGACAGATGCTGCTGATGAGCAAGAGAAAGAAGAAAGATAAAGATTGAAAGATGCTTACAATGTTAGACATTTTGGAGATAACAAGAAGACTGATCAAGACTGCAGACTCGTCATGCTGAAGACTCATACTAAAGACTCGTCAACATCCAAGGGGGAGTCTGTTGGTGCATATGTCTGTTGACTTCGTCTTGTATTGTGTCTTGTATCTAGATTGGATAGAACAGAGCTCGGTAGTCAAGAAAATAGGGTTTTAGAGTAAATTGTCCAGTTCTCACGAACTGACAGAGCCAGTTCATACGAAGTGGCCACTTCTCACGAACTGGTGATGTCTGGTTCATGGGGACTGGCCTGCCTATAAATATGAGAGCTCATGTCTTCATTTGTAACATTCCTGATTCCGGTAGCGAAGCTCTACCGAAGTATCTCCAGCTTGTAAAATGTTCTGAAATCAATACAAGAGATAGTTAAAGTGATTCTAAGTGCATATTAAGCTGATTCAACATCAATACATCTGTTTCCGCCTCTTGTATTAATCAAAAACTCTTCTGATCGACTTGTTTAGGTCGAATCTCGATCCTACAGCTCCAATCTTAGACGGATCTATATGCATACCTTCCTTATTCCTTAACAACTCCATAGTTAACCTCAATGTTTCTCATGAGCTTCCTTGGCTTGCGTGAAAGCAAGTATGTCGTCGACGAATATTATCACGAATTCATCCGATTAGGGTTTCCATACCCTGTTCATGAGATTTATGAATATAAATGGCGCATTAATTTAGTCAAAAGGCATGACTAATAACTCGTAATGGCCATATCACGTTTGAAAAGCAGTTCCTGAGATATCTTCGTCAGCAACCTTCAACTGATGATATCCTAATCGTAGGTCGATCCTCGTGTAGCAGCTGGATCCCTGTAGCTCGATCGAACAAATCGTCGATCCTCGGTAAAAGGGTACCGATTCTTGATAGTCAACTTTTTCAGTTCTCTGAAATCCTCTCACATCCTGAAGGATCCATCCTTCTTTCTCACAACAAAACAGATGCACCTTAAAGCGAGAAGCTTAATCGAATGAAACCCTTGTCCAATAGCTCTTGAAACTGACTCGACATTTCTATCATTCTAAAACGGTGCTTAATCTATAAGGAGATTTTGCAATTGGTGCAGCACCGGGTACCAGATCGATTCGGAATTCGATCTGTCTCGCAGGGGGCAATCCAAGTAAGTCTTTTTAGGAAAGCTTCTGGATAATTACGAACAATAGGAATCTCTCCGATATTCCTACATTCGGCTTTCATATCCACCACGTTAACAAAGAACGCATAATAGCCTTTTCGCAACAACTTGAACATCTTCACAACACTGACGACTCTCAACCATCAACACTCATAACATCCCTTGAGCGTAACTCCATCCGATGTACTCTTAGCATTGCACTCGCGAGTCATATGTCTAGCCTGACCACATCTAGCGCACTTTCTCCGCTCGTCCTCGTGAGTCTTCTTCTCAAAACTACTCCTGCCATCCCTGGCATTATCCTTTCCTGACTCTCTAGGGTTAGCTACACATGCTTCTCATTGGTTTCCTTTCTCGAACTCTCAGACTTTCGCTTTCGCGAATCCCCAGATCTAGGCTCGGAATGCGGAATTATTTGAATGGTCGATCCGCTGTGACGGGCCGACATCACGCATACCGTTGCCACGTCGTGGTATAGGGTACCATTAAATGATCTTGGGTTGCAATCCCTGGATTGTTTTATGTGTACATCTATATACTGTTCACAAGGTTAATGAAAATCAGGAATACGCTCCGATTATATCATAACACAGGAACTACTAAAACTTTCCGATCATTATATCACCTGAAGGGTTTCCGATCTGTGTCCCACCAAGACTATGCCCATGAGCACCACATCCACGTTCCTTGCCATTATTAATAGGTTAGCATCGCGCTGTTCCATGGCAGTATTAACGTGTTGGGCTATGAGTTGTGCCAACTCTTCCAAGGTAATAGGTAGTCCAGAACCCTGTCTCACTTTTGGCGGCATTTCGTCGTTTCTATTATTACAACATAATATCAACATAAGACGATATCCAAAATAATTCAATCATTAAATGGTAGTAGACCAAACATTGCGCATGTGAAATATCCACATATTAATGAGAAAAATTTTTAAACCAAAAGGAACCCATTCGATATTTATACCAGAAATTATAAAGCTTGTTTTTAGTACGAAGACTAATCAAAAATTGGCATGTCTACATCAACACCCTCAACAAGCCTATATGAAATTTCCTCCTAAATATCAGAAAATTTGGCATACAAGCCATAAATAGGGTTCATCAAATGAGACATACAAAACAAACAACAGAAACAACCAACAACTAACGCTTCAATCCCTGGGAGTCCAACATCTTCCTAACAAGCTCTTCTAGTTCATCATACCAACCCATCTGTCCTTCTAAGTCTCTCATTTTGCCCTTCGTCGTCTCCAAGTATCCGCATAACGTGGCGAACTAACGATTGCAGTGAGAGCGATTGACCCAAATCCCTTTCTGCTTCTTCAAAGCGGATGCTGTCTCAGCTCTCGAAGTCGAATGCGATCTCTCCAACGGGTCGAGTCCTCTTCCTACGGCGAGTGTAGACTTAAAAGAGGTATAGCAAAACACGTGACTCGAATAGCAGAACAAATGATTCTGTAATGACGGGCGAAGAAATCTCAAGTGTAGGCTCGACGGTATCAATGAGCAGGTCTACTAATGGCTCTAGGCCGAGACGTGAGATATCATAACCGTACAAAGTAAGTGTGTGACCAACGTGAATAGTAACACATAAGGCCTAAATAAACAGAAAATCATGTATGCACATAAATACATAAGGGTTTTCATACATGATGAAATTTTCCATGTTTATTTAAAAATCTTGGCTTCGAGAATTTTGGACTTTAAATCTCAAAATTCTTCGGTTGAAGTCTAGTGTTTTCCTTCGAAAACATCTAGTTCGCTAACAACCATTGCCTCTGATACCAACTTCTGTCACACCCCAAAAACGTCGCAACGGAATATAAAACGTAGTGGTGATGGAAGCTGGTGCCCATTTCTATCTTGATGTTTGATGCATTATAGTGTTGGACATTATTACTTAATTAAAACATTGATTTTAAACTTAACGTCCCAAAACACGACATAACCATGACAAAATAAAGTTCTCTTTTGATCCTCACGGATCTTACTACATTGTCCCAGAAAATTTATAAGTCAGTCCAACATTTTAAGTGATAAAACATGGATCAACAACCATAAGATACGCCATAATTCCCGAAGCCAAACTCAAGTACCTGTAGAACACGTTAAAATCAAGTGTCAACACATAGGAAGGTGAGTTCACATATTCACTTGCACACAATTTTAATCCAAGGAAAACTTTCTGATTAGGTGTTTATTTGAAAAAATCCATATAAATTTTAGAAAGTCTATTTTACATCCTTAATAAAATCCATGGGCCTTCCATCGGTTCATCAATCCGACAACTGTAATATATATTGCCCAGGTTTTGTATATGAAATTATTGCGTCAACTTTCAGACTCGTATGTTAGCTAGCCGATACGAACTATATATTAACCATGCAGGGATAATCAAAGCTAGACAATAAACAAAATTTAAATTCGTCGTTTGACTTGACACGAGGCGACCCTTCACGACGGGGTTGTCAACCCGATAGATCTACCAACAATTCATCGGGTGCAATACTTAAATGATTAAATGACACCATTGGCGCTTGGGTCCGTATTGAGACCATTTATGATGTCTGCCTCACGTACAATATATATATCCTACTAATATGCCAATTTAATACACGATGTTGTACGAATTCCCCTGACACTCCATTATTTGAGACCCAGTCCAGAATTCGTCCCCAACTGTACGGTCATGTTTCGCTTAGGAAATACCGTACTTTCAATATTCATTCATCAAAAACGTTTTACTTTGAAACGTATGACTTATCAAATCTCATATATTTTCAATGAAAATATATACATATTTTATATAAAAAGGTATGTTTTATTTCAAAAACATTATTAAACCCTTTTATTGACGTGTTCTATCCCCCAAAATATATACAAAGCAGTAAAAAGAGGGGTTTAGTGACACTCACCTTTGGGTGCGTATTTTAAATAGCGCAATCCCAGAGATTGATTTCTACACGTCCTATTATATATATATATAGGAATGATTTTAAATCAATATTCATAACACAAAAATCCTAAGTTTCTCCGTTTCTTAGAATTATCACATAACTTTGAGATTTTCTCAAAAAGTTATCATTTTTGATTATGTTGGCACCTTAATATATATATGAGTCCATATATATATATATTTTAATGATTTTGCGACTTGAACTGTCACACCCGCTCGTAGCGGAAGCGCGAGGTGTGATCTGATCGGTTCTCATTGCATAATAATATAAGTGAACATACTAAATGAATAAAAACAAGCTCCAATGCCATTGTCATAATCGTTTCAAAAGAACGCAACATAAGTTAAATGTATTGGTTACAAACCATCAAATGAAAATAAGTTGTCATTTTTTATACATCAAAATGTAAGTCTTAAAATGTCAAGGCTTTGACCACTATATCACCGCAAAGAGGCGGTATATAACGGGCAAACCCTTCAAATGGTGGCATGGAGTCTTGATACTTGCTTTCCTTGACTGAAATGTCTGCGTGGTCCACTAATTTCCTGAAATACATGTTAAGTTTGAAAACATCAACAAAAGTCGGCGAGTTCATGCAGTTTAGTTGTATGAGATGTATTTGTAAAATGCGAGTTGTATAAAATGTATCTGTAAAATGTGAGTTGTATAAAATGTATCCATAAAATGTGAGTTGCATAAAATGTATCTGAATGTAATGATGTAGTATGTAAAGATGTAGTATGTAAAGCATCAATGAAATCGTTGATCATTAATGTTTCGCGAGGACATTAATATGTGTGACAAATTAGGAAGCAATCCAAACCTAGATGATTTTGTGTCGCCTACCATCGACTGGGACACAAACGCACTCTTCTGTATGGGTCCACGACCAATAGTGGGGCTCGCCAAAACCCATTAGATCTAACCCTCTGTACCTAGGTCCAAACTGGATTAATGGTGCTTAGATGTATGACCCCAATCGCACATGATCTAAGGTGTTTCTTTCCATGACTTAACATACAATTGAACATGTATTTTCCCCGATAGTTGTAAAGCATTTAAAATGAATAGGGGACATGAACTCACAGAATTGCGTACGTGAATAGAAGTAACTATGATCTCACGTGCGGTCGTCCTGAATAGTGTTGCGACCTACAAATGTTCTTATATTTGTTAGACACTTCGGTCTTTATAAATGACTTGAGTACAAGTCTTGTGTCTTGAATGTGTGTAAGACTTGTATGTCTTTGTTTTTCGTTGAATTGTGTATTAGATGTATGAATTGTTAAACTGTTATATATATATATATATATATATATATATATATATATATATATATATATATAATCTTGTATCTTGTGAGTTGTATCATCAGGTCTTGTCCTCTTGATTTCATGTCTTGTATGAATAAATAGTATAATTGTATTTTCATAAATTATATGTCATTGGGCCGAGCCCATGTCTTAATGTTATTGGGCTTAGCCCATGAATTTATGTTATTGGGCCATAATATTATTGGGCCTAAATATTATTGGGCCCAAATGTTATTGGGCCTTAGCCCATATGTTTTGTCATTGGGCTTAGCCCATGTATTCATGTTATTGGGCCTTAGCCCATATGTTTTGACATTGGGCTTAGCCCATGTATTCATGTTATTGGGCTTAGCCAAAGTATTTTGATAAGCCCATTTACGAAGATAAGCCCAATTGTAAATATAAGCACATTTATAAAAATAAGCCCATTTGTAAGTATAAGCCCATTTATATAAATAAGCCCATTTGTAATCATAAGTCCATTTATAAAACATCTTTCATTTTATAAAAATCACCATACATGGAGTTTTTAGTTAAATTGAAGACATATAAGTTTTTATAAGTTTCTAAAATTTCGACTTTTGTTAACGGTAATATATATATATATATATATATATATATATATATATATATATATATATATATATATATATATATATATATATATATATATATATATATATCCGTGTCGAAAGATCGCCTAAGCGTCGTAGTAACTCCTCGAAATGGCGATATGTTTATTGATTCGCCCGTCGTTTGTTTTGACCATAAGTTGTGTCCGAAGGCTCGGAATGTCCGTAAGTTGTTTTTAAGGCATATTTACATGTAGTCTTGTAAGACTTTAGTCGAAATGTACATTGTGTTTATTTGTACCATTGTATTCAAGTTCCTAGTTATCATACATATAACTAATACAAACAAATAACACATAGCACATAAGTTGTTAAGTTAACTAAATATATATTTTCTCAAAAATATATATTTATATGAAACTTTGCTTCTATAAAAACCATTCTTTAAAATCTTTTTAATCTAATAAAGATTTTGTCAAAAATAATAGTTTTTATAACTTATGATTTTTAAGAAAAATGGCATATTTCCTTTGAAATATATACTTTGCCATGTTTATATAAAACATATCTTTTTCTTATAAAATCACCAATAATCTTCTCATATTTTTCTTAATAAAAACAAATGAGATTTATATCAAAATCTTAACAAGATGAAATCAACAACATGTAGGGTTTTGGTATGATCATAACATAAGTTAACTAGTTCAAAATCAATGCTTTACTTCTAGTTTTAACAAACTTTTTATAAAAACCCATCTTATATGTATCTTTTTATAACTTTGTAAAAGTATTATTTTTAGTGAAAAAAACCTTATATACTTTAACAAAACCAAAGATTATGATCATCCATCTAAACATTTATGTTTAACAAAACCCTTAAACATTTTCATGTACAGTTGTTAGATTATGTTTTTAAACATCATCTAACAAGTTATTTGTATGCTAATCATCAAAACTAGATCAAATATGCAAGTAATCATCTTTAAATCACAGCATAAACACACTTTTATATCATGATTATTATTTTGCTTCTTTGTATTTTCATATTATTTTGTATGATTATTTAGTTTATTACATGTTCTTTAAACAAATAATGCATAAATAAGTATGAAAAAGAGATTTTAGAAGCTTACTTCTAGCACTAATGGCTAGGGATGATCTTGATGATGATTTAAAGAAAAGAAAAGTTATTGATCTTGGGGTTTTGAAAGCTTTTGAATGGATGGAAATGCTTCTCCAACTTGTTGCTTTAGATCACCATAAGTATCTTCAAGCTCCATTTTGATCATCAAAGAAGTCTTGAAAGGTGAAATGTTTTTGATGGTGTTCTTGGATAATATATGAATGTTGAGAGAGTTTCTTAAGTGTGTGAAAAAGATGGTGAAAAAATGAGATGAAGTGCTTAGAGGATTATGAATCAAAGTGTTTAAGTCTTCACCATACTTTACCACTAGGCCCACTTGTGTAACCACTTGCATCTTAAGGTAATAAGCAAGATATTTGTGGAGAAAAGGTAAAAAAGTGGGTCCCACATGTGGTTGTAACCGTGAATGAAGGGGGGGGGGTACCCTTGCCTTGTGAATTTGTTTCATGACTTTCCTTGTTAAAAAGTGTTAGGATTATTGAGGAAATTGTTTAGGAAAGTTATATGTATAAGTGTTTAAGTGTTTAAAGGGTGTTAAATGACCATTACTAGACCATAATGATCCAATTAATACTAGATGGTCACAAAAAAAAAAGATTTGATATTGTTTGGATATTCGTTTCGAATTGTTTCGGTTAGACGTTATTTGAACGCTAAGTTGTGTAACTTGTGTGAATTGATGTAGTTTTTGGTTCGGATGATACCCGAAGGTATCCTCATATGAATTCTATGTTAAATAGCACTTTTACATGTTGCAAAAATATTAAATGGCTGATTTCTGCAGAATTTCTGCGAAAAAGTGTTGAAATCGTCGCTTTTAGTGCTTTTCGGGCAGTTTTTAGTGTTATCGGACTTCGGGAAGGTTTTAAATCAAACCCTTGCATTCCTAGTTAGGGTTTAATATATATTAGATGTTGGACTTTCGTCTGAGTCCAAAAGATGTCGTTTAGATGGTTTCTTCGGAACCTGCGTTTTCGTTAGAATACTAGTTTACTAGGTGCTTTTCTAGTAGTTTCGATGCATTGTTTAAATTGTTTCAAATGTACTTAATAAAAATGGATCATATGCCTCCTAAGTAAGTATTCCATGAGTATTCTAAGTGTATGTCACGAAATACGCAGTTCGAGTGTTCAAAATGCATAAAAATGTAGCTAAAATGAGTACTTTAAGTGCAAGAAAGTTACTGAAAAGTGGCAGTTGTCACATTCTCCCCCTATTATTGAGAATTTCGTCCCGAAATTCAAGCTGAGTCATCCTTTGCAGGAGTACTCTTGAACAGGCGGGGGTATTTTGGTTTTGATTTGATCTTCACGTTCCCAAGTATATTCAGGTCCGTGTCGAGCGTTACAACGGATTTTTACTAATATGTTACGACACCTTTGTGTTTTCTGGACCTTCCGGTCCATGACCTTAACAGGTGCCTTGTGAATTGGAGTTTGTCAACAATGTGAATCTTATCCTCCAGGATGATAACTGTTTCTTACGTTGGACTTTTCTTGAGATTCGACACATGAAATGTGTCGTGCACACTACTCAGTTCGTCTGGTAACTTCAACTTGTAGGCAACGGTGCCAATCTTTTCTAAGATTTCAAATTGTCCTACATAACGAGGGTTAAGCTTTCCATGCTTAGCAAACCTCGCTACGCCCTTCCAAGGCGAGACTTTCAATAAGACTGTGTCTCCTACCTCGAAAGATAATGGCTTCCGTCTCTTGTCTGCGTAGTTCTTTTGTCGATATCGAGCCGCCTTGATATGGTCTCTGATCTGAAAGATTTTATCCGTAGTCTCTTGGACTAATTCTGGACCGATTAGTTGTTTATCACCCGCTTCCGCCCAACATAGCGGAGAGAGACACTTTCGACTGTAGATAGCTTCAAACGGTGCAACTTGTATACTTGTGTGGTAGCTGTTGTTGTAGGAAAACTCAACCAAAGGTAAATGAGTATCCCAGTTGCCGCCAAAATCCAAAACACACGCACGAAGCATATCCTTGGGTGTTTGGATTGTCCGTTCGCTCTGGCCGTCAGTTTGTGGATGAAAGGCCGTGCTTAGATTTAAATGAAATCCAAAGGCCTCTTGAAATGACTTCCAAATTCTTGAAATAAAGCGACCATCTCGGTCTGAGATGATTGAAATAGGCACTCCATGACCAGCCACTATTTCTTTGAGATAGAGTTCTGCTAGTTTTTCTGTGCTATCCTTCTCCCGAATCGGAAAGAAGTGTGCGGACTTTGTCAATCTATTGACGTTTACCCATATCATGTCGTGGCCTCTTGAGGTCCTGGGTAACTTCGTAACGAAGTCCATCGATATTTGTTCCCATTCCCAGACGGAAATATCGGGTTGTTGTAGCAAGCCCGAGGGTTTCTGATATTCGGCCTTGCCCTTCGCGCAAGTCAAGCATCTCAAAGGCCGCCAAAGAGTGGAGCCCAAATTCTACCCATAAATTATAAAGTTCCATCTTCTTTCGGCACTAATTGTTTTTATGTGACTCAAAGTGTTTCTGCTCGAATATGTTCTTCCTTGAGCGCTTCTTGTTGTGCATCATGAATTCGTGTGGTAAGATCCGTGTGAATCATCCTCTCTAATGCTCGAACTCTCAAAGTTCTAACTCGTTCCTTGCGGCTCCAGGCGTCTGCTACAACGTTCGCCTTGCCCGGATGGTACTTTATTTCACAATCATAGTCGTTTAGCAATTAAATCCAACGTCGTTGACGCATATTTAGTTCTTTTTGATTGAATATGTGCTGAAGACTTTTATAATCCGTGAAAACCGTACACTGAGTACCATATAAGTAATGCCACCATATTTTCAAAGCGAATACCACCGTACCTAACTCGAGGTCGTGAGTGGTATAGTTCCTTTCATGAACTTTCAGTTGACGTGATGCGTACGCGATAACTTTCTCCCGTTGCATAAGTACGCAACCCAATCCTTGATGCGAAGCATCACAGTAAACTACGAAGTCATCGGTACCATCGGGTAGTGATAAGATTGGTGCATCGCACAACTTATCCTTGAGAAGTTGAAATGATTCTTCTTGTTTCCCGATTGGGTGAGGGAGGTTAGCGGTTGAGAAAATTTTAGAAAAATTCTCTATATATCTCCGATAGTACCCTGCTAATCCCAAGAATTGTAGGACTTCAGTTGGAGTTTTGGGTGCTTCCCAGTTCTTAATTGCTTCGATCTTCGAGGTGTCTACTTGAATGCCTTTCTCGTTCACTATCTGCCCGAGAAATTGTACTTCACGAATCCAAAACTCGCATTAGTGTCTCCTTCTTGAGTAGTTCTGAAATGGTTCTCAAATGTTGTTCGTGCTTGTCTGCCGATCGTGAGTATATCAAAATGTCGTCAATGAACACCATGACGAATTTGTCGAAGTATGGATTGCACATGCAGTTCATTAAGTCCATGAAGACCGTAGGCGTGTTCGTTAAACTAAAAGGTATAACGAGAAACTAGTAATGACCAAAACGAGTTTGAAAAGCCATTTTCGGTACGCCTTCCTCTTAAATCTGTAATTGGTGATACCCCGATCGTAAGTCTATCTTGGAGTAGAAGCTTGAACCTTGCAATTGATCGAATAAATCACCAAACCTCGATAGTGGATACCGATTCTTGATGGTGAGTTTATTCAACTCTCTGTAGTCGATGCACATTCTGAGTGTTTCATCCTTCTTCTTTACAAACAAAGCTGGAGCTCCCCAAGGCAAGAAGCTTGGTCTAATAAATCCTTTATCCAATAACTCTTGAAGTTGTGTGAATAACTCTTGCATTTCAAAAGGTGCTAATCGATATGGAGATTTGGTTATGGGTGCGGTTCACGATACCAAGTCGATATGAAACTCGACTTGTCGATATGGTTATAGTCCCGACAAGTATTCAGGAAATATTTCAGGAAACTCTTTTACCATTGGAATATCTGTCAGTTGTGGCCCAACGGCCTTCTTGTCGACAACATGTGCTAGGAAGGCAATACAACCTTTCCGTAAGCACTTGTGTGCCTTCTTGTAATTAATGATCCGCAATGGTGTGTCGTGCTTCTCTCCATGAATAACAAGTGTCTCTTTGTTCAGTGGTGGTAGGCGAATGACCTTCTCATGACAAAAGACTTCGGCTTGGTTATCGGATAACCAATCCATGCCAACCACTCCGTCGAAACTACCCAACTCAATGGGTAAGAGATCGATATTGAATCTTCGTTCGCCAAGTTCCAAGGAACATCCTCTAACAACTTTCCCTGACTCGACTAGTTTACCGTACGCCGATTCTATAGAATGATGGGACGCCTAGCTTACTTGGCTCTAGGCCAAGTACATTTTAAATTCTGTGTGGCGAGGACTTCACTGTATAGTTTTAGGAACCCTATGTTTAAATGTAGGATAACCCAATCCATATGTTTAGATGTAGGAGAACCCGATCCATATGTTTAGATGTTGGATAACCCAACCATATGTTTAGATGTAGGACAACCCAATCCCTAATTGTAGCTTGGACAATCCCGTCCCTAGCCATGAAACTCATGTATGTGAAATGTTGAGATGAAGCTAAAATTGGCACCAGTATCAAATAACATGGATGGGAAATGTTGGTTGATTGGAAACGTGTCGAGTAACTACTGTTTGAGTAATCAAGGTAGGGTGGGATGATGCGGTCATGCCTCGGATCTCCGGGGCTAAATCCCAAATGTAACGCGCAATGTGTTTGAGTAACCATCTCGGTTAGTGTTCTACTGGATAGAAACTTGAACACTTAAGAATTTTGAATGGATAGTGATCATTAGCTTGACCCGCAGAGTCAACCAGAATTTCCATGCACTACAAGTTGTTATTACGTGGGCCCCCGTAATAATAAATTGTCTTGCATGGTCACCCTAGCATTCTCTCGTTCAGAGCAGGCGATCAGTCAGAGAGAGGACACTATCGTCTATATACCTTCAACATAGAAGGAAACTTCGTGATAGTTCACGTGCCAACGTCCGTTGTCATTACTCGCAGAATGGGACGACGTTAGGAATAGAGAGAATTTGTAAAAATAACAACTGAAGAGACACCTTTAAGATGAGTACTTCATCTTCCTTGTCTGGATAAGAGTGTCGTCAATTATGATTTGTATGAGCCACAAGGACCTCGTCCCACTAATGGAGTTGTTGTCCAAGGCTGCCACCTCCGCCTCATTGTTACTACTGAAGTCAGGCATCTCAGCATCCGCGAGAAAGCAACCATCTTCCACGGGATCAATACTTTATGGTCTCACTTAGGAACCACGTTTATCATAAGCTCCGCAATAGACATGAGGTCGATATTCTCATGGAAGATGTATTGCATAAAATATGTCATGTTTGAAAATAGAGTATCATATCTTGTGTAAAAGATGGTGTGTCTTAACCATGTTATGTGTGTCAAGGATGACAATGGAATTCGAAGTTGAAGGTATTTTGTTTTTGCCACAATATTCCTTAGAACATATATATAAATCATTTATATATAATCACATAAAATACTATCAAACAAGGATTTCTACCTTGCAAAAGCTGAACTTGTAAACCGTTTATAATGCATAAACTGATAATGTAATTTATTGTAGGCACATAGTCTGTTAATGTAATGTGTCTATTTCTCATAGACTTCACCCATGCAAATGTCCTCGCTTGATTTATATGAAGTGAATTTTTGTTGTAGTGGACCTAGAAAAATGTTTATGCAATGCAAACCACTTGTTCTTGTATAAATTGTTTTCGTGAGAGGTCCCTAGTGATTGTAGACTAGACTCGAGAAAGAATCCTGGTTCACTACAATCGATGCTCTGATACCAATCTGTCACACCCGCTCGTAGCGGAAGCGCGAGGTGTGATCTGATCGGTTCTCATTGCATAATAATATAAGTGAACATACTAAATGAATAAAAACAAGCTCCAATGCCATTGTCATAATCGTTTCAAAAGAACGCAACATAAGTTAAATGTATTGGTTACAAACCATCAAAATAAGTTGTCATTTTTTTATACATCAAAATGTAAGTCTTAAAATGTCAAGGCTTTGACCACTATATCACCGCAAAAAGGCGGTATATAACGGGCAAACCCTTCAAATGGTGGCATGGAGTCTTGGTACTTGCTTTCCTTGACTGAAATGTCTGCGTGGTCCACTAATTTCCTGAAATACATGTTAAGTATGAAAACATCAACAAAAGTCGGCGAGTTCATGCAGTTTAGTTGTATGAGATGTATTTGTAAAATGCGAGTTGTATAAAATGTATCTGTAAAATGTGAGTTGTATAAAATGTATCCATAAAATGTGAGTTGTATAAAATGTATCTGAATGTAATTATGTAGTATGTAAAGATGTAGTATGTAAAGCATCAATGAAATCGTTGATCATTAATGGTTCGCGAGGACATTAATATGTGTGACGAATTAGGAAGCAATCCAAACCTAGACGATTTTGTGTCGACTACCATCGACTGGGACACAAACGCACTCTTCTGTATGGGTCCACGACCAAGAGTGGGGCTCGCCAAAACCCATTAGATCTAACCCTCTGTACCTAGGTCCAAACCGGATTAATGGTGCTTAGATGTATGACCCTAATCGCACATGATCTAAGGTGTTTCATTCCATGACTTCACACACAATTGAACATGTAGTTTCCCCGATAGTTGTAAAGTTGTAAAGCATTTAAAATGAATAGGGGACATGAACTCACAGAATCGCTTCCGTGAATAGAAGTAACTATGATCTCACGTGCGGTCGTCCTGAATAGTGTTGCGACCTACAAATGTTCTTATATTTGTTAGACACTTCGTTCTTTATAAATGACTTGAGTACAAGTCTTGTGTCTTGAATGTGTGTAAGACTTGTATGTCTTTGTTTTTCGTTGAATTGTGTATTAGATGTATGAATTGTTAAACTGTTACATATATATATATATATATATATATATATATATATATATATATATATATATATATATATATATATATATATATAATCTTGTATCTTGTGAGTTGTATCATCAGGTCTTGTCCTCTTGATTTCATGTCTTGTATGAATAAATCGTATAATTGTATTTTCATAAATTATATGTCATTGGGCCGAGCCCATGTCTTAATGTTATTGGGCTTAGCCCATGAATTTATGTTATTGGGCCATAATATTATTGGGCCTAAATATTATTGGGCCCAAATGTTATTGGGCCTTAGCCCATATGTTTTGTCACTGGGCTTAGCCCATGTATTCATGTTATTGGGCCTTAGCCCATATGTTTTGACATTGGGCTTAGCCCATGTATTCATGTTATTGGGCTTAGCCCAAGTATTTTGATAAGCCCATTTATTGTAAATATAAGCCCATTTATAAAAATAAGCCCAATTGTAAGTATAAGCCCATTTATAAAAATAAGCCCATTTGTAATTATAAGCCCATTTATAAAACATCTTTCATTTTATAAAAATCACCATACATGGAGTTTTTAGTTAAACAGAAGACATATAAGTTTTTATTAGTTTCTAAAATTTCGACTTTTGTTAACGGTAATATATATATGTATCCGCGTCGAAAGATCGCCTAAGCGTTGTAGTAACTCCTCGGAATGGCGATATGTTTATAGATTCGCTCGTCGTTCGTTTTGACCATAAGTTGTGTCTGAAGGCTCGGAATGTCCGTAAGTTGTTTTTAAGGCGTATTTACATGTAGTCTTGTAGGACTTTAGTCGAAATGTACATTGTGTTTATTTGTACCATTGTATTCAAGTTCCTAGTTATCATACATATAACTAATACACACAAATAACACATAGCACATAAGTTGTTAAGTTAACTAAATATATATTTTCTCAAAAATAGATATTTATATCAAACTTTGCTTTTATAAAAACCATTCTTTAAAATCTTTTTAATCTAATAAAGATTTTGTCAAAAATAATAGTTTTTATAACTTATGATTTTTTAAGAAAAATGGCATATTTCCTTTGAAATATATACTTTGCCATGTTTATATAAAACATATCTTTTTCTTATAAAATCCACTATAATCTTCTCATATTTTTCTTAATAAAAACATATGAGATTTATATCAAAATCTTAACAAGATGAAATCAATAACATGTAGGGTTTTGGTATGATCATAACATAAGTTAACTAGTTCAAAATCCATGCTTTACTTCTAGTTTTAACAAACTTTTTATAAAAACCCATCTTATATGTTTCTTTTTATAACTTTGTAAAAGTATTATTTTTAGTGAGAAAAACCTTATATACTTTAACAAAATCAAAGATTATGATCATCCATCTAAACATTTATGTTTAACAAAACCCTTAAACATTTTCATGTACCCTTGTTAGATTATGTTTTTAAACATCATCTAACAAGTTATTTGTATGCTAATCATCAAAACTAGATCAAATATGCAAGTAATCATCTTTAAATCACAACATAAACACACTTCTATATCATGATTATTATTTTGCTTCTTTGTATTTTCATTTTATTTTGTATGATTATTTAGTTTATTACATGTTCTTTAAACAAATAATGCATAAATAAGTATGAAATAGAGATTTTAGAAGCTTACTTCTAGCACTAATGGCTAGGGATGATCTTGATGATGATTTAAAGAAAAGAAAAGTTGTTGATCTTGGGGTTTTGAAAGCTTTTGAATGGATGGAAAGGCTTCTCCAACTTGTTGCTTTAGATCACCATAAGTATCTTCAAGCTCCATTTTGATCATCAAAAAAGTCTTGAAAGGTGAAATGTTTTTGATGGTGTTCTTGGATAATATATGAATGTTGAGAGAGTTTCTTGAGTGTGTGAAAAAGATGGTGAAAAAATGAGATGAAGTGCTTAGAGGATTATGAATCAAAGTGTTATAAGTCTTCACCATGCTTTACCACTAGGCCCACTTGTGTAACCACTTGCATCTTAAGGTAATTAGCAAGATATTTGTGGAGAAAATGTAAAAACAGTGGGTCCCACATGTGGTTGTAACCGTGAATGAAGGGGGGGGGTACCCTTGCCTTGTGAATTTGTTTCATGACTTTCCTTGTTAAAAAGTGTTAGGATTATTGAGGAAATTGTTTAGGAAAGTTATATGTATAAGTGTTTAAGTGTTTAAAGGGTGTTAAATGACCATTACTAGACCATAATGATCCAATTAACACTAGATGATCACAAAAAAGAAGATTTGATATTGTTCGGATATTCTTCTTCTCAAAACTACTCCTGCCATCCCTGGCATTATCCTTTCCTGACTCTCTAGGGTTAGCTACACATGCTTCTCATTGGTTTCCTTTCTCGAACTCTCAGACTTTCGCTTTCGCGAATCCCCAGATCTAGGCTCGGAATGCGGAATTATTTGAATGGTCGATCCGCTGTGACGGCCCGACATCACGCATACCGTTGCCACGTCGTGGTATAGGGTACCATTAAATGATCTTGGGTTGCAATCCCTGGATTGTTTTATGTGTACATCTATATACTGTTCACAAGGTTAATGAAAATCAGGAATACGCTCCGATTATATCATAACACAGGAACTACTAAAACTTTCTGATCATTATATCATGTGAAGGGTTTCCGATCTGTGTCCCACCAAGACTATGCCCATGAGAACCACATCCACGTTCCTTGCCATTATTAATAGGTTAGCATCGCGCTGTTCCATGGCAGTATTAACGTGTTGGGCTATGAGTTATGCCAACTCTTCCGGGGTAATAGGTAGTCCAGAACCCTGTCTCACTTTTGGCGGCATTTCGTCGTTTCTATTATTACAACATAATATCAACATAAGACGATATCCAAAATAATTCAATCATTAAATGGTAGTGGACCAAACATTGCGCATGTAAAATATCCACATATTAATGAGAAAAATTTTTAAACCAAAAGGAACCCATTCGATATTTATACCAGAAATTACAAAGCTTGTTTTTAGTACGAAGACTAATAAAAAATTGGCATGTCTACATCAACACCCTCAACAAGCCTATATGAAATTTCCTCCTAAATATCAGAAAATTTGGCATACAAGCCATAAATAGGGTTCATCAAATGAGACATACAAAACAAACAACAGAAACAACCAACAACTAACGCTTCAATCCCTGGGAGTCCAACATCTTCCTAACAAGCTCTTCTAGCTCATCATACCAACCCATCTGTCCTTCTAAGTCTCTCATTTTGCCCTTCGTCGTCTCCAAGTATCCGCATAACGTGGCGAACTAACGATTGCAGTGAGAGCGATTGACCCAAATCCCTTTCTGCTTCTTCAAAGCGGATGCTGTCTCAGCTCTCGAAGTCGAATGCGATCTCTCCAACTGGTCGAGTCCTCTTCCTACGGCGAGTGTAGACTTAAAAGAGGTATAGCAAAACACGTGACTCGAATAGCAGAACAAACGATTCTGTAATGACGGGCGAAGAAATCTCAAGTGTAGGCTCGACGGTATCAATGAGCAGGTCTACTAATGGCTCTAGGCCGAGACGTGAGATATCATAACCGTACAAAGTAAGTGTGTGACCAACGTGAATAGTAACACATAAGGCCTAAATAAACAGAAAATCATGTATGCACATAAATACATAAGGGTTTTCATACATGATGAAATTTTCCATGTTTATTTAAAAATCTTGGCTTCGAGAATTTTGGACTTTAAATCTCAAAATTCTTCGGTTGAAGTCTAGTGTTTTCCTTCGAAAACATCTAGTTCGCTAACAACCATTGCCTCTGATACCAACTTCTGTCACACCCCAAAAACGTCGCAGCGGAATATAAAACGTAGTGGTGATGGAAGCTGGTGCCCATTTCTATCTTGATGTTTGATGCATTATAGTGTTGGACATTATTACTTAATTAAAACATTGATTTTAAACTTAACCTCCCAAAACACGACATAACTATGACAAAATAAAGTTCTCTTTTGATCCTCACGGATCTTACTACATTGTCCCAGAAAATTTATAAGTCAGTCCAACATTTTAAGTGATAAAACATGCATCAACAACCATAAGATACGCCATAATTCCCGAAGCCGAACTCAAGTACCTGTAGAACACGTTAAAATCAAGTGTCAACACATAGGAAGGTGAGTTCACATATTCACTTGCACACAATTTTAATCCAAGGAAAACTTTCTGATTAGGTATTTATTTTAAAAAATCCATATAAATTTTAGAAAGTCTATTTTACATCCTTAATAAAATCCATGGGCCTTCCATCGGTTCATCAATCCGACAACTATAATATATATTGCCCAGGTTTTGTATATGAAATTATTGCGTCAACTTTCAGACTCGTATGTTAGCTAGCCGATACGAACTATATATTAACCATGCAGGGATAATCAAAGCTAGACAATAAACAGAATTTAAATTCGTCGTTTGACTTGACACGGGGCGACCCTTCACGACGGGGTTGTCAACCCGATAGATCTACCAACAATTCATCGGGTGCAATACTTAAAATGATTAAATGACACCATTGGCGCTTGGGTCCGTATTGAGACCATTTATGATGTCTGCCTCACGTACAATATATATATCCTACTAATATGCCAATTTAATACACGATGTTGTACGAATTCCCCTGACACTCCATTATTTGAGACCCAGTCCAGAATTCGTCCCCAACTGTACGGTCATGTTTCGCTTAGGAAATACCGTACTTTCAATATTCATTCATCAAAAACGTTTTACTTTGAAACGTATGACTTATCAAATCTCATATATTTTCAATGAAAATATATACATATTTTATATAAAAAGGTATGTTTTATTTCAAAAACATTATTAAACCCTTTTATTGACGTGTTCTACCCCCCAAAATATATACAAAGCAGTAAAAAGAGGGGTTTAGTGACACTCACCTTTGGGTGCGTATTTTAAATAGCGCAATCCCAGAGATTGATTTCTACACGTCCTATTATATATATATAGGAATGATTTTAAATCAATATTCATAACACAAAAATCCTAAGTTTCTCCGTTTCTTAGAATTATCACATAACTTTGAGATTTTCTCAAAAAGTTATCATTTTTGATTATGTTGGCACGTTAATATATATATGAGTCCATATATATATATATTTTTTTAATGATTTTGCGACTTGAACTGTCACACCCGCTCGTAGCGGAAGCGCGAGGTGTGATCTGATCGGTTCTCATTGCATAATAATATAAGTGAACATACTAAATGAATAAAAACAAGCTCCAATGCCATTGTCATAATCGTTTCAAAAGAACGCAACATAAGTTAAATGTATTGGTTACAAACCATCAAATGAAAATAAGTTGTCATTTTTTATACATCAAAATGTAAGTCTTAAAATGTCAAGGCTTTGACCACTATATCACCACAAAGAGGCGGTATATAACGGGCAAACCCTTCAAATGGTGGCATGGAGTCTTGATACTTGCTTTCCTTGACTGAAATGTCTGCGTGGTCCACTAATTTCCTGAAATACATGTTAAGTTTGAAAACATCAACAAAAGTCGGCGAGTTCATGCAGTTTAGTTGTATGAGATGTATTTGTAAAATGCGAGTTGTATAAAATGTATCTGTAAAATGTGAGTTATATAAAATGTATCCATAAAATGTGAGTTGTATAAAATGTATCTGAATGTAATGATGTAGTATGTAAAGATGTAGTATGTAAAGCATCAATGAAATCGTTGATCATTAATGTTTCACGAGGACATTTATATGTGTGACAAATTAGGAAGCAATCCAAACCTAGACGATTTTGTGTCGCCTACCATCGACTGGGACACAAACGCACTCTTCTGTATGGGTCCACGACCAATAGTGGGGCTCGCCAAAACCCATTAGATCTAACCCTCTGTACCTAGGTCCAAACTGGATTAATGGTGCTTAGATGTATGACCCTAATCGCACATGATCTAAGGTGTTTCATTCCATGACTTAACATACAACTGAACATGTATTTTCCCCGATAGTTGTAAAGCATTTAAAATGAATAGGGGACATGAACTCACAGAATCGCGTCCGTGAATAGAAGTAACTATGATCTCACGTGCGGTCGTCCTGAATAGTGTTGCGACCTACAAATGTTCTTATATTTGTTAGACACTTCGGTCTTTATAAATGACTTGAGTACAAGTCTTGTGTCTTGAATGTGTGTAAGACTTGTATGTCTTTGTTTTTCGTTGAATTGTGTATTAGATGTATGAATTGTTAAACTGTTTTATATATATATATATATATGTAATCTTGTATCTTGTGAGTTGTATCATCAAGTCTTGTCCTCTTGATTTCATGTCTTCTATGAACAAATAGTATAATTGTATTTTCATAAATTATATGTCATTGGGCCGAGCCCATGTCTTAATGTTATTGCGCTTAGCCCATGAATTTATGTTATTGGGCCATAATATTATTGGGCCCAAATGTTATTGGGCCTTAGCCCATATGTTTTGTCATTGGGCTTAGCCCATGTATTCATGTTATTGGGTCTTAGCCCATATGTTTTGACATTGGGCTTAGCCCATGTATTCATGTTATTGGGCTTAGCCAAAGTATTTTGAAAAGCCCATTTACGAAGATAAGCCCAATTGTAAATATAAGCCCATTCATAAAAATAAGCCCATTTGTAAGTATAAGCCCATTTATAAAAATAAGCCCATTTGTAATTATAAGTCCATTTATAAAACATCTTTCATTTTATAAAAATCACCACACATGGAGTTTTTAGTTAAATAGAAGACATATAAGTTTTTATAAGTTTCTAAAATTTCGACTTTTGTTAACGGTAATATATATATATGTATCCACGTCGAAAGATCGCCTAAGCGTCGTAGTAACTCCTCGAAATGGCGATATGTTTATAGATTCGCCCGTCGTTCGTTTTGACCATAAGTTGTGTCTGAAGGCTCGGAATGTCCGTAAGTTGTTTTTAAGGCATATTTACATGTAGTCTTGTAAGACTTTAGTCGAAATGTACATTGTGTTTATTTGTACCATTGTATTCAAGTTCCTAGTTATCATACATATAACTAATACAAACAAATAACACATAGCACATAAGTTGTTAAGTTAACTAAATATATATTTTCTCAAAAATATATATTTATATGAAACTTTGCTTCTATAAAAACCATTCTTTAAAATCTTTTTAATCTAATAAAGATTTTATCAAAAATAATAGTTTTTATAACATATGATTTTTAAGAAAAATGGCATATTTCCTTTGAAATATATACTTTGCCATGTGTATATTTTTCTTAACAAAAACATATGAGATTTATATCAAAATCTTAGCAAGATGAAATCAATAACATGTAGGGTTTTGGTATGATCATAACATAAGTTAACGAGTTCAAAATCCATGCTTTACTTCTAGTTTTAACAAACTTTTTATAAAAACCCATCTTATATGTATCTTTTTATAACTTTGTAAAAGTATTATTTTTAGTGAAAAAACCTTATATACTTTAACAAAACCAAAGATTATGATCATCCATCTAAACATTTATGTTTAACAAAACCCTTAAATATTTTCATGTACACTTGTTAGATTATGTTTTTAAACATCATCTAACAAGTTATTTGTATGCTAATCATCAAAACTAGATCAAATATGCAAGTAATCATCTTTACATCACAGCATAAACACACTTTTATATCATGATTATTATTTTGCTTCTTTGTATTTTCATATTATTTTGTATGATTATTTAGTTTATTACATGTTCTTTAAACAAATAATGCATAAATAAGTATGAAAAAGAGATTTTAGAAGCTTACTTCTAGCACTAATGGCTAGGGATGATCTTGATGATGATTTAAAGAAAAGAAAAGTTATTGATCTTGGGGTTTTGAAAGCTTTTGAATGAATGGAAATGCTTCTCCAACTTGTTGCTTTAGATCACCATAAGTATCTTCAAGCTCCATTTTGATCATCAAAGAAGTCTTGAAAGGTGAAATGTTTTTGATGGTGTTCTTGGATAATATATGAATGTTGAGAGTGTTTCTTAAGTGTGTGAAAAAGATGGTGAAAAAATGAGATGAAGTGCTTAGAGGATTATGAATCAAAGTGTTTAAGTCTTCACCATACTTTACCACTAGGCCCACTTGTGTAACCACTTGCATCTTAAGGTAATAAGCAAGATATTTGTGGAGAAAAGGTAAAAAAGTGGGTCCCACATGTGGTTGTAACCGTGAATGAAGGGGGGGGGGGGGTACCCTTGCCTTGTGAATTTGTTTCATGACTTTCCTTGTTAAAAAGTGTTAGGATTATTGAGGAAAGTGTTTAGGAAAGTTATATGTATAAGTGTTTAAAGGGTGTTAAATGAACATTACTAGACCATAATGATCCAAATAATACTAGATGGTCACAAAAAAAAGATTTGATATTGTTCGGATATTCGTTTCGAATTGTTTCGGTTAGACGTTATTTGAACGCTAAGTTGTGTAACTTGTGTGAATTGATGTAGTTTTTGGTTTGGATGATACCTGAAGGTATCCTCATATGAATTCTATGTTAAATAGCACTTTTACATGTTGCAAAAATATTAAATGGCTGATTTCTGCAGAATTTCTGCGAAAAAGTGTTGAAATCGTCGCTTTTAGTGCTTTTCGGGCAGTTTTTAGTGTTATCGGACTTCAAGAAGGTTTTAAATCAAACCCTTGCATTCCTAGTTAGGGTTTAATATATATTAGATGTTGGACTTTCGTCTGAGTCCTAAAGATGTCGTTTAGATGGTTTCTTCGGATCCTGCGTTTTCGTCAGAATACTAGTTTACTAGGTGCTTTTCTAGTAGTTTCGATGCATTGTTTAAACTGTTTCAAATGTACTTAATAAAAATGGATCATATGCATCCTAAGTAAGTATTCCATGAGTATTCTAAGTGTATGTCACGAAATACGCAGTTCGAGTGTTCAAAATGCATAAAAATGTAGCTAAAATGAGTACTTTAAGTGCAAGAAAGTTACTGAAAAGTGGCAGTTGTCACATTCTCCCCCTGTTATTGAGAATTTCGTCCCGAAATTCAAGCTGAGTCATCCTTTGCAGGAGTATTCTTGAACAGGCGGGGGTATTTTGGTTTTGATTTGATCTTCACGTTCCCAAGTATATTCAGGTCCGTGTCGAGCGTTACAACGGATTTTTACTAATATGTTACGACACCTTTGTGTTTTCTGGACCTTCCGGTCCATGACCTTAACAGGTGCCTTGTGAATTGGAGTTTGTCAACAATGTGAATCTCATCCTCCAAGATGATAACTGTTTCTTGCGTTGGACTTTTCTTGAGATTCGACACATGAAATGTGTCGTGCACACTACTTAGTTCGTCTGGTAACTTCAACTTGTAGGCAACGGTGCCAATCTTTTCTAAGATTTCAAATTGTCCTACATAACGAGGGTTAAGCTTTCCATGCTTAGCAAACCTCGCTACGCCCTTCCAAGGCGAGACTTTCAATAAGACTGTGTCTCCTACCTCGAAAGATAATGGCTTCCGTCTCTTGTCTGCGTAGTTCTTTTGTCGATATCGAGCCGCCTTGATATGGTTTCTGATCTAAAAGATTTTATCCGTAGTCTCTTGGACTAATTCTGGACCGATTAGTTGTTTATCACCCGCTTCCGCCCAACATAGCGGAGAGCGACACTTTCGACTGTAGATAGCTTCAAACGGTGCAGCTTGTATACTTGTGTGGTAGCTGTTGTTGTAGGAAAACTCAACCAAAGGTAAATGAGTATCCCATTTGCCGCCAAAATCCAAAACACACGCACGAAGCATATCTTTGGGTGTTTGGATTGTCCGTTCGCTCTGGCCGTCAGTTTGTGGATGAAAGGCCGTGCTTAGATTTAAATGAAATCCAAAGGCCTCTTGAAATGACTTCCAAATTCTTGAAATAAAGCGACCATCTCGGTCTGAGATGATTGAAATAGGCACTCCATGACGAGCCACTATTTCTTTGAGATAGAGTTCTGCTAGTTTCTCTGTGCTATCCTTCTCCCGAATCGGAAAGAAGTGTGCGGACATTGTCAATCTATTGACGTTTACCCATAGCATGTCGTGGCCTCTTGAGGTCCTGGGTAACTTCGTAACGAAGTCCATCGATATTTGTTCCCATTCCCAGACGGAAATATCGGGTTGTTGTAGCAAGCCCGAGGGTTTCTGATATTCGGCCTTGCCCTTCGCGCAAGTCAAGCATCTCAAAGGCCGCCAAAGAGTGGAGCCCAAATTCTACCCATAAATTATAAAGTTCCATCTTCTTTCGGCACTAATTGTTTTTATGTGACTCAAAGTGTTTCTACTCGAATATGTTCTTCCTTGAGCGCTTCTTTTTGTGCATCATGAATTCGTGTGGTAAGATCCGTGTGAATCATCCTCTCTAATGCTCGAACTCTCAAAGTTCTAACTCGTTCCTTGCGGCTCCAGGCGTCTGCTACAACGTTCGCCTTGCCCGGATGGTACTTTATTTCACAATCATAGTCGTTTAGCAATTAAATCCAAAGTCATTGACGCATATTTAGTTCTTTTTGATTGAATATGTGCTGAAAACTTTTATAATCCGTGAAAACCGTACACTGAGTACCATATAAGTAATGCCACCATATTTTCAAAGCGAATACCACCGTACCTAACTCGAGGTCGTGAGTGGTATAGTTCTTTTCATGAACTTTCAGTTGACGTGATGCGTACGCGATAACTTTCTCCTGTTGCATAAGTACGCAACCCAATCCTTGATGCGAAGCATCACAATAAACTACGAAGTCATCGGTACCATCGGGTAGTGATAAGATTGTTGCATCGCACAACTTATCCTTGAGAAGTTGAAATGATTCTTCTTGTTTCCCGATTGGGTGAAGGAGGTTAGCGGTTGAGAAAATTTTAGAAAAATTCTCTATAAATCTCCGATAGTACCCTGCTAATCCCAAGAATTGTAGGACTTCAGTTGGAGTTTTGGGCGCTTCCCAGTTCTTAATTGCTTCCATCTTCGAGGTGTCTACTTGAATGCCTTTCTCGTTCACAATCTGCCCGAGAAATTGTACTTCACGAATCCAAAACTCGCATTAGTGTCTCCTTCTTGAGTAGTTCTAAAATGGTTCTCAAATGTTGTTCGTGCTTGTCTGCCGATCGTGAGTATATCAAAATGTCGTCAATGAACACTATGACGAATTTGTCGAAGTATGGATTGCACATGCAGTTCATTAAGTCCATGAAGACCGTAGGCGTGTTCGTTAAACTAAAAGGTATAACAAGAAACTAGTAATGACCAAAACGAGTTTGAAAAGCCATTTTCGGTACGCCTTCCTCTTAAATTTGTAATTGGTGATACCCCGATCGTAAGTCTATCTTGGAGTAGAAGCTTGAACCTTGCAATTGATCAAATAAATCACCAAACCTCGATAGTGGATACCGATTCTTGATGGTGAGTTTATTCAACTCTCTGTAGTCGATGCACATTCTGAGTGTTTCATCCTTCTTCTTTACAAACAAAGCTGGAGCTCCCCAAGGCAAGAAGCTTGGTCTAATGAATCCTTTATCCAATAACTCTTGAAGTTGTGTGAATAACTCTTGCATTTCAAAAGGTGCTAATCGATATGGAGATTTGGTTATGGGTGCGGTTCACGATACCAAGTCATATGAAACTCGACTTGTCTGTGACACTCGAGGTTTTTCCGAACGATCACTTTGTAATATTTTGTGTGTATATATATATATATTATTAAATGGAAACGTGATTTTTGCATGATATGTGTGATATGTATGTATTATGTATATATTTATATGAAAGCCGAAACCACGACCCGAGACCATGACTCGCAACCGGGCGGTTGCGAGTGGGCCTCTTGGTTGACCATGACTCGCAACCGGGCGGTTGCGAGTGGGCCTCTTGGTTTCGAGTGGCCCTTGGGCCGTAACCGGTTTGGGCCGAAACCCCAAGCCCAACCCGAAAACACCCCTTGTATATATAATCCCCACCATCTCCTCATTTCCCTCATTTGCTACTAAAACATACACACACACTCCTTACTTTCTCTCAACTAAGAAAACCCTCAAACAACAAACCATCCTCTCCTTCTCTTCTCGGTTCAAGCTTGGATCCCGGACAAGAAACTTGGACAAGTTCATCATCACTCATTTCGGACACTTCATCTCCTCGGCTTCTTCCTTTATTTCGGCTCATTCTTCTCCTTCTCAACCGGTTAGTCATCATTATGTGCATAGGACTTATGTTGTGTATGTGAAGTAGAAAATGCTTGGTTAGAAACATTATGCATGATTCTAGGGTGATTTGTGAAGTAAACTATATGTGAAAACCATTTATGTGTAAATGCTTGTGACATGTTTAAAATGACTAGAAAATGGTAGTCTAAGAATATGTATGGCTAACCAAACTATGCTTCTTTGTTTCTTGCAAGAATGATGATGTTTAACATAAGATTTTCGGCTATGTAATGTATGTCTTCTTGATTAGCATCATGATCTTGTCAAAATAGGTGATTTTCGGTTCATAAATATGTGTTTATGTTGGCATGAAAACCCTAGAAAACTATGAACATAGGAAGAACTTGTTTGAACATGGTTTGAAGATGCAAAAATGGCAAAGTTTGATCTATCTTTACTAATATTCAGATTAGGCAAAGTGTTAGTGAAATATTATTGGTTGTTTCCTATTATGGGCCTGAATTCTTGGTACAATTTGGACTGTCATATCTGCATCATCACGTGTACATGAAAGTGACAGATTACGACTCGCAACGACGGCATTACGACTCGCAACGGCGGCATTACGACTCGAAACCACACGGTTGCGACTCGCAACCAAAGCATGACAAGTCGAAACCTCGAGATTGCGACTCGAGACCACGCCGTTGCGACTCGCAACCAAAACGTGATAACTCGAGACCACGGTTGCGACTCGCAACCATAACGTGACAAGCCGAAACCACCTGGTTGCGACTCGAGACCAGCTGGTTGCGAGTGGGCTGTTCATTTTGGTTACTGGGCCCATATGTGTTTAACTTGGGCTATCTGTTGACTGGATTATGTGTTGATGTTGACTGCTTAATTTCTTAGACAGGCCCAGTAACCCACTGTTTACTTATATGCTTGATACGTGTTAGTTACGTGCCTATATGTGTTTTACGTGAATGCTTGTACACCGAACCTGACCTATACCGGTAACCATGTTAGGACGTGGTGACCAACGTGATTGACAAGTAACCTAAACCTACCGAGCAACCCAAGGTGAGTTCACAACTTAAAAGCATGCGTCCCGGTGGTTTGGGACACGAGACTAACAACCCTATCCCCTGGTAAAAGGGGATACCATTTACATACTTTCCCTAGTTATTGGGGACAAAACTTATTTTCTTCCCGGGTATTGGGAAACCTTTTGGTTAATTACTGTTTATACGGATTGCAACCAACGGCACTAAACGAAACTCTATCACTCAAGTCCCTACTACAAATACCGATTAGTCGCCGGGTTAGGCGAGCGGGTTATTAGTTGATAGCGCTATTTAGGTGTTTACCAGCCTCACACCGTGCCCTGGTTTGGGACGGGCGTGAACTAATGAACTCAGAAATCCGTCAATGATGATAGAACATTGACATCGGGGCATCCTGCGGATACGCAACGGTTACCTAGTGTTCGGTATTGGAAAAACAGTTTAGTCGCTAACTTTTGGGGTAGCTCCCCAGGGCATGTATAAACGGATAAATTAACCGGTGAAACAAAGTTTTTGGTAATTAAAACTGGACAACTAGTGAACTCACTCAGCATTATTGTTGACCCCTTACTGCATGCTTTGCAGGTAACCAGTGACGAAGGAGCTTGCAGCTTGGGAACGTGTAGTGTCTGTTCACCCTTGTGTTGGGTGTTACCTTATTTTGAATCATGAACTTTGTTTTAAACTACCTTACTTATGCTTCCGCTACTTATTTCTGTTTTGAACTTAAAACTTTAAACTCTGAACTTAATATTTGCTAAGCTTATGAATAGTAAGTATTACTTTTGTTATCAACTTAAGTATTCGGTATAATTGGTGGCTGGATCCTGGTCAGTCACGCCTCCGAAGCGGATGTTATCCGCAGGTGGAATTTGGGGGTGTGACAGATTGGTATCAGAGCCATTGGTTATAGTGAACTTGGTTTTAAAAAGGGGAAAATCTTTTTGGAGAAAACCAGACTATAACCCGTGACTCGCGACGACACTACACTCCAAGTGCAAGGCTCGACACATTTGACCTCATAGCTCGGACCAGTGTTTACTTGTTTGCTTTATGTTTCCTGTTATGCTATACGTACTAGTGTGCCTAAACTAGATAGATACACCTCTCTCTTCTATCTCATTCTCGCTACACTACGACATCACACTCATACTGTGTTTTCTGGTTATCAAGACAATGAGTGGACGCGGAAGAGGAAACATTAACATGACGCAGGCTCAGTTCACTAACCTGCTCAACACAGTGGCTGCGGCTTTTGCAGCTCACCCCATAGGTAAGCTCGTTGTTTTAGGATGTTTAGATCCTACCGCCACATCGACTTTTCGCCTCTAAACCTATACGCTTCGCTTCTCACGAACAGGTCAGCATGCACCTGCGCAACCACCCGTGTGTACATTCAAAACTTTCATGGATTGCAAGCCTCTCCCTTTCAACGGCACTGAGGGTGCCATAGGTCTTCTGCATTGGATTGAGAAAATTGAAGCTGTTTTTGCTGTTTGCGAGTGTCCCCCTGCAAATTGGGTGAAATTTGCTACTGCTACGCTCGAAGGAAGCGCGCTTTCTTGGTGGAAGGCGCAGATTCAGATGTTTGGATTGGAAACTGCAAATGCTACTGCGTGGGAGGATTTCAAGGATATGATTAAGGATGAATACTGTCACCGGGATGACATCCACAAGCTTGAGAACGAGTACTATGAGCTCAAGATGGTTGGGTCAGAGATTGAGACCTACACCAAGCTGTCAAATGACTATGCTGCTCTCTGCCCGAACATGTCTCGACCAATGTACCGAAGGATTGAACTGTACATCAAGGGTTTGGCTCCAGAAATTCGAAGCCATGTCACTTCAGCCAACCACACTACCATTCAGCCGATTGTTCGACTTGCTCACAAACTTACTGATCAGGCCGTGGAAGAGGGCAGGTTGCCCAAAAGGATCGGTGCTACTGTCGGAACTTCTAATGACAGCAAGCGTAAGTGGGAAGGAAGTCAAAGCAAGGATGCTAACCCCACTCAGGCCCCAGCACAACAAAGGAAAACCGAAAACAACAAGGGCGCTCAACAACAGGGTGGCTATCGTGGAAACCACCCCAAGTGCAACAAGTGCAATCGACATCACAGCGGGCAGTGTGTGAAGGGCCAGTGTCAGCGATGCCACAAGATGGGGCACGACGCCAAGGATTGTAGAAGCCAGTTCCCAATAAGACAGAGTCAGCAACAACCCCAACAGCAACAGCAGCAGGGAAACAACCGGGCATGTTTTAAGTGTGGAGCTGAGGGGCACTTTAAGAAGGATTGTCCTGAGCTGAACCAGAATCGCAACAATAATCAGGGGGCTGGGAACAACAATCAGAACAACAATGCTGGGAATGGTGCTAGAGGAAGAGCTTTTGTGATTGGAGCTGGAGAAGCAAGGAATGACCCCAATGTCGTGGCGGGTAAGTTCCTACTCGATGATCGTTATGTTTCTGTGTTATTTGATTCCGGTGCCGATGCTAGTTATGTATCTCTACGTATTAGTAAGAAGCTTAAGCGTCCGCTTTCGTTACTAAGTTCTCCTCATATCGTCGAGCTAGCTAATGGTAGAAACATCGAGGCCTCACATGTTGTCAAAGGCTGCAAACTAGAGTTGTCTGGTCAGACATTTAGTATCGATCTTTTCCCTGTTACTCTTGGAAGCTTCGACGTCGTTATTGGTATGGATTGGTTATCCAAGCATCGCGCTGAGATCCTCTGTCAGGAGAAAGCAGTTCGTATTCCCCGCCGTTCTGGCAAACCCCTCATTGTACAAGGTGGCAAAAGTGGAGAAATCTCCGGCGTTATTTCTTTCTTGAAGGCCCAGAAGTGTTTACGAAAAGGGCACACCGCTATCCTAGCTCTTGTCACCAACACGCAGGAAAAGGAAAAGAGGATTGAAGACTTTCCAGTAGTGCGTGACTACCTCGAGGTATTTCCTGAGGAATTACCTGGACTCCCTCCCCATCGTCAGGTCGAATTCCAAATCGAGCTAGCTCCCGGAGCAGCGCCTATAGCTCGTGCGCCTTATCGACTAGCCCCCGCAGAATTGAAGGAACTCTCGACACAACTACAGGAACTTTTGGATAAAGGGTTTATTCGCCCTAGTTCATCACCCTGGGGAGCACCGGTACTCTTTGTTAAGAAGAAGGATGGCACGTTCCGAATGTGTATTGACTATCGTGAGTTGAACAAGGTTACCATCAAGAATCGTTACCCTCTCCCGCGAATCGACGATTTGTTTGATCAACTGCAAGGATCGAGCTACTATTCCAAGATTGACCTGCGATCAGGCTACCATCAGTTAAGGGTCCGTAATAAAGATATTTCCAAGACTGCATTCAGAACTCGATATGGTCATTATGAATTCCTCGTTATGCCCTTTGGAATGACCAACGCCCCTGCAGTGTTCATGGATCTCATGAACCGGGTATGCAAACCCTACCTCGACAAGTTCGTGATTGTGTTTATAGACGACATCTTGATCTACTCGAAAAGTCAGGAAGAGCATGAACAGCACCTACGCCTTATCCTCGAACTCCTTCGCAATGAGCAACTGTACGCCAAGTTCTCGAAATGCGACTTCTGGCTTCGAGAAGTCCATTTCCTTGGGCACGTGGTTAACAAGGATGGAATCCACGTCGACCCAGCTAAGATCGACTCTATAAAGAATTGGCCTACCCCTAAGACTCCGACTGAAGTTCGCCAATTCTTGGGATTGGCAGGTTACTACCGCAGATTCATTCAAGGATTCTCGAAGATTGCACAACCCCTCACTACGCTCACTCAGAAAGGCGTCACCTACAAGTGGAATGAAGCACAGGAATCTGCTTTTCAGAGGCTTAAGGATAACCTCTGTAGTGCTCCTATTCTCTCGTTACCTGAGGGAACGGACGACTTCGTAGTTTATTGCGATGCATCTATTCATGGGCTCGGTTGCGTGTTGATGCAACGCGAGAAAGTTATTGCCTATGCATCCCGACAACTCAAGACACACGAAAGGAACTACACAACACACGACTTGGAACTGGGAGCGGTGATATTTGCGCTTAAGATATGGAGACATTACCTGTACGGTACCAAGTGCACCATTTACACCGATCACAGGAGTCTCGAGCATATCTTTAAGCAGAAAGAATTAAACATGCGACAACGTCGATGGGTCGAACTTCTGAATGACTACGAGTGCGCCATCAAGTACCATCCGGGCAAGGCCAATGTTGTGGCAGACGCCCTCAGCCGGAAAGACACTGTACCAAAGCGCGTGCGAGCATTACAACTTACTATTCAGTCTAGTCTCCCTACCCAGATTCGAAATGCTCAGATTGAAGCTCTGAAACCGGAAAACATCAGGGCTGAGTCCCTGCGAGGATCGAGACAGCAACTAGAACAGAAAGAAGACGGCGCCTACTATGTGGCAGGGCGCATTTGGGTCCCACTCTACGGAGACCTGCGAGAGCTTGTGATGGACGAAGCCCATAAGTCCCGTTACTCAGTACATCCTGGTTCAGATAAGATGTACCACGACTTGAAAACCACTTACTGGTGGCCTGGCATGAAAGCCCACATAGCAGCCTACGTTGGCAAATGTTTGACCTGCGCAAGAGTCAAGATCGAGTATCAGAAACCAGCAGGCCTACTACAGCAACCGGAAATCCCGAAGTGGAAATGGGAGCAAATTTCCATGGATTTTGTTACAGGGCTACCTAGATCTCAACGCGGGAATGATACTATTTGGGTGATAGTAGATCGATTGACTAAGTCTGCACACTTTTTGGCCATTAAGGAAACAGACAAGTTTTCTACCTTAGCAGAAATCTATTTAAAGGAAGTAGTCTCCAGGCACGGGGTGCCAACTTCTATTATTTCCGACCGAGACGCTCGTTTTACTTCCGAGTTGTGGCAAGCTATGCACAAATCCTTTGGCTCACGTTTGGACATGAGCACCGCTTATCACCCGCAAACGGATGGGCAGTCTGAACGCACCATCCAAACCTTGGAAGACATGCTTAGAGCATGTGTGATCGATTTTGGCAAGAACTGGGAGAAGCATCTACCGTTGGTGGAATTCTCCTACAACAACAGCTACCACACTAGCATTCAGGCAGCACCTTTTGAGGCATTGTACGGTCGTAAATGCCGATCACCTCTCTGCTGGGCGGAAGTTGGTGATAGTCAACTCACAGGCCCGGAACTAGTGGTAGATACAACGGAAAAGATTTCCCAGATCAGGCAACGTATGGCGGCAGCTCGTGACCGTCAGAAAAGCTACGCTGACAAGCGTAGAAAACCGTTAGAATTCCAGGTCGGGGACCGGGTTCTACTTAAAGTCTCACCCTGGAAGGGTGTGGTCCGTTTCGGTAAACGGGGCAAGCTGAATCCACGGTATGTTGGACCATTCGAAATTACCGAGAAAATCGGTAAGGTAGCTTATAGATTAAACCTGCCTGCAGAGCTGAGTGCAGTGCACAACGTTTTTCACGTATCTAACCTGAAGAAGTGTTTGTCGAATGAAACACTTGTGATTCCTTTTAAGGAACTGACGATTGACGAACAGCTACACTTTACTGAGGAACCGATTGAGATCACGGATCGAGAGATCAAAACCCTCAAACGTAGCCAGATACCCCTTGTACGAGTTCGTTGGAACTCACGACGCGGCCCAGAGTTTACCTGGGAGCGGGAGGACCAGATGAAGTCTAAGTATCCCCAGTTATTCCCAAACGAAAACCCCAGCACTGAAGCTACAACCGAATTTCGGGACGAAATTCCAAACTAACGGGGGGATGATGTGACACCCCGTTGAAACACGCTAGCTTGGCAGTGGCTGCTTCAACTTTCGGGACGAAAGTTCTTAAAACTTGGGGATAATGTGACACTCGAGGTTTTTCCGAACGATCACTTTGTAATATTTTGTGTGTATATATATATATTATTAAATGGAAACGTGATTTTTGCATGATATGTGTGATATGTATGTATTATGTATATATTTATATGAAAGCCGAAACCACGACCCGAGACCATGACTCGCAACCGGGCGGTTGCGAGTGGGCCTCTTGGTTGACCATGACTCGCAACCGGGCGGTTGCGAGTGGGCCTCTTGGTTTCGAGTGGCCCTTGGGCCGTAACCGGTTTGGGCCGAAACCCCAAGCCCAACCCGAAAACACCCCTTGTATATATAATCCCCACCATCTCCTCATTTCCCTCATTTGCTACTAAAACATACACACACACTCCTTACTTTCTCTCAACTAAGAAAACCCTCAAACAACAAACCATCCTCTCCTTCTCTTCTCGGTTCAAGCTTGGATCCCGGACAAGAAACTTGGACAAGTTCATCATCACTCATTTCGGACACTTCATCTCCTCGGCTTCTTCCTTTATTTCGGCTCATTCTTCTCCTTCTCAACCGGTTAGTCATCATTATGTGCATAGGACTTATGTTGTGTATGTGAAGTAGAAAATGCTTGGTTAGAAACATTATGCATGATTCTAGGGTGATTTGTGAAGTAAACTATATGTGAAAACCATTTATGTGTAAATGCTTGTGACATGTTTAAAATGACTAGAAAATGGTAGTCTAAGAATATGTATGGCTAACCAAACTATGCTTCTTTGTTTCTTGCAAGAATGATGATGTTTAACATAAGATTTTCGGCTATGTAATGTATGTCTTCTTGATTAGCATCATGATCTTGTCAAAATAGGTGATTTTCGGTTCATAAATATGTGTTTATGTTGGCATGAAAACCCTAGAAAACTATGAACATAGGAAGAACTTGTTTGAACATGGTTTGAAGATGCAAAAATGGCAAAGTTTGATCTATCTTTACTAATATTCAGATTAGGCAAAGTGTTAGTGAAATATTATTGGTTGTTTCCTATTATGGGCCTGAATTCTTGGTACAATTTGGACTGTCATATCTGCATCATCACGTGTACATGAAAGTGACAGATTACGACTCGCAACGACGGCATTACGACTCGCAACGACGGCATTACGACTCGAAACCACACGGTTGCGACTCGCAACCAAAGCATGACAAGTCGAAACCTCGAGATTGCGACTCGAGACCACGCCGTTGCGACTCGCAACCAAAACGTGATAACTCGAGACCACGGTTGCGACTCGCAACCATAACGTGACAAGCCGAAACCACCTGGTTGCGACTCGAGACCAGCTGGTTGCGAGTGGGCTGTTCATTTTGGTTACTGGGCCCATATGTGTTTAACTTGGGCTATCTGTTGACTGGATTATGTGTTGATGTTGACTGCTTAATTTCTTAGACAGGCCCAGTAACCCACTGTTTACTTATATGCTTGATACGTGTTAGTTACGTGCCTATATGTGTTTTACGTGAATGCTTGTACACCGAACCTGACCTATACCGGTAACCATGTTAGGACGTGGTGACCAACGTGATTGACAAGTAACCTAAACCTACCGAGCAACCCAAGGTGAGTTCACAACTTAAAAGCATGCGTCCCGGTGGTTTGGGACACGAGACTAACAACCCTATCCCCTGGTAAAAGGGGATACCATTTACATACTTTCCCTAGTTATTGGGGACAAAACTTATTTTCTTCCCGGGTATTGGGAAACCTTTTGGTTAATTACTGTTTATACGGATTGCAACCAACGGCACTAAACGAAACTCTATCACTCAAGTCCCTACTACAAATACCGATTAGTCGCCGGGTTAGGCGAGCGGGTTATTAGTTGATAGCGCTATTTAGGTGTTTACCAGCCTCACACCGTGCCCTGGTTTGGGACGGGCGTGAACTAATGAACTCAGAAATCCGTCAATGATGATAGAACATTGACATCGGGGCATCCTGCGGATACGCAACGGTTACCTAGTGTTCGGTATTGGAAAAACAGTTTAGTCGCTAACTTTTGGGGTAGCTCCCCAGGGCATGTATAAACGGATAAATTAACCGGTGAAACAAAGTTTTTGGTAATTAAAACTGGACAACTAGTGAACTCACTCAGCATTATTGTTGACCCCTTACTGCATGCTTTGCAGGTAACCAGTGACGAAGGAGCTTGCAGCTTGGGAACGTGTAGTGTCTGTTCACCCTTGTGTTGGGTGTTACCTTATTTTGAATCATGAACTTTGTTTTAAACTACCTTACTTATGCTTCCGCTACTTATTTCTGTTTTGAACTTAAAACTTTAAACTCTGAACTTAATATTTGCTAAGCTTATGAATAGTAAGTATTACTTTTGTTATCAACTTAAGTATTCGGTATAATTGGTGGCTGGATCCTGGTCAGTCACGCCTCCGAAGCGGATGTTATCCGCAGGTGGAATTTGGGGGTGTGACATTGTCGATATGGTTATAGTCCCGACAAGTATTCAGGAAATATTTCAGGAAACTCTTTTACCACTGGAATATCTGTTAGTTGTGGCCCAACGGCCTTCTTGTCGACAACATGTGCTAGAAAGGCAATACAACCTTTCCGTAAGCACTTATGTGCCTTCTTGTAATTAATGATCCGCAACGGTGTGTCGTGCTTCTCTCCGTGAATAACATGTGTCTCTTTGTTCAGTGGTGGTAGGCGAATGACCTTCTCATGACAAAAGACTTCGGCTTGGTTATCGGATAACCAATCCATGCCAACCACTCCGTCGAAACTACCCAACTCAACGGGTAAGAGATCGATATTGAATCTTCGTTCGCCAAGTTCCAAGGAACATCCTCTAACAACTTTCCCTGACTCGACTAGTTTACCGTATGTCGATTCTATAGAATGAGGGGACGCCTAGCTTACTTGGCTCTAGGCCAAGTACATTTTAAATTCTGTGTGGCGAGGACTTCACTGTATAGTTTTAGGAACCCTATGTTTAAATGTAGGATAACCCAATCCATATGTTTAGATGTAGGATAACCCGATCCATATGTTTAGATGTTGGATAACCCAACCATATGTTTAGATGTAGGACAACCCAATCCCTAATTGTAGCTTGGACAATCCCGTCCCTAGCCATGAAACTCATGTATGTGAAATGTTGAGATGAAGCTAAAATTGGCACCAGTATCAAATAACATGGATGGGAAATGTTGGTTGATTGGAAACGTGTCGAGTAACTACTGTTTGAGTAATCAAGGTAGGGTGGGATGATACGGTCATGCCTCGGATCTCCGGGGCTAAATCCCAAATGTAACGTGCAATGTGTTTGAATTCGGGTGTTACGTAGTATGGAAACAACCCTTGAGATATCGTGAAAGCATCGAGTGTAACCAACAACATTGGCCCTAATCATGTGCGAGTTCTAGAATTTTGTTTCCAACCTTTGAATTTAAATCAGCGAGCAATACTCTTCTCGTATAAGATCCTTGAGTTCTTCCCCCGACAACCTCTTCACTGTATCCCTTCCTTGCATTTATACCTGGAGATTCCACCAAGTTAAGGTTGCGTTCAGCAGGAGACTCTCTGTGTATCTAATTGTCTACTCAGGAATGCATTTCCTAGTATGACTAACCGACTTCATTGTCTTTACGTGGCAGACAGAACCTACCGCACCTCTCGTATTAACGAGGTCTTACCGCTTATAGTCCGAAAAGTCTTAAAATTAAGGCCTTGTGTGGTCGCATCTTTTGGTGTGGCATTGCTACTCATTCCCGATCCATCAGGATTTGAATCACTTGAACTACCAGTACCACCAGTACCGTCACTAGTGTCGTCCCGATTAACCTCTTGTAGTGCAATTTCCGCACCCTCGTGTTGTTCCATAGGAACTTTAGTTTGACTGTGAGATGTTGATTAGTTAACCCCTTTTTGGGTGTAGAGCATCCTCCTGGCGCCATGACCTTTTTAACATACAACATTAAAAGAATCTAGACATATATTTTGGATAAATATAGTCTATCATGTGCCCAAGAATGAAGAAGGAAATTGGTCATAAAATCCTCAAGATCGTATTGTTCATACATGTTTGAATAAATGATAATGTGGATAACCGCAACCAAAATGCGTAGCACCTCTTGCATGTACTGGAAATATGTCTAAGTGGAAAACGAAATAATTTGTTGAGGAGGGGAAACCAACCAGTGGACTCCGTCCCTATAGTATGCATTCCATACTACATAGGCTTTGATCATCCGAAGTAGAGATATTCCTTTGTCGTACTTGCCCATGTGGCGAATATGGTAATAGTGCTTGAGCTTCACGAGCTCCAACAAGATCATTAAGATCTTCATAGATGTCGAATAGAATGCAATGAGGGAGTTGTAGCATGGCTCATGCCATACTATCCCTTTGGATAGGACAAATGTCAAATGACGGAATTTATTGTATTCATTTCCAATAAGTAAGATAAGGTGCCATAGACACCAAGGAACCAACTCATGTACAAGAATTCTAGAATGTTGAGGAAAGATCCTCCATGGTGGTTAACAAGTTTTGTTTGTTTAGATGACTAGTCTCGAACAACTCGTGTTATAGATCAAATGTTTAGACGCGAATGAATCGTATCGTCTTCCTGTATTGTATTGTAGGGTGTTATAGTAACCATCTCGGTTAGTGTTCTACTGGATAGAAACTTGAACACTTAAGAATTTTGAATGGATAGTGATCATTAGCTTGACCCGCAGAGTCAACCAGAATTTCCATGCACTACAAGTTGTTATTACGTGGGCCCCCGTAATAATAAATTGTCTTGCATGGTCACCCTAGCATTCTCTCGTTCAGAGCAGGAGATCAGTCAGAGAGAGGACACTATCGTCTATATACCTTCAACATAGAAGGAAACTTCGTGATAGTTCACGTGCCAACGTCTGTTGTCATTACTCGCAGAACGGGACGGCGTTAGGAATAGAGAGAATTTGTAAAAATAACATCTGAAGAGGCACCTTTAAGATGAGTACTTCATCTTCCTTGTCTGGACAAGAGTGTCGTCAATTATGATTTGTATGAGCCACAAGGACCTCGTCCCACTAATGGAGTTGTTGTCCAAGGCTGCCACCTCCGCCTCATCGTTACTACTGAAGTCAGGCATCTCAGCATCCGCGAGAAAGCAACCATCTTCCACGGGATCAATACTTTATGGTCTCACTTAGGAACCACGTTTATCATAAGCTCCGCAATAGACATGAGGTCGATATTCTCATGGAAGATGTATTGCATAAAATATGTCATGTTTGAAAATAGAGTATCATATCTTGTGTAAAAGATGGTGTGTCTTAACCATGTTATGTGTGTCAAGGATGACAATGGAATTCGAAGTCGAAGGTATTTTGTTTTTGCCACAATATTCCTTAGAACATATATATAAATCATTTATATATAATCACATAAAATCCTATCAAACAAGGATTTCTACCTTGCATAAACTTAACTTGTAAACCGTTTATAATGCATAAACTGATAATGTAATGTATTGTAGGCACATAGTCTGTTAATGTAATGTGTCTATTTCTCATAGACTTCACCCATGCAAATGTCCTCGCTTGATTTATATGAAGTGAATTTTTGTTGTAGTGGACCTAGAAAAATGTTTATGCAATGCAAACCACTTGTTCTTGTATAAATTGTTTTCGTGAGAGGTCCCTAGTGATTGTAGACTAGACTCGAGAAAGAATCCTGGTTCACTACAATCGATGCTCTGATACCAATCTGTCACACCCGCTCGTAGCGGAAGCGCGAGGTGTTATCTGATCGGTTCTCATTGCATAATAATATAAGTGAACATGCTAAATGAATAAAAACAAGCTCCAATGCCATTGTCATAATCGTTTCAAAAGAACGCAACATAAGTTAAATGTATTGGTTACAAACCATCAAAATAAGTTGTCATTTTTTTATACATCAAAATGTAAGTCTTAAAATGTCAAGGCTTTGACCACTATATCACCGCAAAGAGGCGGTATATATCGGGCAAACCCTTATAATGGTGGCATGGAGTCTTGGTACTTGCTTTCCTTGACTGAAATGTCTGCGTGGTCCACTAATTTCCTGAAATACATGTTAAGTATGAAAACATCAACAAAAGTCGGCGAGTTCATGCCGTTTAGTTATATGAGATGTATTTGTAAAATGCGAGTTGTATAAAATGTATCTGTAAAATGTGAGTTGTATAAAATGTATCCATAAAATGTGAGTTGTATAAAATGTATCTGAATGTAATGATGTAGTATGTAAAGCATCAATGAAATCGTTGATCATTAATGGTTCGCGAGGACATTAATATGTGTGACGAATTAGGAAGCAATCCAAACCTAGATGATTTTGTGTCGACTACCATCGACTGGGACACAAACGCACTCTTCTGTATGGGTCCACGACCAAGAGTGGGGCTCGCCAAAACCCATTAGATCTAACCCTCTGTACCTAGGTCCAAACCGGATTAATGGTGCTTAGATGTATGACCCTAAGCGCACATGATCTAAGGTGTTTCATTCCATGACTTCACACACAATTGAACATGTAGTTTCCCCGATAGTTGTAAAGTTGTAAAGCATTTAAAATGAATAGGGGACATGAACTCACAGAATCGCTTCCGTGAATAGAAGTAACTATGATCTCACGTGCGGTCGTCCTGAATAGTGTTGCGACCTACAAATGTTCTTATATTTGTTAGACACTTCGGTCTTTATAAATGACTTGAGTACAAATCTTGTGTCTTGAATGTGTGTAAGACTTGTATGTCTTTGTTTTTCGTTGAATTGTGTATTAGATGTATGAATTGTTAAACTGTTATATATATATATATATATATATATATATATATATATATATATATATATATATATATATATATATATAATCTTGTATCTTGTGAGTTGTATCATCAGGTCTTGTCCTCTTGATTTCATGTCTTGTATGAATAAATCGTATAATTGTATTTTCATAAATTATATGTCATTGGGCCAAGCCCATGTCTTAATGTTATTGGGCCTTAGCCTATATGTTTTGTCATTGGGCTTAGCCCATGTATTCATGTTATTGGGCCTTAGCCCATATGTTTTATGTTTTGACATTGGGCTTAGCCCATGTATTCATGTTATTGGGCTTAGCCCAAGTATTTTGATAAGCCCATTTATGAAGATTAGCCCAATTGTAAATATAAGCCCATTTATAAAAATAAGCCCATTTGTAAGTATAAGCTCATTTATAAAAATAAGCCCATTTGTAATTATAAGCCCATTTATAAAACATCTTTCATTTTATAAAAATCACCATACATGGAGTTTTTAGTTAAACAGAAGACATATAAGTTTTTATTAGTTTCTAAAATTTCGACTTTTGTTAACGGTAATATATATATGTATCCGCGTCGAAAGATCGCCTAAGCGTTGTAGTAACTCCTCGGAATGGCGATATGTTTATAGATTCGCTCGTCGTTCGTTTTGACCATAAGTTGTGTCTGAAGGCTCGGAATGTCCGTAAGTTGTTTTTAAGGCGTATTTACATGTAGTCTTGTAGGACTTTAGTCGAAATGTACATTGTGTTTATTTGTACCATTGTATTCAAGTTCCTAGTTATCATACATATAACTAATATACACAAATAACACATAGCACATAAGTTGTTAAGTTAACTAAATATATATTTTCTCAAAAATATATATTTATATCAAACTTTGCTTTTATAAAAACCATTCTTTAAAATCTTTTTAATCTAATAAAGATTTTGTCAAAAATAATAGTTTTTATAACTTATGATTTTTTAAGAAAAATGGCATATTTCCTTTGAAATATATACTTTGCCATGTTTATATAAAACATATCTTTTTCTTATAAAATCCACTATAATCTTCTCATATTTTTCTTAATAAAAACATATGAGATTTATATCAAAATCTTAACAAGATGAAATCAATAACATGTAGGGTTTTGGTATGATCATAACATAAGTTAACTAGTTCAAAATCCATGCTTTACTTCTAGTTTTAACAAACTTTTTTATAAAAACCCATCTTATATGTTTCTTTTTATAACTTTGTAAAAGTATTATTTTTAGTGAAAAAAACCTTATATACTTTAACAAAATCAAAGATTATGATCATCCATCTAAACATTTATGTTTAACAAAACCCTTAAACATTTTCATGTACCCTTGTTAGATTATGTTTTTAAACATTATCTAACAAGTTATTTGTATGCTAATCATCAAAACTAGATCAAATATGCAAGTAATCATCTTTAAATCACAACATAAACACACTTTTATATCATGATTATTATTTTGCTTCTTTGTATTTTCATTTTATTTTGTATGATTATTTAGTTTATTACATGTTCTTTAAACAAATAATGCATAAATAAGTATGAAATAGAGATTTTAGAAGCTTACTTCTAGCACTAATGGCTAGAGATGATCTTGATGATGATTTAAAGAAAAGAAAAGTTGTTGATCTTGGGGTTTTGAAAGCTTTTGAATGGATGGAAAGGCTTCTCCAACTTGTTGCTTTAGATCACCATAAGTATCTTCAAGCTCCATTTTGATCATCAAAAAAGTCTTGAAAGGTGAAATGTTTTTGATGGTGTTCTTGGATAATATATGAATGTTGAGAGAGTTTCTTAAGTGTGTGAAAAAGAAGGTGAAAAAATGAGATGAAGTGCTTAGAGGATTATGAATCAAAGTGTTTAAGTCTTCACCATACTTTACCACTAGGCCCACTTGTGTAACCACTTGCATCTTAAGGTAATAAGCAAGATATTTGTGGAGAAAAGGTAAAAAAGTGGGTCCCACATGTGGTTGTATCCGTGAATGAAGGGGGGGGGGGTACCCTTGCCTTGTGAATTTGTTTCATGACTTTCATTGTTAAAAAGTGTTAGGATTATTGAGGAAATTATTTAGGAAAGTTATATGTATAAGTGTTTAAGTGTTTAAAGGGTGTTAAATGACCATTACTAGACCATAATGATCCAATTAATACTAGATGGTCACAAAAAAAAAAGATTTGATATTGTTTGGATATTCGTTTCGAATTGTTTCGGTTAGACGTTATTTGAACGCTAAGTTGTGTAACTTGTGTGAATTGATGTAGTTTTTGGTTCGGATGATACCCGAAGGTATCGTCATATGAATTCTATGTTAAATAGCACTTTTACATGTTGCAAAAATATTAAATGGCTGATTTCTGCAGAATTTCTGCGAAAAAGTGTTGAAATCGTCGCTTTTAGTGCTTTTCGGGCAGTTTTTAGTGTTATCGGACTTCGGGAAGCTTTTATATCAAACCCTTGCATTCCTAGTTAGGGTTTAATATATATTAGATGTTGGACTTTCGTCTGAGTCCTAAAGATGTCGTTTAGATGGTTTCTTCGGATCCTGCGTTTTCGTCAGAATACTAGTTTACTAGGTGCTTTTCTAGTAGTTTCGATGCATTGTTTAAACTGTTTCAAATGTACTTAATAAAAATGGATCATATGCATCCTAGGTAAGTATTCCATGAGTATTCTAAGTGTATGTCACAAAATACGCAGTTCGAGTGTTCAAAATGCATAAAAATGTAGCTAAAATGAGTACTTTAAGTGCAAGAAAGTTACCGAAAAGTGGCAGTTGTCACATGAACGATTTTATTGGTGACCATTATTGTGTAAATCCGTTAACACACCCGTTTATACGTAATATATCTATGATTTGCGCGTCGTAATATATGTACATAAACGTTCACAAAATTTATCATCGAAACACGTGTATTTTCGTTAACTTATCTATTTTGTCATTTTTAAGGCAAGCATACATAAAACATCTCATATGTATCAAATTTCATGCTCGACAAACAAGTTACACATTTAACGCAATTTTCACCATTTCTACCGCACAAAACGCCCAAGTATACATGCATACTCAGATTTTTCAAAATCATGTTAAAACATAACATATTTTCACATTCTCATGATTAAATCACATAACACGTTTTAACACATAAGGTTTACCCAAAATTTTACCCATACTAGTGTATATAGAAAAATGCATATTTTTGCGATTCGGTAACGTTTTCGGGTGTCGGAAGTCATGTATGACCAACCAAACACCAAGTAAACTTAAAATTAGTTAAAATACTTATTTTTAAACTAAAAATACCAGTTTACTTACTGATCTAAATCAGTTTTATAAAAATCACTCGAAAAGCCGATTTTTGACCGTTTTTAACGCCTAGTTTTGCGTTAAACGTTACTATAACCATCCCAACTCGAAACGACTTGATATTTTGACACAATACATGTTATTTACTGATTAAAATAATGGTTATAATCAGACTAGTGAAGTTTTTGTGTAACTCACATAAATCATGCGATTTCACGTATTTTACAACTTTTAAAGCACCAAGTACAACATGCAAGACTAGTATACATCATGACAAAGTTATATGTCACTAAACACTTTAAAATAACTTTATTTTAGTGTTTATAACCTGACTAAAACTGATTTTTATTAAATCATACTCATATGGTAATTTCATGCCTTCATATCTTCATATAAGTTCACATATGTGCATCTAATGCACTCATACAATATCATCATCATCACTTATGATTTAATCATACTCTAGAACTTATTAACATCATATTCTTACAAATATTACACATATCATCATGATCATCCAAATCATTTATATTCATTCATGCTTATATTTTTCACATTTAGGATTATATGGCAACTTTTATATGCATGCATACATATATACGAAATATATACATACATATACTTCCAAATCTCTAATCACTTTAGAACATTCTTGTATAACAACTAAAAATCCCTTCTTGCATCATACTTTCCAAGAATCAAATCAAGAAATCTTTCATCAAAAATCAAAATACAACATATACACATACACACACATTCACGGCCATATATATATATATATACATATATATATATATATGTATGTATACACCCATTTTTATTTCATTCAAAACCCATTTGTTTGTAGTTTTCAAGTTAATGTTTAGATTCAAGAACAAGAGAAACTTTCACTATCATCTTCATCACTATGAATCAAGAACAAGATTTAAAGAAAATGTGTTATACCTTCAAGTTTCTTAGTGGATTTTAGGATTTATGATGATGTGAAGCCTTGTTCTTGCTCAAACCTCCTTGAAATCACTTCTAAACCCTTATGTAAGCTTGAAATTGCTTTGAAATGGACATGATTCTTCAAGATTTGAGTTTGAAAATGAAGATGGATATGGTTCTAAGGGTGTTCGGCCGAGAATGTTTCAAGAGAGAGAGAGAGAGAGAGAGAGAGAGAGAGTTGTAAATTGATCTTGGTTCATGCAAAATAAAGTGTATAATAGAAGTTTGAATGATGGTTTGTCTTTCCAAGACAACACTTGGCAAGAGGCAAGGATTTTTGAGAGAGGTGGGCTGCCATATGGCCGCCACCTATCATTCCTACACACACACATTATATACATACACACATTATACATAGATTAGTGCAAAGACAGGTATTTTACTGGATACCGGGTATTTTATCTAGCGTTTTAATACCGTTTTAACGCGTTTTAAATTATTTTTAACACTCTATAAAAATAAACTCACCAAAATATTACTGAACAATATTTTGTTTGCCTGGACTGGCTACGTTGTCGGTATTTGGCAGTATGCGCGCTGTGCTGCGCGATACGTGCTTATAATCGCAAAAATAGGGATTTAAGCGTTCTTATTTATTTTTATCATTCTAAAGTAATAAAATCATCAAATTATTATTAAAATGATTATCAGTTGCCTTGACAGGCTGTGTTGACAGTATTTTGTCGGTATACGCGCTGCATCGCGCGGTACGCGCTTAAACTCGAAAAATAGAGTTTCTTAGCGTTTTAATTTATTTTTCTTCACGAATATGATTAAAATTATTATTCTAATCATAACAGACTATTTTTAGGATTTTAACACTGATCGGGTGGTCACCGACGTTCGTTTCGCATTTTAACCGTTACGCGATAAGCGTTTATCTTACCGTTGCCAACATAATTTTTACCAAGGTTTAAATTTACCAACTCATTAAATTCCACATATAAACATCATATCCAATCAAATACAGCCCTGTTACCTATTCACAACACGTGTTACGATTGTACGGTACGGCCTGAAAAGTCGGGTGTCACAATAAGGAACTCGTAATGTCCGTATCGCGTGCAGAAAGCCGTCTTCGGTACATCCTCTTCCTTGACCTTTAATTGGTGATATCCCGATCTAAGGTTGATTTTTGAAAACCAATTCTCACCTTGTAATTGGTCGAATAGATCGTCTATTCTCGGAAGCGGGTATCGATTCTTTACCGTGAGTTTGTTTAACTCCCGGTAATCGATACACATTCGCATGCTTCCGTCTTTCTTTTTCACAAATAGTACCGGTGCGCCCCAAGGAGACACACTCAGCCTTATAAATCCTTTATCGACCAAGTCTTGAATTTGCGACATTAGTTCTTGTAATTCTGACGGCGTGAGTCGGTACGGCGCTTTAGCTACGGGTTTTGCGCCCGGAACCAGTTCGATTCCGAACTCTACCTCCCATTCAGGCGGTATCCCCGGTTGATCTTCTGGAAACACATCTTCGAAGTCACGTACCACCGGTACGTCTCCAATCTTCAGTGATTCTTTCTCGGGCTCATTCGCGTATATCATAAACGCCTTACAGCCATGCTTCATGAGCTTGTGAGCTTTTAACATCGAGCATATTATTGGATTGCCTCCTTTCTTGCCAAAGATGGTGACGAGTTTTCCGCTCAGAGATGTTAGCTTTATCTCCTTACGCAAACACACGACCTTTGCGTGGTGCCGAGATAGCCAATCTATCCCAACAACTACTTGAAACTCTCCCATCGACATCGGGTTTAGATCTATTAAGTACTCCTCGTCATCGATACTTAATTTACAGCCTTGACAAACATCACAAACAATGAAACTTTTGTTGTCCCCTATTTCAACTTCTAAGGGCACAGATAATTTCGTCAATACAAATGAAGGATGTCGAATAAATCCATGTGAAATAAAGGATTTATTCGCACCCGTATCATATAATACACGTGTAGGAATCGAGTTTATTGCGAATATACCTGAGACCACATCGGGTTCTGTTTTCGCTTCAGCCGATGTTAGTTGGAAGGACCTGGCCTTCGCCTTTGGAGCTTCTGTTGGAGATTCTTTGGTGTCTTTCTTTCCAACTAAGTCCGGGCATTCAGACTTTTTGTAACCGGGCTGATAACATTTGTAACAAACTGTGATTTTACCCGGACACAGAGATGTCGTGTGCCCATTTTTCCCACATATGGGACAAGGTTTGTCCTTGAAGCGGCACTCGCCCTTGTGCCCTTTTCCACAAACTTTACAGCTTGGCGACCCGCCTTTAGCATCCATCTTTCGTGTCGATTCTGATGTTTTCTCCTTCTTTGCAGGGCTTGGGTTCACATCATGCACCCTTTGCTCGCCCCTCTTAATCTGTTTCTTCAGCTCGATCTCCCGCTCCCGGGCGGTGTTAATGATCTTAGTGAGGGTTTCATACTTTGAGGCAGTCATAAACTCCCGGTATTCAACATTCAACATGTTGTAATAGTAGTATATCTTCTGCTCTTCGGTAGTCACTAACTCGTCGCAGAATCTCAGCTTATCCATAAAAATGCACGTGATTTTATCAATTGTTTCACCCCTTTGTCTTAGCTGGATGAACTCCTCTTTGATCCTGTTGATGACTGCCTTGGGACTATGATGTTTAAGGAATGGCACCTTAAACTCGTCCCATGTCATGACCCTTGTCGCTTCGGCTCCAATCTCTTTCTTTTTGTTGTCCCACCAATCCTTGGCTCGACCCCTCAACTGACCCGTTCCGTAAGCCACGAAATCGCTTACGTCACAGTGGGTCCTTTCAAACACCACTTCGACGTTGTCACACCCCGACCGCGTATAACATGCAACCGCGGCGGAAACATCGTGGAGTGTTGAGACAGAATTAACTGTTTCACAACTATGGCATACAAAGTTATATTTTATTTATCAACAAGTGTGTTACATTGTCTTTAAACAGGAAATAAAGAGTTTATAACATAATTAAACAAAGTCTATCTTCGTTTTATGTCTCTAAGGCACAGGTCCGCCCTAGTGTCACAGTCGTCATCCTAAGCGATAGCTCCTGAAAACACATGTGAAAGTAGGTACGTCAGCATAAAAATACCTGTGAGATACATAGGTTTGGTGAAAATTGTCACACCCCTTTCTGCGGCGGAAGCACGAGGTGTGATCATGAAAGCTTCTCATTGCATACGAAAGGTAAACATACTATATGTTCAAAATAACTTCAAACATTACATTACCAAAACATAAGTCAAGTGTTTACAACACATGATAGCATATTGTCTTAAGAGTTACAACTTTATTTAGCGAAAATAAAACATAGCGACATCCACGAGCATAAGTAAGACCGCGCGCACATCCACCTTTAATTACCTGAAATACATGAGAGTTTTGGAAAAACATCAACATAATGTTGGTGTGAATTCATGCAGTTTTTGTATTGAACGTTTGTATACTTTGTATGAAAAACATGGTATGTATTTTGTTTCAAAACGCGTATTCATGAATGAGTCAAGTATCTCTATATGTATCAAGTGTTAATGGGTTGCAAAGCCATTAACATGTGACACGACATAGGAAGTCACCAAACCATAGGCATTTTTCTATAGTCGATTCACGACTGAGACACAAAAACACTACTTGGTTCTAGTTGTCACCAAGAGTGGGGCTGCCCTGAAACCCATTAGATCTAACCTTTTGTTCTGCGGTCTTAGTATGTACACGATTAATGGTGCTTATGGTACCCTATCCGTGACACGATTTCTCGTATCAATTCTTGGCACTAGTTTTCGCCAAGAGTACTTCTCGTTTCAGTACACAACATATCAATTTGTAAATATTGAAGTATTTGTAACATGTATTTCACCCCCGAGTTATAAAGCTAAAAACAGTTAAAAGAAAAGGGGGAGCATGAACTCACAACTTTGCGTTCCTGTGCGTCGTAAACTTCACTGGGTTTGCTTAATTAACGTCGCGACCTATATGTGTTTTCTTAACGTTAGTCACTAGACTTGCGTCGCACAAGTATAATCACTCTCATTTGTATTCGTATTGTTGTGTTAAAAATATTTTATATTTTTAACTAAGCATCTTACTTATATTATTTCCTCACATATTAATTTAAGTATCTCGTGTTTTGCACTTTGCACCCGAATTATGTTTCTTGTATGTTGTATGTGTGTTCTTATGTTTATACTCCTCGTGAGTATTTAGTGTATTTTTAAGTTTTAATACGCTAGCACGTATAACACATACTATATACACTTAGCACAAAAGTTGGTGATAAAATAATATATATTTTTCTCTCAAAAATATACATACTTATATCCATTCTTATTCTTGAAGAAATCCTCATTTCTTATTACCAAAAATTAGGGAAACCTTGGTAATACTCTTAAATACCTTTTTAGGTAATAAGTTTCTCAAAAACTTATATTTTTCTAAGTGTCAAAATTTATAAAAATTTTGACAGAGTTTCCCCTAAATATGGAGGTTTCCCATGTTTTCAAAACATGTGTTTATTTTCTTTTAAATCGTTAACAATCATCAACAGCAATTATCAACAATAATCATCAACAATAATCACTAATTTCTCCATTTCATGAACTTGAATATTTACAAAAATGTGTAGTAACTTACTAGCACATTTAGTAAGTCTTGTTATCTTTAAAAATAAGTTTAATTTCTTAAAAACTATATTTTTAAGGAATATGAAGTTTCACAACTTCTAGTCGGTTTTTACGAAAATTATTTCTTTGTTAAAACTTTTGTTACACAAGTGTCCACACACTTGTTTGTTCATAAAAACACCTCTAGTTCATGAAAGATCCGGTTTTAAAACATGGTTTCGTCTTACAGTTGGTTTTTCGAAAATACCACTTGTTGATCTTTAGATCTATTAGTTTAGAACTCCATTTTATAAGAAAAATTCCTTTTACGCAAGTTCATGTTATTATGTAGTAGTGTTCATCATCTTGCCCTTTTTATACTTTAACATACACTAGTCCATGCTCTATGAACATAACCTAGCCGGGTTAGATGACGATCCAAACTACTACTAGCATTAAAAAACACAAAATAATCATCACAAAACAAGTTTAACAAGTTTTACACCATTACTTTCGTTTTATCTATTAAGTTCATCATTTTACAAGACTTTTAGTTGGTGATCTTTAGTGTTTATGATATTTAGCCATTAAATCATCTATTAACCATCATAAACGAGAACACGAAGATGTTTAGAAGCACTTACTACTAGCACAAGGCTAGGGGAGTTCAAGAGGACAAAAGAGGTGGATAAAAGCAAATGTAGAAGGTCCTTCAAGATCCGCTTGCACCGAGCTTCGTTAGTGGCCTTCTTACTCCTCAATATCACCTTGGAATGGATGGATGATGTTGGAAAATGAGGGTGGCGGTGGTGCTTGGTTGGGCCGAGAACAAGGGAGGGAGAGAGGGGAGTGAAGATGGAGTGATGGAATGGTGGTATTTATAGACCTTCCATATAGCATATTCCTAGCATATTCCTGGCATATTCCTGGCATATTCCTGGCATATTCTTGGCATATTCCTGGTATATTCTTGGTATATTCCTGCCATATTCCTGGCATATTCCTAGTATATTCCTGGCATATTCCTGGTATATTCCTGGCATATTCCTGGCATATTCCTGGCATGTTCCTGGCATGTTCCTGGCATATTCCTGGGTTTGTTGCGTTGTCTGCGTTTTGCAATGTAAGCACTGTGTCGCGTAGGAACACACGGTACACGCTTAAACTTGAAAAATAACGTTTTTAAGCATTTTAATTTATTTTTCAACACGAACCTGATTAAAATAAAATTTTAATCATAATAGAATATTTGTGGGATTAAATATTATCTAGGCGGCCACCAACGTTCGTTTCGCAGTTTTGTCGTAATTAGTTCTTTAGTTCAAATAAACATGTTTTCGCCATACCGAATCCTTCGAAACTTATTTCTAAGTTATGTAAGGGATATTTAGGGTATATTTGGCTTACGTCACAGTTCTGGAGTGTACGTCACGTTAAACTGATTGCGTTTAAGCACCAGTTTGCGTATAACCTTCCAGAAAGTGATTTAAAGCTTGAAATCGGTATCGAATCAAATTGTTCGGTTGTTCGGTTAGATACTGATTCGTTAAAGTGCTTAATAAGCATTTAAAGTGTCGTTAGTGTTATTTTTAGTGACACCAAGAATTCCCGTCACTTAGGGAAATATTCTGGATGATAAAACGACATCTCTGCACAATATTTATGTTGTTAAAAGCTGAATTGTGCTTAATTTAATAAAGTTCTGCACTTAAAGAGTGTTTCGGGTGCCTTTTAGTGCGTGTTTTAGCTTTCGTAACGACCATAAATTAAACCCATATATGTACTCTTGGGTTTTAATGTACCTTTGTCGTAGGACCTACACCTAGGCCTCAATTCTAATGTCTGACTGCTTTCTGCAGTTCCGTTGACACGGTGTGTCTTACCGGTGAGTTTACTAATATTTCTGACGCAGCGCTCTCGTTTTTGCATAAAGCAATATTTTGTAGTATACAACGTGCATGAATTCACTTGCTTAGCATCTAATTAGTCAATGCTGACATTTGAGCACATAATTGTAGTCATTAAATAATAATTAAAGTGTACGGAAGTTACCGGTTTTGTGCCAGTTGTCACAGTCTCCCCCCGTTAAAAGAATTTCGTCCCGAAATTCAGACTGAACTAACTCTCGCAGGAGTCTTCTTGAATAAGCGGGGATACTTTTCCTTGAACTGGTCTTCGCGTTCCCATGTGTATTCGGGCCCATGCTTAGAGTTCCAACGTACTTTGACAAGTTTCACACCGCTCCTCCTGGTCTTGTTGACTTTCCAGTCGGTAACCTCAACGGGTTGTTCGGTAAATCGGAGGGCGTCATTAATATGCACTCCATCCGCGGGGATGATCACGTTCTCTTGTGTTGGACTCTTCTTGAGGTTGGACACATGAAACGTATCATGTACTCCATTAAGGTCTTCCGGTAACTCCAACTTGTACGCCACGGTACCAATTCTCTCCAAGATTCTGAATGGTCCGATGTATCGTGGATTCAGCTTCCCACGTTTTCCGAATCTGGCTACTCCCTTCCAAGGTGAGACCTTTAACAACACTTTGTCTCCTACCTCGAATTCTAAGGGTTTTCGTCTTTGATCAGCGTAGCTCTTCTGTCGATCTCGAGCCGCCTTAATGCGCTCTCGGATCTGCGCAATCTTGTCGGTTGTTTCTTGTACTAGTTCAGGACCAACCATACGTTTGTCACCAACGTCTGCCCAACATAGGGGCGATCGGCACTTGCGGCCATACAGAGCTTCGAACGGCGCGACCTTTATGCTTGTATGATAACTGTTATTATAGGAAAACTCAACTAAGGGTAGGTGAGTATCCCAGCTGCTGCCTAGATCCATGACGCATGCGCGAAGCATATCTTCCAATGTTTGTATGGTTCGTTCGCTCTGGCCATCTGTTTGTGGATGGAATGTCGTGCTTAGATCTAGCTGAGATCTAAAGGCTTCCTGAAATGATTGCCAGATTCTTGAGACAAAGCGTCCATCTCTGTCTGAAATAATGGAGGTCGGCACTCCATGACGTGCCACAATTTCCTTCAAATATATCTCTGCCAGTTTTCCAGTGCTATCCTTTTCTCGGATTAGTAGGAAATGCGCAGACTTCGTCAATCGATCAACTATTACCCATATCATATCGTGCCCTCTCGGGGTCCTGGGTAATTTTGTTATGAAATCCATCGAGATTTGCTCCCACTTCCACATGGGGATCTCTGGTTGTTGTAGTAGGCCAGACGGTTTCTTGTATTCAGCCTTAACCTTAGTGCAGGTCAGGCACTTTCCTACATAGACAATAACGTCGCTTTTGAGTCTTGGCCACCAATAATATTCTTTTAAGTCTTGATACATCTTGTCCGACCCTGGGTGGATCGAGTATCTTGACTTGTGCGCTTCATCAATGATGACTTATCGTAGGCCACCATAGAGCGGAACCCAAATGCGCTTTTTAAAGTATAAGGCTCCCTCTTCATTTGGCTCCATGTACTTCAATGCACCCCAGAGGTATTCAGCTTTGCGATTTTCCACCTTAAGGGCTTCTTGTTGTGCGTCACGAATACGTGAAGTGAGGTTCGTTCGGACAGTCATTTCCAATGCTCGAACCCTTAGGGTCTTAACCCTTTCTTTTCGGCTCAACGCGTCCGCTACAACGTTTGCCTTTCCTGGGTGGTACTTAATCTCACAGTTGTAGTCATTTAACAGCTCGACCCATCGCCGCTGGCGCATGTTCAGTTCCTTTTGATCAAGTATGTGTTGCAGGCTTTTGTGATCTGTGAAGATTGTACATCGAGTACCATATAGATAGTGTCGCCAGATCTCTAAGGCAAATACCACTGCGCCCAGTTCCAGGTCGTGAGTGGTATAGTTTCTTTCGTGCACCTTTAATTGCCTTGAAGCGTAAGCGATGACCTTTTGGCGTTGCATGAGTACGCAACCCAGTCCTTGTCGCGAGGCGTCGCAGTATACCACGAAGTCTTCCGTGCCTTCGGGTAGTGAAAATATTGGTGCATCGCATAGCTTGATCTTGAGTAGCTGAAAAGCTTCTTCTTGCTTAATACCCCAGTCATACTTCTTGTCTTTCTGCGTAAGGGCGGTTAGTGGCTGAGCTATTTTTGAGAAATTCTCGATGAATCGCCTATAGTAGCCCGCTAAGCCCAAAAATTGCCGAACTTCAGTCGGGGTTTTGGGAGCTTCCCAAATCTTTATGGCTTCAATCTTGGACGGGTCTACATGAATTCCCTTCTCATTCACCACGTGACCAAGAAATTGTACTTCGCGAATCCAGAATTCGCACTTTGAGAACTTTGCATACAGTTTCTCTGTCTTCAGTAGTTCTAGGATGGTTCTGAGGTGTTGTTCGTGCTCTTCTTTCGTCCGTGAGTAGATTAGGATATCGTCGATAAATACAATCACGAATTTATCGAGATATGGTTTGCATACGCGGTTCATCAGATCCATAAAGACCGCTGGTGCATTCGTCAGCCCGAATGGCATCACAAGAAACTCGTAATGTCCATAACGTGTTCTGAATGCCGTCTTTGGTACGCTTTCTTCTTGGATCCTTAACTGATGATATCCAGATCGAAGGTCGATCTTGGAATAGTAGCTTGATCCTTGCAACTGATCAAATAAGTCATCAATCCTCGGTAGTGGGTACCGATTTTTGATAGTGACCTTGTTCAGTTCTCTGTAATCGATACATATTCGCAGAGTTCCATCCTTTTTCTTTACGAACAATAATGGAGCTCCCCAGGGCGAGAAGCTTGGCCTTATGAATCCTTTATCCAACAACTCCTGGAGTTGTGTAAATAATTCTTGCATTTCGGATGGTGCAAGTCGATAGGGCGCCTTGGCTACAGGAGCGGCTCCTGGAACCAAGTTGATACGGAATTCGACTTGTCGTTGCGGAGGTAGTCCTGGCAGATCTTCGGGAAAGACATCAGGGAATTCTTTCACTACAGGAATATCTTCAAGTTTCGGCTCCTTAGTCTTCTTATCTATCACGTGTGCTAGGAAGGCAACACATCCTTTCCTTAAGCATTTATGTGCCTTCATGCAACTGATGATTCGAAGAGGTGCGTCTCGTTTTTCTCCATGTACGATGAGAGTTTCATCATTCGCCAAAGGGATGCGAATGATTTTCTCATGACAAATAACTTCAGCTCGGTTTGTGGACAACCAGTCCATGCCGACTACTACATCGAAGCTACCTAATTGGATAGGTAAGAGGTCGATGCTAAATTTTCGTTCACCAAGTTCTAGTGTGCAGCCTCTAACAACTTCGCCCGATTCAACAAGTTTACCATTGGCTAGTTCTATGGAATAAGGAATTTCTAATCTACTAGATTCTATTCCAAGCGTACGTTTAAATTCCACGGACATGTCCAGTGTCGAATAATATGGATGCGAAGTGATTGTTAACGAGAAACGTACCGGTGACCACGTTAGGGTCCTCGCGTGCGTCCCTTGCTCTAATTACAAATGCTCGGGCCTGAGCATTGTTTCCTTCTGGGCAATCCTTCATGAAATGATCTTTGCTTCCACATCTGAAGCATCCTTGGTTTCGCCCATTTCCGTTGCCAACACCATTTCCATTTCCACCATTGTTTCTATTATCAGCCCCATTACGATTTCCATTCCCGTTCCTCTTACTCCAACAGTCTTCAGTGCGGTGACCCAACTTTCCACACTTGTCACACTTTGAGATGCGACAAACTCCCTCGTGATGGCGTTTGCACCGATGGCATTTGGGCAAGGTGCCCAGGTATCCCTTAGCTGGAGCGTTATTCATGGCTGCAAGCGATTTCGCCTCCTGAGGCGGGTTGGGGCCACACTTCTTGTTGGAACCCTTGTTGTTATGAGTTGCTTGATTCAAGTTTGCATGTTTCCTTTTCTTGCCACCGGACGACTCAGCATGCATCTCGGTGTTTTCTATCGGGTTCAGTGATAGCTTCTCCATGCGAACACAGTCTTCAGTAAGGCTGACAGCCAGAGTTACAGCCTCAGTGATTGTCTGGGGTTTGGCTGAAGTCACCATGCCTCGAAATTCTGGGGCCAATCCCCAAATGTAGCGTTCAACGCGCTTGAATTCCGGAGTTACCATGTAGGGAATCACCCTAGACAAATCATGGAACCTTTGAGTATACCCTGTGATGTCAGCACCTACCATAGTCAAGTGCCAGAACTCCGTCTCCAACCTTTGGAGTTCGGCACGAGAGCAATACTTCTCTCGCATTTTCTCTTTCAGTTCATCCCAAGTCATGCCATACGCGGCATCATCGCCTAGGGTTTGGACTTGTAGGTTCCACCAAGTCAAAGCTTCATCGACAAATAACCCAGTAGCAAAGGTGACTTGTTGATCCGCGGTACACTTGCTCATGCGGATAGTGGCCTCAGTCTTCTCCGTCCAACGCACAAATGCTACCGCTCCTCCAGTGCCATCGTAGTTCATTGGTTTGCAGTAGAGGAACTGCTTGAAGGTGCAGCCTGTAATTAACCCAACCAATTCACATATGAGCAATTGGAGAAATAATGAAGCAAGGACCGTTCATAAATTTCTCCATGCCTAGCAAATTGTCTTAAGGTTACCTTGGGCTGCGTTTCCTCCTGACGAATCTCCATGTCCGTTACGCCTAGCATTGCTTGGCCCTCCACTATCTTGGGTACGGTTCGCCTCGTACTGGGCGATAGCAGCAGAGATCCTCTCTTCCAGTAGAGCGTCCAGCTCTTCAGCAGATCTTGGTAGTGGGGGAGGAGGAGGTTGATCACCACCTCGAGCATTCACAGCTCTCCTGGGTGCCATGTTCTGATAGAACATAACACAACAGGGTTAAATATTTATTTGATGTCGTCGTACTAAACAGTAGTAGCATATATATTCACAGGTATATACCACATAATTAACATCATACAATTATTACTCTAGCAGAGTACTTAGTAGGCTTGCACTGAGGGAATCTACACGTGACAAGACCTGCTATGGTTTCTGTGCACTGAATTCCATAATTATGTATGCATCCATAATTACGTAACTCCTTGCACAGTCCGCACAGTTCGTTTCATCCTCGTATTTCTTCCTTCAGTTAAGTCATTGTTTTCAGGCAAAGTCATGTATACTAGGGGTATTCTACATCTAGTACATGTATATGCTAATTATCACACATATTTGCAAGTAATCCTTAATCATAGACAATTGCTACCCCAGTGCACCCTAGGTCACGTAGCGTCTTTTCTAGACTCATGCAAATAGTTTTAGGCAGTGGATGTCGCGCGATGTTTTATGCAATGAAAACTTTTTGAAAAATTGTTTTCGTGATAGGATCCTAGAGATTGTAGACTAGACTCGAGAAGGAATCCTGGTTCACTACAATCGCAGCTCTGATACCAATCTGTCACACCCCTTTCTGCGGCGGAAGCACGAGGTGTGATCATGAAAGGTTCTCATTGCATACGAAAGGTAAACATACTATATGCTCAAAATAACTTGAAACATTACATTACAAAACATAAGTCAAGTGTTTACAACAGGTGATAGCATAATGTCTTAAGAGTTACAACTTTATTTAGCGAAAATAAAACATAGCGACATCCATGAGCATAAGTAAGACCGCGCGCACATCCACCTTTAATTACCTGAAATACATGAGAGTTTTGGAAAAACATCAACATAATGTTGATGTGAATTCATGCAGTTTTTGTATTGAACGTTTGTATACTTTGTATGAAAAACATGGTATGTATTTTGTTTCAAAACGCGTATTCATGAATGAGTCAAGTATCTCTATATGTATCAAGTGTTAATGGGTTGCAAAGCCATTAACATGTGACACGACATAGGAAGTCACCAAACCATAGGCATTTTTCTATAGTCGATTCACAACTGAGACACAAAAACACTACTTGGTTCTAGTTGTCACCAAGAGTGGGGCTGCCCTGAAACCCATTAGATCTAACCTTTTGTTCTGCGGTCTTAGTATGTACACGATTAATGGTGCTTATGGTACCCTATCCGTGACACGATTTCTCGTATCAATTCTTGGCACTAGTTTTCGCCAAGAGTACTTCTCGTTTCAGTACACAACATATCAATTTGTAAATATTGAAGTATTTGTAACATGTATTTCACCCCCGAGTTATAAAGCTAAAAACAGTTAAAAGAAAAGGGGGAGCATGAACTCACAACTTTGCGTTCCTGTGCGTCGTAAACTTCACCGGGTTTGCTTAATTAACGTCGCGACCTATATGTGTTTTCTTAACGTTAGTCACTAGACTTGCGTCGCACAAGTACAATCACTCTCATTTGTATTCGTATTGTTGTGTTAAAAATATTTTATATTTTTAACTAAGCATCTTACTTATATTATTTCCTCACATATTAATTTAAGTATCTCGTGTTTTGCACTTTGCACCCGAATTATGTTTCTTGTATGTTGTATGTGTGTTCTTATGTTTATACTCCTCATGAGTATTTAGTGTATTTTTAAGTTTTAATATGCTAGCACGTATAACACATACTATATACACTTAGCACAAAAGTTGGTGATAAAATAATATATATTTTTCTCTCAAAAATATACATACTTATATCCATTTTTATTCTTGAAGAAATCCTCATTTCTTATTACCAAAAATTAGGGAAACCTTGGTAATACTCTTAAATACCTTTTTAGGGAATAAGTTTCTCAAAAACTTATATTTTTCTAATTGTCAAAATCTATAAAAATGTTGACAGAGTTTCCCCTAAATATGGAGGTTTCCCATGTTTTCAAAACATGTGTTTATTTTCTTTTAAATCATCAACAATAATCACTAATTTCTCCATTTCATGAACTTGAACATTTACAAAAATGTGTAGTAACTTACTAGCACATTTAGTAAGTTTTGTTATCTTTAAAAATAAGTTTAATTTCTTAAAAACTTTATTTTTAAGGAATATGAAGTTTCACAACTTCTAGTCGGTTTTTACGAAAATTATTTATTTGTTAAAACTTTTGTTACACAAGTGTCCACACACTTGTTTGTTCATAAAAACACCTCTAGTTCATGAAAGATCCGGTTTTAAAACATGGTTTCGTCTTACAGTTGGTTTTCCGAAAATACCACTTGTTGATCTTTAGATCTATTAGTTTAGAACTCCATTTTATAAGAAAAATTCCTTTTACGCAAGTTCATGTTATTATGTAGTAGTGTTCATCATCTTGCCCTTTTTATACTTTAACATACACTAGTCCATGCTCTATGAACATAACCTAGCCGGGTTAGATGACGATCCGAACTACTACTAGCATTAAACAACACAAAATAATCATCACAAAACAAGTTTAACAAGTTTTACACCATTACTTTCCTTTTATCTATTAAGTTCATCATTTTACAAGACTTTTAGTTGGTGATCTTTAGTGTTTATGATTTTTAGCCATTAAATCAACTATTAACCATCATAAACGAGAACAAGAAGATGTTTAGAAGCAATTACTACTAGCACAAGGCTAGGGGAGTTCAAGAGGACAAAAGAGGTGGATAAAAGCAAATGAAGAAGGTCCTTCAAGATCCGCTTGCACCGAGCTTCGTTAGTGGCCTTCTTACTCCTCAATATCACCTTGGAATGGATGGATGATGTTGGAAAATGAGGGTGGCGGTGGTGCTTGGTTGGGCCGAGAACAAGGGAGGGAGAGAGGGAAGTGAAGATGGAGTGATGGAATGATGGTATTTATAGACCTTCCATATAGCATATTCCTAGCATATTCCTGGCATATTCCTGGCATATTCCTGGCATATTCCTGACATATTCCTGGCATATTCCTGGCATATTCCTGGTATATTCTTGGTATATTCCTGGCATATTCCTGGCATATTCCTGGCATATTCCTGGCATATTCCTGGTATATTCCTGGCATATTCCTGGCATATTCCTTGCATATTACTGGCATATTCTTGGCATATTCTTGGGTTTGCTGCGTTGTCTGCGTTTTGCAGTGTAAGCACTGTGTCGCGTAGGAACACACGGTACGCGCTTAAACTTGAAAAATAACGTTTTAAGCGTTTTAATTTATTTTTCAACACGAACCTGATTAAAATAAAATTTTAATCATAACAGAATATTTGTGGGATTAAATATTATCCGGGCGGCCACCAACGTTCGTTTCGCAGTTTTGTCGTAATTAGTTCTTTAGTTCAAATAAACATGTTTTCGCCATACCGAATCCTTCGAAACTTATTTCTAAGTTATGTAAGGGATATTTAGGGTATATTTGGCTTACGTCACAGTTCTGGAGTGTACGTCGCGTTAAACTGATTGCGTTTAAGCACTAGTTTGCGTATAACCTTCCAGAAAGTGATTTAAAGCTTGAAATCGGTATCGAATCAAATTGTTCGGTTGTTTGGTTAGATACTGATTCGTTAAAGTGCTTAATAAGCATTTAAAGTGTCGTTAGTGTTATTTTTAGTGACACAAAGAATTCCCGTCACTTAGAGAAATATTCTGGATGATAAAACGACATCTCTGCACAATATTTATGTTGTTAAAAGCTGAATTGTGCTGAATTTTATAAAGTTCTGCACTTAAAGTGTGTTTCGGGTGCCTTTTAGTGCGTGTTTTAGCTTTCGTAACGACCATAAATTAAACCCTTATATGTACTCTTGGGTTTTAATGTACCTTTGTCGTAGGACCTACACCTAGGCCTCAATTCTAATGTCTGACTGCTTTCTGCAGTTCCGTTGACACAGTGTGTCTTACCGGTGAGTTTACTAATATTTCTGACGCAGCGCTCTCGTTTTTGCATAAAGCAATATTTTGTAGTATACAACGTGCATGAATTCACTTGCTTAGCATCTAATTAGTCAATGCTGACATTTGAGCACATAATTGTAGTCATTAAATAATAATTAAAGTGTACGGAAGTTACCGGTTTTGTGCCAGTTGTCACAAAAATGGGATTCATGACTTGAGTTTAAAGAAAACGTTTAATAACAGTTAGTCATGAACCTTGTAAATTGTTTTGTTTTGTAAACCTTGTGAAAAACGATAAGATCAGATGATATGTATAGATAAAATGTAAGGTTAAATGAATAACCTAGTAAAATGAGTTTGTATAAGATAAGTTGTTTGTAAAAAAATAATGTCTTGTGAAGAATATGTTATTTGTGTAAAACGTAATATGTCTAAACTGAAATGATTTAAATAATGCTACGATAGGTAATATTATACGAACATTTATATATAGGAAGTACCAGCGGCGTATCCACCATGTTTGTATCATATTACATACGCCACGTTACTCAAACCATTTACCCAAACCAACCACCATGTAAATTGTTCATGTATAAATCAATTGTCAAGTGTTATTGTGTAAACCATATCAAAATGTTCATGTCTAATGTAAACCACCAAATGTGTATATCAATGTCAAATTGTTATGTTCAATGTAAATCATATAATGTGTATCCAAAATATCATGTATGGCATGTGAAATATATCAACTAGGCCATAGGTAAAAATGCACAAAAAAAGGGTATTGAATTAAACATAGTTTAAGTCAAAGTTATGTTTTGTGGAAAAATTGCATGCTATACTGATACTAACATTTATGCGGTATTGTGAAAATGCATACATTCAAGCCTTTGTAACTGTGGTGATAGACCTTTAAACAAATTAAAGGTCTATATGTGTTATGTTATTCCTTCCAATCCAAACAAACCCGAGATTTCAGGAATGGGAGTTGTCAAGTCCTATGGTACCATTACCTACTAACGGGCAGCATGATCGGTGTTAATGAATGTACATTGTATAATTTGAACAAACCAAATGTCATACCAAAATGTGAGCATGTGATGAATAAATGTACTAAGTACGCACACAATGGGCATACATAGCATAAAAGTCATGTAAATCAATGTACTAAGTATGCTAAGTAAACATACATAGCGAAACAATGTAATGTAAATCATGTACTAATAGTGTACTAATGAGCATAGCAAGTATCAGATGTGAAAACAGAAAAGCACGAAAGTAACAAGTAGGCACATGTGTTTCTCCCCAAAACAGTATGGAAAACAGTAAAAGAGGGGACTATGTACTCACTTGAGATTGCTTAGAAGTCCTTGTGTAATAATCACACAATGCTAGAGATCACGGAATATCAAACGGCACCTAATAGGTAGCTATATTAATATACCGGACCAAAATCGAAAGATTGGATAGAATGAGGGTTCGTAAACCAAACGAGTATAGAGACTCGTGTAATATGGTTTAACAAGGCCTACATTCTAAAATGAAACCTAACCTAAGTGCTTACGACCCATTACGACCCGTTTAGGTAGCTTATGCTACCTTAACGCGTCGTTCGCGTAAAACGCGTTTGGAACGCCTAACATCGTGACCATAAGGTATAACCTCGGAAGGTTATTCCCTATACAGCTATGGTCACCTAATGTGTTTGGTTGGATCCTAATGATCGACCAAATGGGTTGGGTTCGAAAGCATAAGCGATTGTTTAGATCGCTTACCTTACGACCCTATATAAGCACTAAACTAAAAGTGACGAGCTAAGCATGTTAGAACATGCTTAACTAAGTTTAGAAAACAGGTTTGGCATCAAAACAAACGGTTTTGATACCTATGAGTAGTTTGGTTACAAAATACACAAGAATGCGCATTTTGGCCGAAACTACGACTCGTCACTGAGCCTAGATAACGTGGTGATCAGTAGGTGTAGCCAATAGGGACTATAACCATCGTGATCACGCTCACGTTATGAAGTTCAAACGAACTTCGTGATGACCATAGGCTGGTCAACGCAGAAAGTCAAACATAGTTTGACTTTAGCACTCGAAAAGCGATAAAAGAACGAAATAACACTTACGAAGGGTCCCCGAAAGCTAATCTCGATCCAGGAGCTCAGCTATGAAGCAAAGGCCTCAACTTAGAGCTTTAGATCAGATTTTGTGGGTTTTAACACAAATGGGGGGGGTATTTATAGGAAAAGCAAGACCGTTAGGATCGTTTCTTGAATATCATGCCTTGATCTCATTCGTACACTTGTCAAGATGTTGTGGTATCAAAATATGACCCTAACCCCAGAGATTGTGAAGAGGCATTGCCCCTTGGGTGCTTGAAAGGCCAAATTTTGCAAGAAAAATGAGTTTCTGCATCTGCAGGGCTGACGCGGCCCGCGTGAAGATTTAGACAGGGCTTACGCGCCCCGCCTGGGAGTTCAGATCAGAAAGTAAGTTTCAGAAATGACAGTTTAGGTCCCTGTTGTGGTTTAAGGCTATTTCCGACACGTTTAAGGCCCGTTAAGCCATCTTTAAGGCCCTAAAATGATGCCTAAACATTGAGGACATGAAACATGCTCAAAAATATGTCGGATGTTGGTTCGTTTGGCCGTACGATCGCGATGTTCGCTTAATTACGACGGAATGCGCATAAGCGCGAAAAACGTTCCAAATTGCACGACGAATGGATTTTTCTCATGCCAAACACTAAGGCATAATATAAGGATGCTTACATAAATTTTTGGATGTCCGGATGTATTCAGAACGTAAGTTATGCGCGGAAGTGCAAACTTGTGCACTTTTTGACACTTTTAGTCCCTGAATGATCCAAAAGTTTGTTTTAGCATACCTAACCCCTCAAAGCCTATTTCTAAGCTATGTAAAGGATATTCATGGTATGTTTAACTTATGGACATGTTCCGGAATGTCTGTTACAGTTCAAATTGGCATACTTTCGCAGTTTGTCAAGTTTAGTCCCTTTAAGCGAATTAACTTGTTTTTGTCATACCAAAGCCTTCAAAACTTATTTCTAAGTTATGTAAAGGTTATTTAAGGTATATTAAGTATATGTTGATGTTCCGGAGTATTTTTCGCATTAAACCGAGTACGTTTACGCACCAGTTTGCGTATAATTCTCCAGAAAGCGATGTAGAGTTTAAAATTGAACAAAAGTCAAAACATGAAAAATGTAAAACACAACCAAACAAACATTGGGATCAAATAACATTGTTTTATTAATAACTGAACTGTTCACAATGATTTCAAGCACAAATGTTATAGACGTCACTTAACCATCTCTGACATATTATCGGGTCGACCTCCCCGTTGTAGATTGGCGGTTTACACGCCATAAACTCCTTATACGAACATCCCTTACGTTCTCCAGATTTCTCTCTCATAAGGTTGACATTATCTTCCAACTTTTTAACTCGTTCTTCGACTAACGATAACACCGTGTTTTGAATTTTGTCTATGAAACCAGATAGACTACCCTCAATTGCCTTTCCCACTTCTTCGACAATTATTTCTTTTATTTGTTCGGTGCTTGTCGGCACTGGATCATCTTCATTCCTTTCCGTCATCTCGAAACAGAAATGTTTACTTCAGTTATTAAACATTTCATAGCTTTATTTACTTCGGTTTAGCCAAGTTCGTAACTTGCTTTGAGCGTTCTCATTTAGTGCACCTTCCGGGTTTGAGTGTGTTAACACGCTCTTCCCATGCACATTAATTCACATCTCTTTTTCTTACATAAGATAAGATCTACTAAAATAATTAATTAATTCTTACCGGACGATCGATCAAGCTTGAACCGAACACTTGTTGACAACCTTGAGCTCTGATTACCAACTTGTAACAACCGTCTAATTTCTAATCAAATTTAATGAAAAAATTCGCATGATTTTATATAAAATGGTACTTTATTTCAAAAAAAGTACAAAATTTAAGTTTTAAGATGATCACATACTAGTTGACTACTAAACTAGTTCCAACATTCAAAACATGATTCATAAATTGTTTACATTATAGACATTCTCTAAAACAAAGTTAATCTAATGCGGAAGCTTCAAAAGTGCGTGTTCGGTTCTTCAAAACATGCTTGATCGCCATCCGGAAAGTTCCCATCATCACCTAAAGTCAAAACCACTTAAAATGTTAGTTTTGACATTGATATAGTGCATATAAACAAGTTCCAGCATCGAATCATTAAAAATAAAATAAAAATTCAGAATTGGTCCTATCGCGTGTCGCACCAGACACCATTTATTCTGTCGCGTGTCGCGACGGATCTAGGTGATCCTGTCACGTGGCGCGGGGGATACCATTTTCCAGCAGGTGCAGGTTTTTGACCTGCATTTCCTGCCAGCTCTGAAATTTCCAAGTTTCAACTTCAAATGCTCATAACTTTTGATCCGAAGGTCCGTTTTAGGTGATTCTTTTCCTACACGTCTGTAATTTAATTACCGACGTGCCTATTACAATTATTATACCGAAAATTTGGTTTACGAACAAAACGACTAAAATTACTATATCATTATTCAACCCACTATGTTTACACAAATTTTACTACCATTACAATAGTAAGGCTTAAGGCGCTTTTACCTAACATCCGGGGCTTAATATCACCGGCATTTCATTACCAATCATATGGCTTCATGCTCTCGTGATTGTTGACGCCAAAAGCTAACTATCAAACACTAACACTACTAATCTACACAATTATTCGACCCGTTTGGCTCAATTATGGAATCCTCCATTTACATTGACTACCAAACGCCTCATAATCCAATCTTAACCTATTAATTCAAGTAGTGAACTTTGTCACTTCAATCAACGAAATTTATATTCTAAGACGCAACTATACACGTTTAAATATCAATTTTCATAATGTAACGAAACGAGTTATATACCTTCAAAGCAAATTCTTCAAACGTGCGTCGCCACCGGCTTGTCCACTAGACGCTCCGGCTTCCTTCCCTATAGAGTTCATCCATAGCATGATTAGAACTCTTTTCTAATCATATATCGCATAGTTTGCCGAAACATTACAAATATGCGTTTTAACTTGAAATTTCAGTTTTAAGCCTTCTTTGAGGCATTTTCACAAACACTTTAAGGGCAGAAATTTACATGGTTCATTATCAAATTCATAACTTGTCATATAGCCCAAATTTACATCAATCAAACTATCTTACATAAATGTTAACCTCAAAAACTCTGAAATCACTTCACAAATATCAGATTACACTAGAACAACCACCAAAATCCTAGTGTTTATCAATTTCCACAAAACCCACTAATCACCTTCAATGGTGTTCATGGATTTTACTAGAATTAAGCATGATTTCAACATATACTTGTCTAGGGTTTACTCCTTGACACTATATTGTGCCTATATCATCTATATAACAAACATGCAATCATAATTTCGAATTCTCTAAGTTCACTCAGAAATTCAACTAGAGATTTCTCATGAAATTTACATACCTCGTGACTCCTTTTTCAGTGGAGATCACTATTTCGTGCTTGGATTTTGATTTAGAATTGATTTGGACCTTCAATTTGAGAGATTAGACAAGAACTAGGGTTGGGGGATTTCTCCTAGTCGCCCTGTGCTTCAATCGACCAGACACACACTTTTTTTTGGGTAAAGGATTACCCCGGTGATTCTATATATTCACAACCAATAAAAACAAGTAGCGTGGAAGACCCACACTAGTTCAGTCATGGGGCATACCCCATGACTGTAAACCAAAACACAACCAAAAAACAAAACAACCATAACAAAGACGACCACTAGACAAAACATCTAGACCAACAAAACAAACGAAACTACTCAACCACCATCATCAATGATCGACTCTCGATGAATATCCCAAGCATCCAGCAATTTCCTCACTTTGTTAGTGTCTCTAAACTTCATCCCCATCAGCTTGTAACAAACCGCGTTAATGATATTGTTAACAATAACTTCAGGAGGCCTCAATTAATTTTTAAATAACCTATTATTTCTTTCCCGCCAAATATCATAGGAAGCTGCCGCCACCAACAGTCTACTAACAACATTGGTAGCAGACTTCGATCGAACCCGGGCACACAACCAATCCATAATATTATTCCACGAGGCATCAATCGTATCCATACCAGCTTTAATCCGGATCGAACACCAAATCTGGCAAGAAAACTTGCATTCAAAAAACAAATGGTTATGAGAATCCACATCCTCATAACATAATAAACAGCACATCATATTCATGTTCTTCCTCCGAGCAAAGTCCCAACGTAAAATTTTGTTATGAGTCAACAATTTCCTCCGAACAATAAGCCACATAAGGAACGCATGTCACGGAATACATTGAGAAAACCACACAACTCCAAACCAATCAACCTCTGACTCCCTGTCTCGAATAGAATGCCACACACTAGCCGAAGAGAAGTCAACAATATCCGAACCATCCTTCCATCTCAGTCTGTCATCCACATCAGGCACAATCGTGACCTGCATAATCTGATTGAGAACTGGATACAAATCTAACCACTCCACCGGCCATTGACACGAACCATCCACCACCATATCATCCACTGTAGCCGACAAAGAAAAACCCGCTGTGGTAATAACTCTAGGCGTTAAAAACGAGCATAACGGACCCAGGTCACACCAAGAGTCATACCAAACTGAAGTATTCTGACCATTACCTATCCTGGACCAAACATGATCACGAATCATCGGTCTAATCTGAAGAATTTTTCTCCAACTCCAACAACAATTGGAAACCACCCGACAATTCTATAAAGTATGGCCTTTTAGGCGATAGGACTGAATCCAAGCAACCCACAAAGACTCCCGTCTCGTTAATATACTCCAAGCATGAAACGCCATCAGAGACTTATTAACATCCCCAATACGTCTAATACCCAACCCGCCCTCACATTTAGGAACACAAACAGCTTTCCATGATACTTTAGCCTTCCCTTTCTGATGTCACACCCCGATATTTACACGTTTCACCGGTGGGCCCGGTGGGGGATTATTGTGACGTAGTTGGCAACATTACAGTCAACCAACACAATATTTAAATGCACAGCGGAAGCAAAAGATAGATATATTTCAACCGAATATAATTGTAATATCAAGTATCACAAACAGTTGAAAAATAATCCACAGGGAATCAAAATAAATAGGAAACATTGTTCAACAGTTTGACATCCAAGCTTGCGAGGCTTATTAAGGACGCTAGGAGAAAGCCAGCCTAGTTCGCGTAGTACCTACACTTAACCTTTTTGGGAAAATACGTCAGTTTACACTGGTAAATACATTCAACCGACTCATTTTGAAAAGTTTAATAAAATTAATTTGAAGGCACGTGGCATAAACTTTTATAACTTGGGATAATTATTTGAATATAATACTTGTAAACGAATTACATGTTTCTTATGCGTTCATGTGACAACCCGAAACCTAGAACCTTTCGTTGTAACTTGCTTGTACGTTATGTGACTAGTTAAAATGATAACGTGAACCCTTTTATGTGATAAGTGCTTTGTTGTGAGTGCATTTGTATATATATGTGTACGTGTTTTATGTGAACCGAGAACCCGACACGAAACAACGGACCCGACTCGAGACCAAGAGGTCTCGAGTGAATAGTGACCGAATAGGCCTTTGGGCCGAGAACCTTGTGGCCGGTTGGGCCATTGGGCCGTGAACCCCCACTCGAAACCCATAAGGGTGCAACACTTGGAACTTGGCTATAAATACACCACCCCTAGTTACTTGTTACCACTTTGTTGAACATTAGAACACACACACACTTCTATCTTCTCTCCCACTAGAACTCTAGCACACAAACACATCTCCAAGACTCTCGGATCCACTCGGTTGACACAAGAAACTCTCGGATTTGGACTTTGGATCGGCACACACACACACACATCACCAACCGGTTAGTATTTTTATGGTTAATTTTTGTTGTGTTTGTGCTTGAATGGATGTATGCATGAGATGATGTCTATAGTTAGAGATTACATGATGTTCTTGATGTTTATGATGATTCTAATATGCACCATGTTGATAACCGGTTAACATATATTATATGGCAAGATGTGATATGTTGTGTCTAAATGAAGTTTGAACCACTTATGTTGATGAACATGAAATCGGGTTACATATGTCATGAAATCGGACTTGTATGAAAACCGGGTTATGTGTTATGCTTAGTGTTTTGATGCTTGTTCATAGTGTTGATTGAATAAGTGGTTAAAATGTTATGAACTTGATGAAGATGGGTTTGAATATTTGAAGAACACTTTGAATGATAGTTGAAGATTGAAAACCCTTGTGATTTTGATCCACATTTGACTAATAGCCTGATTAGGAAATATGTTAGTGAAATTCTATTGGTCATTTCCGGATTTGGGCCTGATTATATTGTACTATTTGGCTGATTACACCTGCATCAACACGTGAACGTGAAAATGACAGCTTACCGACTCGCAATCACCCGTTGCGACTCGCAACCACAGCGTGATGACTCGAGACCACGCGGTTGCGACTCGCAACCATATCAGGACAAGCCGAAACCACAGGTTACGAGTCCGGTTGCGACTCGAGACCTTAGCATGATGAACCGAGACTACGGTTGCGACACCGGTTGCGACTCGCAACCATCCATGATCAACACACAGCATGACTCGAGACCATGCTTGCGAGTCCGGTTGCGACTCGAGACCACACTTTGGGCCTTAGTTAGTGGGCCGGACTTATGAACTTCTGTGCTACTGTTGATGAGTTATTTGGGCCTGTTATCACGAGCCCAACTGTTTGGACTTTGAACTTGTGATTGACTGTTACCTGTGAACTGTGAACTGTTACTGATTATACGTGATTTCCATGCGTGTTGAACATTTGTACACTACTTGGTTCGAATCTGATTATACGTGATATCCGTGTTAGGACGTTATTGACTACTTGCGACTTGATTGACTTTCTGTGATTAACTGCCGAGCAAACCGAGGTGAGTTCACACCCTTTACAAAGCATGGGATTCCCTGGGTTGGGAACGGGGTTAAGGAACGTGGTTCCTCGTCTACCTTGGGTAGGACGTCAGTGGTTCAGGAATGTGATTCCTCGTCCGGATGGACGGATAAACGTACTAGACTAAAACTCTATCACGAAGTCCCTCCTTTTTGTATCGACTAATCGCCGGGCCAATGGCGAGCGGGTCATTAGTTAGATAGCGCTATTTAGGTTTGACAAGCCTCACACCGTGCCGCAGAGGACGGGCGTGAACTAATGGATCTGGGGCACGTCAATGATGATAGACATTGATGTTTTCAGGGCACATAAACATGACTACAGTCAGCAATCGATACGGTAACGAGTCTAGTATACACATGGGGTAGCCCCCACGGCTGGAGAGCCAGATGATGTACATGGGGTAGCCCCCACGGCCGAAATGCCTGATAACTACATGGGGTAGCCCCCACGGCCGGAGTGCCGGAGTAACTGGGAATGAACTGGTCACGTCTTTTTAAACTATGGGGTAACCCCCACGGCAGGATGCCAGATAAAGTAAACTGTTTTCGAAACAACTAAAACGAACGCCCACCCGTGAACTCACTCAACTAGTTGTTGACTCGTTACTACATGCTTTGCAGGACCATAGGTACTCAGTGGGAGCTTGCATGGAGGAGGATCGTTGTGGGACAGGGATTGCTACAAGACTATGTTAAACTTGAAACTTTTGGAACTTATGTTACAACTTTAAACTTATGCTTCCGCTTACAACTTAAACTTATTTGTTTTGGAACACCAATCGTATTGGTTAAACTTTTATAATTACTTATATGCTTGTTCAGTATGATTGGTGGCTGGATCCTGGTCAGTCACGCCTCCAAGCGGTAGTACTCCGCAGGTGGGATTTTGGGGGGGTGTGACAGATTGGTATCAGAGCCATTGGTTATAGTGAACTTGGTTTTAATAAAGGAGAAACGTTTTTGTTAAAACCAGACTATAACCGGTTTAGTGCTCAACGGTCCACAACGACACTTCGCTCCTCATGCAAGGCTCGACGTTCTAGGTAATATAATGTATGTATATTGCCTACTTGTTAGTTACGTAGTACATTGCTCATGGTATGCTTGATTAGTATAACTACTGTTGTTTGAACACGTGCGTGCTTACTCTGTCCTACTATCGTGCTTTCGCGAACCTCTCTCACACGTATTACTCTTGTTATGAAGAACCATGTCTGGACGCGTTAACATGACACAAGCCCAGTTGACGGCTTTGATCAACGAACGAGTTGCCGCAGCGCTCGCAGCTGCACACGCAGGAGGTATATCCTGCAGTCCGAAATTGTCCTAGGATCATTTGGATCCTACTCTCGTGAACCAACCTTTGTGTTAAACTCTGTCTTTTCTTTCACCTACCTTAGGTCAGTATGCTCAGGCACCGGTGTGCACTTTTAAGACCTTTATGGACTGTCGACCCACTACTTTTAGCGGAACTGAAGGAGCAGTAGGTCTCCTACACTGGTTTGAGAAACTGGAGTCTGTGTTCGAAATGTGTGAATGCCCTGAAGCGCGCAGGGTGAAGTATGCTACTGGTACTCTCGAGGGTTTGGCTCTCACGTGGTGGAATGCTCAAGTGCAGATGTTAGGGTTGGTTGCTGCCAATGCCACCCCATGGGAAACTTTCAAGGAAATGATCAGGGAAGAATACTGCAGTCGTGACGACATTCACAAACTGGAAGATGAGTTCTACAATCTCAAGATGTCGGGGTCGGAGATTGAGGCATACACTAAGAGATCGCATGAGCTTGCCTTGTTGTGTCCTACTATGGTGGATCCTCCCTACAAGCGAATTGAACTCTATCTCAAGGGCTTGGTGCCAGAGATCCAAAGTCATGTGACTTCAGCGAACTTGACTACTATCCAGCAGGTTGTACAGTTGGCTCACCGTCTCACTGACCAAGCGGTGGAGCAGAACAAGTTACCGAAGCGCATAGGTGCTGCAACTACTTCTGGTGCTTCTAGTGGGGATAAACGGAAATGGGATGGAACTTCAAGCAGGGGTTCAACTTCGGTGCAAACTCAGTCTCAGCAGAGAAAGACAGATGATCACAAGAGCCCCAGTCAGCAGTCGTCTGGTGGTCAAAGTCATGGTGGATACAAAGGAAATCACCCCAAGTGCAATCGTTGTAGCCTACACCACAGTGGGCCATGCACCAGGGGCAACTGTCATCGATGCAACAAGCCTGGTCATGTTGCAAAGGATTGCAGAAGCGCATACCCCGTCAATCAGAATCGTCAGCAACCTCAGCAGAACCAGCGACAGCAGCAGGGTAACAACAAAGGATGCTTTCAGTGTGGAGCTGAGGGCCACTTCAAGAAAGATTGTCCCCAACTGAACCAGAACAACAACAACAATGGTGCTAGGGGACGAGTGTTCGTGATTGGTCAAGGTGAAGCAAGGAATGATCCCAACGTGGTGACGGGTAAGTTCCTTCTCGACGACTTTTATGTTACAGTCTTATTTGATTCGGGTGCCGATACTAGCTATGTGTCACTAGAAGTTAGTAAGATGCTTAAGCGTACTCCTACACCCCTGAGCGACAAGCACACTGTAGAGCTAGCTAATGGTAAGAGTTTGGAAGCCTCACACGTAGTCAAGGGTTGCCAGCTTATTCTCGCTAACCAGACCTTCTCTATCGATCTTATTCCTATTGTCTTGGGTAGTTTCGACGTTGTCATTGGGATGGATTGGTTATCCCAACACCGAGCAGAGATTCTTTGCAACGAGAAGATCGTTCGTATTCCTGGTTTAGGTAGTGAACCTCTCATGATTCGTGGCGACAAGAGAAGTGCTGTTGAGAACATCATCTCTCTTCTTAAGGCTCAGAAATGCTTACGAAAGGGCCACACTGCGATTTTGGCTCTAGTTACTGATACCACAGAGAAGGAGAAGAAGCTAGAGGATTTTCCGGTTGTACGCGACTATCCTGAGGTATTCCCTGAGGAATTACCTGGTCTTCCGCCCCATCGCCAAGTCGAGTTTCAGATTGATCTAGCTCCTGGAGCCGCGCCTGTAGCCCGTGCACCTTATCGTTTAGCGCCATCAGAGTTGGAAGAACTCTCCACACAACTACAAGAACTCTTGGATAAGGGTTTTATTCGTCCTAGCTCATCGCCTTGGGGAGCTCCAGTGTTATTTGTGAAGAAGAAGGATGGTACCTTCAGAATGTGTATCGACTATCGAGAACTCAACAAGGTGACTGTGAAGAATCGTTATCCTCTACCGCGTATTGACGACTTGTTCGACCAGTTGCAGGGGTCGAGCTACTATTCAAAGATCGATCTGAGGTCGGGATATCACCAGCTGAGAGTCCGAGAAGAGGATGTCTCTAAGACGGCCTTTAGGACTCGATATGGGCACTATGAGTTTCTGGTCATGCCGTTTGGGCTGACGAACGCACCGGCAGTTTTTATGGATTTGATGAATCGAGTGTGCAAACCGTATCTGGACAAGTTTGTTATAGTCTTCATCGACGACATCCTGATCTATTCTAAGAGCAAAGAAGAGCACGAACAACATCTACGACTTATTTTGGAACTCCTTCGGAAGGAACAGCTTTACGCAAAATTCTCGAAATGCGACTTCTGGCTTCGTGAAGTCCATTTCCTAGGGCATGTGGTGAACAAGGATGGGATTCACGTTGATCCATCCAAAGTGGAATCTATTAAGAACTGGCCTGCGCCTCGCACACCAAAGGAAATTCGCCAATTTTTGGGATTGGCAGGTTATTACAGGAGATTCATTAAGGATTTTTCTAAGATCGCGCAGCCCCTCACGTTGTTAACACAGAAAGGCGTTGTTTATCATTGGGGAAATGCACAAGAGTTAGCTTTTCAGCATCTAAAGGATAGACTTTGTAGTGCACCTATCCTTTCACTGCCAGAGGGCACAGAAGATTTTGTGGTTTACTGTGATGCATCAATTCAAGGTCTTGGTTGTGTATTGATGCAACGAGATAAAGTCATAGCTTACGCCTCACGACAACTTAAAGTTCACGAGAAGAACTACACTACGCATGATTTAGAGCTGGGAGCGGTTGTTTTCGCACTTAAGTTATGGCGGCATTACCTTTACGGAACAAAGTGCGCCATCTACACCGACCACAGAAGTTTAGAACACATATTCAAACAGAAGGAACTGAATATGCGGCAGCGACGATGGGTCGAGCTGCTGAATGATTACGAGTGCTCTATCAGGTATCACCCGGGCAAGGCCAATGTAGTGGCGGACGCCCTGAGTCGAAAGGACACTACGCCTAAGCGTGTAAGAGCTTTACAACTCACGATACATTCTAGTCTACCTTCGCAAATACGAGCTGCTCAGATAGAAGCACTGAAACCAGAAAACGTTAGAGCAGAAGCTCTACGCGGGTCAAGGCAACGCTTAGAACGGAAGGAAGACGGTGCTTATTATGTAACAGGACGCATTTGGGTCCCACTCTATGGCGATTTACGAGAACTTGTGATGGATGAAGCGCACAAATCTCGCTACTCGGTACACCCTGGTTCGGACAAGATGTACCACGATATTAAAACTACGTATTGGTGGCCTAGCATGAAGGCCCACATAGCAACCTACGTCAGCAAGTGTTTGACTTGTGCGCGAGTCAAGACAGAATATCAGAAACCTTCAGGCCTACTTCAGCAACCAGAGATACCACAATGGAAATGGGAGCAAATTTCCATGGATTTCGTTACTGGCTTACCTAGATCACAGCGCGGGAACGATACTATCTGGGTGATCGTGGATCGACTCACAAAATCCGCACACTTCTTGGCAATCAAAGAAACAGATAAATTCTCCACTCTAGCGGAAATATACCTCAAGGAAGTTGTTTCGAGGCACGGGGTGCCCACTTCTATTATCTCTGATCGAGATGCACGTTTTACTTCGGAACTGTGGCAGGCAATGCACAAGTCTTTTGGCTCACGTTTAGATATGAGCACAGCGTATCACCCACAGACGGACGGGCAGTCCGAGCGAACTATTCAGACATTAGAAGACATGCTTCGCGCTTGTGTAATCGACTTTGGCAACAGCTGGGAAAGGCATCTGCCACTCGTGGAATTCTCGTATAATAACAGCTACCACACCAGCATTAAAGCTGCTCCGTTTGAGGCATTGTACGGACGTAAATGCCGGTCACCCCTCTGTTGGGCAGAGGTGGGGGATAGTCAAATCACTGGTCCAGAACATGTGGTAGACACTACTGAGCGGATTGCTCAAATACGACAACGCATGGCGGCGGCTCGTGACCGTCAGAAGGCCTACGCCGATAAGGGCAGGAAACCACTTGAGCTCCAGGTTGGGGAGCGGGTATTACTCAAAGTCTCACCCTGGAAGGGTGTGGTTCGTTTTGGTAAACGCGGCAAACTCAACCCACGGTACGTTGGACCTTTTGAAATTCTTGAGAAAATAGGCAAGGTGGCCTACAGACTGAAATTACCAGCAGAACTCGGTGCAGTTCACAACGTTTTCCATGTGTCGAATCTGAAGAAGTGTCTGTCAGATGAGACGCACGTAGTTCCTCTGAAGGAACTTACGATCGACGAACAGTTGAAATTCGTCGAAGAACCTGTCGAGATCACGGACCGGGATGTTAAGGTCCTCAAGAGCACTAGAATACCTCTTGTACGAGTTCGTTGGAACTCACGTCGCGGCCCAGAGTTTACCTGGGAGCGCGAAGATCGGATGAAACAAAAGTATCCCCAACTGTTTGAGAACAGTACAAACGCTACTGAGGCTGAAGCTACGGAATTTCGGGACGAAATTCCAGATCAACGGGGGGTGGATGTGACACCCCAGGAAAACCGGGAAAACCTTACAACTTGACTAGCTTCCTCAGTGAGTGCCGTCAAATTTCGGGACGAAATTTCTTTCAACTTGGGGATGATGTGACAACCCGAAACCTAGAACCTTTCGTTGTAACTTGCTTGTACGTTATGTGACTAGTTAAAATGATAACGTGAACCCTTTTATGTGATAAGTGCTTTGTTGTGAGTGCATTTGTATATATATGTGTACGTGTTTTATGTGAACCGAGAACCCGACACGAAACAACGGACCCGACTCGAGACCAAGAGGTCTCGAGTGAATAGTGACCGAATAGGCCTTTGGGCCGAGAACCTTGTGGCCGGTTGGGCCATTGGGCCGTGAACCCCCACTCGAAACCCATAAGGGTGCAACACTTGGAACTTGGCTATAAATACACCACCCCTAGTTACTTGTTACCACTTTGTTGAACATTAGAACACACACACACTTCTATCTTCTCTCCCACTAGAACTCTAGCACACAAACACATCTCCAAGACTCTCGGATCCACTCGGTTGACACAAGAAACTCTCGGATTTGGACTTTGGATCGGCACACACACACACACATCACCAACCGGTTAGTATTTTTATGGTTAATTTTTGTTGTGTTTGTGCTTGAATGGATGTATGCATGAGATGATGTCTATAGTTAGAGATTACATGATGTTCTTGATGTTTATGATGATTCTAATATGCACCATGTTGATAACCGGTTAACATATATTATATGGCAAGATGTGATATGTTGTGTCTAAATGAAGTTTGAACCACTTATGTTGATGAACATGAAATCGGGTTACATATGTCATGAAATCGGACTTGTATGAAAACCGGGTTATGTGTTATGCTTAGTGTTTTGATGCTTGTTCATAGTGTTGATTGAATAAGTGGTTAAAATGTTATGAACTTGATGAAGATGGGTTTGAATATTTGAAGAACACTTTGAATGATAGTTGAAGATTGAAAACCCTTGTGATTTTGATCCACATTTGACTAATAGCCTGATTAGGAAATATGTTAGTGAAATTCTATTGGTCATTTCCGGATTTGGGCCTGATTATATTGTACTATTTGGCTGATTACACCTGCATCAACACGTGAACGTGAAAATGACAGCTTACCGACTCGCAATCACCCGTTGCGACTCGCAACCACAGCGTGATGACTCGAGACCACGCGGTTGCGACTCGCAACCATATCAGGACAAGCCGAAACCACAGGTTACGAGTCCGGTTGCGACTCGAGACCTTAGCATGATGAACCGAGACTACGGTTGCGACACCGGTTGCGACTCGCAACCATCCATGATCAACACACAGCATGACTCGAGACCATGCTTGCGAGTCCGGTTGCGACTCGAGACCACACTTTGGGCCTTAGTTAGTGGGCCGGACTTATGAACTTCTGTGCTACTGTTGATGAGTTATTTGGGCCTGTTATCACGAGCCCAACTGTTTGGACTTTGAACTTGTGATTGACTGTTACCTGTGAACTGTGAACTGTTACTGATTATACGTGATTTCCATGCGTGTTGAACATTTGTACACTACTTGGTTCGAATCTGATTATACGTGATATCCGTGTTAGGACGTTATTGACTACTTGCGACTTGATTGACTTTCTGTGATTAACTGCCGAGCAAACCGAGGTGAGTTCACACCCTTTACAAAGCATGGGATTCCCTGGGTTGGGAACGGGGTTAAGGAACGTGGTTCCTCGTCTACCTTGGGTAGGACGTCAGTGGTTCAGGAATGTGATTCCTCGTCCGGATGGACGGATAAACGTACTAGACTAAAACTCTATCACGAAGTCCCTCCTTTTTGTATCGACTAATCGCCGGGCCAATGGCGAGCGGGTCATTAGTTAGATAGCGCTATTTAGGTCTGACAAGCCTCACACCGTGCCGCAGAGGACGGGCGTGAACTAATGGATCTGGGGCACGTCAATGATGATAGACATTGATGTTTTCAGGGCACATAAACATGACTACAGTCAGCAATCGATACGGTAACGAGTCTAGTATACACATGGGGTAGCCCCCACGGCTGGAGAGCCAGATGATGTACATGGGGTAGCCCCCACGGCCGAAATGCCTGATAACTACATGGGGTAGCCCCCACGGCCGGAGTGCCGGAGTAACTGGGAATGAACTGGTCACGTCTTTTTAAACTATGGGGTAACCCCCACGGCAGGATGCCAGATAAAGTAAACTGTTTTCGAAACAACTAAAACGAACGCCCACCCGTGAACTCACTCAACTAGTTGTTGACTCGTTACTACATGCTTTGCAGGACCATAGGTACTCAGTGGGAGCTTGCATGGAGGAGGATCGTTGTGGGACAGGGATTGCTACAAGACTATGTTAAACTTGAAACTTTTGGAACTTATGTTACAACTTTAAACTTATGCTTCCGCTTACAACTTAAACTTATTTGTTTTGGAACACCAATCGTATTGGTTAAACTTTTATAATTACTTATATGCTTGTTCAGTATGATTGGTGGCTGGATCCTGGTCAGTCACGCCTCCAAGCGGTAGTACTCCGCAGGTGGGATTTTGGGGGGGTGTGACAGTTCAGTAGCCCGATCCGTAGACCGGGTTAAAGATCAATAGACACACCACATTATTTACTCATTTATGCGCTGACAGGTGTACGCCTACATCCCGTGCTCAGGTCGTGGCCATCTCGTAAGATGATGCCAAGGATATCCAGGACATGGTCCTTAACCCCCCAAAGGCTTTAAGCAAACAGAACGTTTCAAAACAGAGCATATCAATGATTTAATCTCTAATTGATTAAAGATTCAATGTCGTACCAAGCGGTATTTTATATACCGTACCCCAAGCCCGTATAAGGGAAACTAAGTTAAAAGTATTTACCTTTTCAAGTATTAATCACAAATAGCAAGTGTGTGTAGATTTTACCGGGTCTCCTATTCTGGAACGAAGGTGTATAATAACCTATTAGAATCCTAACGGGTCTTTAATTAAGCCTAAACTTAGACCGGTTAGTTTTAATGAAAGATACGGTTCGAACGCACGATTAAGCGAAGACCGGAATAGAATGTGATTTAGACCAGACAAGTTTGAAGACTTGTATAATATGGGTAATCCAACCACATTCTAGATTTTGAGGTAAAAACGACAAGGTTTGACCCGTTTCGGCAAATTTATGCAAACTAGTTACATAAACCGAACCGGGCGCGTAATTAGCATAACGGGTAACCGTAAGAGTCCTATACAGGTTTCCTAAGTCCATATGCTTTAAAGAGGTTGTGATATCAGTAGGATATCTCCCATTATGCCCAAAACAAGTTTAATCTCAATATAAGCCCCGTAGGGGTATTTTGGTCATTTTAAGGATTATAAAAGAGTTTATTTATAATTCTGATGTTCGGGTCTGAGGTAATCAGTAAACCACTTACTTTAACAAATTACATCAGTAGGTAATAAGTATTTTTATGACAAAATGGTTTTAAACCTATACTAGGCGTTTACTACGCGTAAAAAGCCATTTTAAGCGATTTCCGGGTTAAACAGGAAATCTGAGTTTTCCGATCAGGTTTCATGGTTCAAAATACTTTATTTATTATATAAAATCAGTAGCAATTGGATTGGTGTTACAAAACCATGTAGAACTCATTTTATGCCCGAAAAGGTATAATCGGTAATTACCGAACCAATGCCATAACCTTAGGTTATGAGCAGGTTAAAAATATTTAAAAATCTCAAAATATTATATTACATCAGTGTGTAAAAGGTTTGGTGTCGAAATTGGGTTTTAGATAGGCTTTATGCTAAGTGCGCCGTTTAATTAACTAAAGTTTCTTAATTGCGCTATTTAGCATAACTCCTATTCTGAACCTCGAACCGTTATGAAACTTTAGGGACATGTTTATAAATCAGTAACAAAGATTTTTGTCCTTTCACATTTCCAAAATTCTCGTTCTATGGTTAAAAGGGCATTATGGTCAATGTTTAAGCATTTAACGGAAACTTGTAAACGAAGGGGACAATCAATGAACCAGTCACAGAGGGTTATATTATCATGTAACCTGGTCCTAAGGAAGTCCTAAGGCATTTCTAGACTCTACTAAAACGGGTCAGAACTGAAGTCAAAGCAAAAGTCAAAGTTTTGCGACTTTCGGTTCCGAACCGGGTCAAAACAGAAAATTGTCGGATCAAACAAGTTTAGACTAGTTGTTATACTTATTACCAAGTTATATAAGTGATAAAATAGGTTACATGCCTTCTACATTGTTAATTATGTGTTGATTCATACATTAGCATTCTATTGACTTTTTCTAAGCAACTTTGACCCGACATTTGATCTAGTTAGAGTGGGAATCAGAGGGTGCCCTTTTAAGGGTTTAATGCCCACATGATTACCAACTTATAACTACCTTTGATTCAATTAATCACTGGACCATTAAAGATTAATCGTTAAGTCAACCGTTAATTACGACGGTTTGACTTTTAAGCTAAAACTAAGTAGAAACTTAACTAAGATAGGTTAAGCATACTTACTGAAGTCCTATGCACGATTAGGAAAGCTTTGGAAAGGCACTTGTGCTCCAGAAAGCTCCACAATTGCAGATGGAATGAATGATCACAAGTTGTAACATGAAGGCCTTTTTATAGTGTTTAAATCACCTTAGATCTTTGCCAAACAAGTCTACTACTGATCATGGATCATCCACAAGTGTCCCTAAGGTCTAAAAAGCAAGTAGGGGTCGCCCATACTGGTGAAAAGATTGATCTAAGTCGGTTACAAGGCTGAACAGTGCCGCTGTCTCACTTTTCTGTATCTGGGCGTCTCACGCGGCCCGCGTAAGACCTTAACAAGGCTTACACGGCCCGCCTGAATCATTCTGACAGATTTCAAATCTTTCAATAATTGCAGGTTGGCTCTTCGGAAGGGTATTTCTTGCATTATGAGCCCTTCTTATTTACGTACAAGGACCTCAAGACTTTTACCCATCTTGTTAAGTCCTCGGTTACTTTGTTTTTACCCGAAAAGTCATAACTTTCAACGTTGACGCTTTAACCCCTTATGTACGAATTTGATCACAACTTTCTCATTTTATAGCGAAACTTTATGAAATTTTTATCGTGCATTCTAGTGACCACAATTCACCATTACAAAGCTTCGGGTTTGCTAAAAGGTCACTCAGAGGTATAACTTAAACATGTTGACACATTTAACCCATGTAGTTTGTAATCTCTCACTTTCTTTCATATTTAGTTCCGTATGATCCATGATTTATTCGTTTGAAGGTATGAGCATCATGTAGGGTTACTATAAAGTATATTTATCCCTTGTTCACATTTTGAACCCTTGAATTCACATACTTTCGATGTTTGTCAACTTTAGTCCCTCTAGAGTATTCTTTCGCAAAAAAAAAGAGAGAGAGTATTCTTTCGCACGTTCAAGCTTATGACACGTGTCAATACATTATAGGACGTAAATTTTTGAGGTGTTACATCCTCACCCCCTTAAAAGAAATCTCGACCTCGAGATTTACTGAAACAAATAAGGGTACTTTTCTTTCATCGTGGACTCTACTTCCCACGTGTACCCGGGACCTCTACGAGCATCCCATTTAACCTTTACAATCGGTATATACTTCCTTCGAAGCTTCTTAACCTGTCGATCCTCGATCGACATAGGTTTCTCAACAAACTTCAAGATCTCATCAATGTGTACATCTGTATGTGGTATGACTAGTGATTCATCAGCGAAACACTTCTTCAGATTGCAGATGTAGAAAACATTGTGAATACCACTGAGCTCTTCAGGTAAGTTTAACTAATAGGCAACTTATCTGATACGTTCGATGATCTCGAATGGTCCTATATCTCGGGCTTAACTTGTCTTTCTTACCAAATCACATCACTCCCTTCCAGGGTGATACTTTAAGCAGTACCTTGTCACCTACCTCAAAGTTAAAAGGTTTACGCTTCAAATCTGCGTAGCTTTTCTGCCTATCCCTGGCAGCTTTCAGACGTTCCCAAATCTGGACAATCTTGTCCGTCGTTTCAAAGACTATTTCCGGTCCTAACAGTTGGACATCTCCAACTTTCGCCCAACAAACGGGCGTTCTACACTTCCTACCTTACAAGGCCTCAAAAGGCGCAGCCTTAATGCTGGTATGGTAGTTATTGTTGTATGAGAACTCGATTAATGGCAGGTGGTTATCCCAACTACCACCTGAATCAATCACACATGCTCGAAGCATGTCTTCCAAAGTTTGGATAGTACGCTCACTCTGGCCGTCTGTCTGAGGATGGTAAGCCGTGCTGAAATTTAAGCGCGTGCCCAAAGATTGTTGGAAACTTTTCCAAAAATGTGACGTGTATCTAGTATCTCTGTCAGAGATAATAGACAGTGGCACGCCATGTAGAGATACAATCTTATCTACGTACAATTGGGCTAACATGTCGGAGCTATAAGTCTCCTTAATGGGTAGGAAATGTGCTGACTTAGTCAGTCTGTCTACGATCACCCATATAGTATCATTTCCTTTCCTTGTCTTCGGCAACTTGGTGATGAAATCCATTGTCACCATTTCCCACTTCCACTTGGGAAGTTCAAGCTGTTGCAGCAAACCTGACGACTTCTGATGTTCAGCTTTGACTTGGCACATGTCAAACATTTAGCTACATAGGTAGCTATAGACTTCTTCAAGCCTATCCACCAAAAGTTTGCCTTCAAATCCTGGTACATCTTGTCAGCTCCAGGATGAACGGAGTATTTGGAACTGTGGGCTTTCTGGAGGATAATATCTCGAAGTCTTCCATAGACTGGAACCCATATTCGTCCATTTAACCTTAGAATTCCGTCCTTGCCATAGGATAATTGTTCTTCAGTTACTCCTAGCTTTTCATTAGGATAGTTAGCTTCCAGCACAGCTTCCTTCTGTGCAGCTAACAACCTTTCGTTCAAACTGTTCTTTATCTCGATGCTCTTGGCATTGATTCTAATAGGCTTCAACCTTTCCTTTCGAATCAAGGCATCGGCGACTACGTTTGCCTTGCCAGGATGGTATCTTATCTCACAATCATAGTCATTCAAAGTCTCCATCCATCGTCGCTGCCTCATTTTTAAATCCTTTTGGTTGAACAGATGCTGGAGGCTTTTGTGATCAGAATAGATCACACATTTGATGCCATATAAATAGTGCCTCCATAGCTTCAGTGTGAATACAACAGCACCCAACTCCAAGTCATGGGTGGTGTAATTCTTTTCATATACCTTAACTGACGTGAAGCATAGGCAATAACTTTGCCTTTCTGCATAAGCACACATCCCATCCCGGTGTGTGATGCATCACAATATACCACAAATTCTTCTATTCCATCATGTAATGTTAACACAGGCGCATTGCTTAGTTTCTGCTTAAGAACATCAAAGGCTTCTTGTTGCTTAGGACCCCAGTTAAACTTAACATTCTTTCTAGTCAAAGAAGTTAGGGGTGCAGCAATCCTTGAAAAATTTTCAATAAAACGCCTGTAATATCCTGCCAATCCCAAGAAGCTGCGAATTTCTGTGGGTGTCTTAGGCTCTTGCCAATTCATAACAGATTCCATCTTAGCGGGATCTACTTGGATGCCACGCTCACTAACCATATGTCCAAGGAATTGGACTTCTCGAAGCCAGAATTCACACTTCGAAAACTTGGCATAAAGCTTCTCCTGTTGAAGTAGTGAAAGAATACATCGGAGATGCTTCTCATGATCAGCTTGATTCTTTGAATAAATCAGAATGTCGTCAATGAAGACGATAACAAATTTGTCCAAGTATGGTTTGCAGACACGGTTCATGAGATCCATGAATGTCGCTGGTGCATTAGTGAGCCCGAAAGGCATCACTAGGAACTCGTAGTGACCATAATGGGTCCTAAATGCAGTCTTGTGAATGTCTTCATCTCTAACCTTCAGTTGGTGATAACCTGACCTTAAGTCAATCTTAGAGAAGTAACTTACCCCTTGAAGTTGATCGAACAGATCGTCGATCCTGGGCAATGGATATCTATTCTTGATAGTGACCTTGTTAAGCTCACGGTAATCGATGCACAGACGCATCGATCCATCCTTCTTCTTAACAAATAAGATTGGTGCACCCCAAGGAGACGAACTAGGTCTAATGAAACCTTTGGCTAGCAATTCATCCAGTTGTGTTCTCAATTCCTTCATCTCTGTTGGTGCTAATCTGTAAAGTGCTCTAGCAACAGGTGCTGCTCTTGGGATAATGTCAATTCTGAATTCAACTTGTCTATCTGGTGGTAAACCAGGTAATTCTTCTGGGAAAACTTTAGGGTATTCAGAAATGACAGGGATATGCTCAATCTTGGGTTTCGGCTCATCAATAGTCACTTGTGCCATGTAGATGACACAACCCTTCTTCAAACACTAAGAGGCCTTGAGCATAGATACTTGCTCCGGCAGTCCATACCGGGTATATCCCTGAATGGTAAGTGACTCACCAGACGGAGTCTTGAGCACTACTTGCTTCTTATTACAGACAATCTGGGCCTGGTTATGAGATAACCAGTCCATGCCTAAAACTATGTCGAAACCGGCTAACTTCAAAGGAAGTAGGGACAACAGAAAAGGGTGGTATCTGAATGTGGTAGGAATGGAGAAAAAACGGCGCCCCCTTCCTTTCTTGACCTAATTTCGTGATTTCTTGGTGGTTGTGGTGATTGTTTGTGTGATTAGGGTATCTTGATTCTCTATTCATGCTCGCAAATCAGTAATATCATCAATTGATCCGTTTTTACACATTAGGGCTACGATTTTCTTCATCCTTTTTGCGTTTTTCTTTGGCTGCCTTCTTTAAGTGGGGTTTTTGTTCGTTCTTGGTTTGGGTTTTCTAGAGAGAGTGATTACATTCGTTGTTTTCTGATTGAATTAGAGTTTCTTGGTAGCATTAGGGTTTCAAGATTGACGGTGAATAACCTAGGTTCAAGTAAGGTGCTTGACGGCTGATTAGGGTTTCAATTTTAAGGTTTGAAGGCTGGTTAACCTGTTTTCACGAATTAGGGTTTCAAAATCAGGTTTCAATCAAAGAGAGTTTGCAATCAGGTTATTCTAATTCTTTCTGTTGGCTGGTAATGGATGATCAAAGTGCAGATGTTCCAGACAATTCAGGCGTATTTGCAAAGAAGATCAAGAGTATTGATGGTAAACCATTTGAGCCAAGGCAATCGCTACGTATGGCGGCTAGGGGAGTGCACAAGAAGGTAACCTTTATGCTACCATTAAATGATGTAGAACACGAATCTGGTCGGTCTGATTCTCCTAACCAGCAGTTCACTAAGGTTGTTGACAAACGAAAAGTTGGTTTTGTTCTACCGGTTAATGACATTAGCCTTATTCCCCATGTTCATACTCAACACCAATCGTATGCTAATGTGGTTTCAAATGAAGAAGCTGAACAGGGTGGTACTATGGATTTTGGTGCGTCAAAAGTTGATAATTCAGCTATGAATGCTACTGAATCGGCTGATCAAACTCCCAAGATTAATTTTCGGACACTTAAGTCTGATGTCTCATTGGAGGGAGTGGATGTTGTCTTACCAATCGCCTCTGTGCATCAGGTTAACAACAAGTTAGCTAACACTCTTTGTGGGTGTTTCCTGGGGGATAGAATTGCATATCCGGTTGTTGAATACTTTGTGAGAACAAATTGGAAGAAATATGGTCCGCAGAAGACTATGATGAATTTGAATGGGTTTTTCTTTTTCAAGTTTGAAGATAGGAGGGGTATGAATAATGTTCTTGAAGGGGGGCCATGGCTGATTCGTAATAAACCATTGTTTCTCAACACTTGGTCCCTACAAACACCCTGAAAAAAGAAGATATTAAAAAGGTTGCGGTTTGGGTTAAATTGCATGAGGTTCCGTTAGTAGCGTATAAGATGATGGGTTAAGCATGCTGGCTTCTAAAATTGGTTCTCCTATGCGGTTGGATTCGTATACAAGTGATATGTGTAATGAGGCTTGGGGAAGGAGCAGCTATGCTAGGGCGCTCATTGAAATATCGGCTGATCATGACTTTAAAGAGGCTCTAACCATGGCTATTCCCGAGTTGGATGAAGATAAGTATGTTACTGAGACTATTCGAGTGGAATATGAATGGATACCTCCAAGATGTGCCCACTGTCATGTGTTTGGACATGACTCTGAGGGATGTCCTAAATGCATTGGTTCGACGTCGAAACCTCCTACAAACAAGCCGAAAGTAGATGAGGATGGTTACACTGAAGTTAGGTCGAAAAAGAGTGCAAAGAAGAGTGGTTTTCAAGTTAATAACCTGAAACCCAAGTTTGAATATCATCCTGTGGATAGAAAGAAAAAGTCAAGGAGTTCTCCATATGTAAATGAGCAGGGTACTAATTCGTCTAAGGTTCAGACTCACAACCCGTTTAGTGCTCTTGAAGTTGGTGAGGGGAATGGGGGTTCCTTACAGGGAAACAGAAAAGGGGGTCGTGGTTCAACTGAGGAGTCTGATGAGGATGAGGTAGAGATGGTTTATGATGAAAGTAATGATTTTCTGACATCGGGCACGCATCCCAGGCCTGATCGGGTAGGGGCAAGCACCTCTCATACAAGGTTCTCCAATGGATAGAGTTCTGTCGGAACGGGCTAGGGGGTTGCTTCTTGGGGGCAACTTCATTTTTGATGATGGTGGATGAAGATTTATTTTCTTAGTTTTTAGTCTTGTCTACTAGTTTGTCTTTTTCATGATTGTAGTAGACTAGGTTGATAGGGTATATTGGTTGTTTTGACATTTTGATTACATATATGGGGCCTGTCCTGTATATGAACTAGTGAGGAACTCATCCTCACTACTTGTACTTATTTGGCGGTTGTCTATAATAGAATCATCGGGGTAACCCTTTACCAAAAAAAACGGAAAAGGGTGGTCCTTAATGGATATGAAACATCCATCTAATATGGTTGAGGCGGTTTCTAAGGTGCCATCTGCTAATTCCACCTCATACTTCACACTTAAGGTTTTAACAGGTAAATTCAGCAATTTGCAAAACTTATTGTCTACAAAAGATTTATCAGCTCCTGAATCAAATAGCACTCTCGCATAATCATCATTTATAAGGAAGGTACCTGTGATCACGTTATCGTCCTGCACATCTTCCTTTGCATCCATTCTGAAGACCCTAGCATTGGTCTTCTTTCCTTCATCAGCATTCTTTGCATACTTAGGGCAATTTGTCTTAATGTGCCCCTTTTCGTTGCAACTATAGCATGTTGCGTCTTTCAGTTTCTTGCACTCCAGGGTCTTATGTTCCGTGGATGTGCAAATCCCACAAGGCCTTGACTGAGATTGGGATTTTGTGTCAAGTCTGCACTTCCCAAAGTGGTATTTCTGACAATTCTTACACTTGGGCTTATCTCCAGATTGATGCCCATCCTTCTTTGAACCAAATCCCTTCTTGTGGTCATTGTTTCCTCGGTGCTTTATATTTGACCGACGTGAATTATCATCATCATGCTTTCTTTTCTCGGTATCCGTCTTCCTCAGCGATCTCTGCCTGACCGCATCCAGCGTGAGGGATAAGGATATATCAGCTACAGACCTGAAAGTAGCTGGTCGAGAGGCTTTTACACTTGCATTTATCTCTGGGGCTAAACCCCCGATGAAACGAGCTATTCTTTTGGGTTCCGGGGTCACCAGATAAGGAACCAACCTTGACATGGTATTAAAGCTCGTAAGGTACGCTTGGCAATCCAGATTCTTCATAACTAATGACAGAAAATCCGACTCAATTTTCTCTACCTCATGCTGAGGACAGTAGTTCTCTCGAATGAGGGCAACAAATTGTTCCCATGACATACTGTACAGTGGAATCTTCCCGTAGCTTGAATCAATGATCTCCACCAGGCTAAGGCCTCACCTTTGAACGATTGAGACACAAACTTCACCACATCCTTCTCAGCGCACACGCTGATATCAACCACGGTGTCCATCTCGTCCAACCAAGTCATGCAGTCTATTGCTCCTTTCTCCCCAGTAAAATCCCGGGGCTTGCATGAAACAATGTATTTGTAGGAGCAACCCTTATCACGGGGTCCTTGTTTCAGCATGATACCTTGAGATGGGACACTATGATGGTTTGAAGAGTGACGATCGTCATTATCTTTCTTTGGTTCTTCCTTCTTGGAGGGAGGCTTGCTATGTGCCTCAGAATGAGTTTTGGGCTTAGCATGCGGTGTGGATAGGGTCCTACTCCGAGTACCGCTCGATTCGCTATACTGCCTGTCCAAGGCTTTTGCGACAGCATTGTCAATTAACGCTTGCAGTTCCGCACCCGCTATATTTATCCGAGCATCATTCTGGTTCTCCATTGGGTGACTATTTATTTCATCCGAATCAGCCATTGTGTCTTGAACTGTCACATAAGATAATGACAAATTTTATTTGGGAGTTTATTATGGAATTGCCCTTATTGGGTAATTCATTAACCATGGTAAACATAGACCATATTTGGTTAATTTGTTACTCACATTTATCTAGGATTTTTATTTATAATATCTTAATTACACAACAGTAAAAGTATTATTAGCACAATAGGCCATGTCACAGGGACATTTTAAATCATAAGCCATGATTTCAGAGGATCAAGGCATGAAGGTTTGAACATAGTTCTTTGCCCTTTTCTGATAGGGAGTCATAGACTACTACTGTCTTTTGTCTTATACGACAATGAGTATGGCCCGTAGGCACTATACTACTAACATATGATCATCTTAATTGATGATTTAAACCCATGATTTATAGATCATTAAGTTAGGTTTTGGAGTCTTTTGAAGAATCCTTATATAAAATGACGTGTGTGATTTTTAACGAATCACATCTGCCAGGAGTGTTAACATGTCTACAGATGTTAACAAAGATTTGAATCTTTTAACCAGGTCTTACCATCTTGGCCAGGTCTTATAATGACACGAAGGCTAGGTTATACCGTTAAGATCCTTAATTAATATATGGTAGGCAGATTATTTTAAAAAGGAATGATTTTTGATTTATTTATTTCATATATAACGTACATAGTGACGAAAATGAATTTCATAAACTTAGCATTCCATTAAACATTAAAAGGATTACACATTTCCCTAAACGGGACTTTCAAATAGACGAATTACCCACACAGAGGTTAAACTAGAAAACAAGTCCACGAAGGGACCAATACTAGGATAGATGTCCGCACAGGGACTGAAGACAAGTCCACGCAGGGACTAAAAGACAAGTCCACGCAGGGACTAAATACACATATAAATGTCCACGCAGGGACTTGATTGAAATAGGGAATACAATAATACATATAGAGATTAATGATCTCGCTTCTTCTTTCCTTTTAACAGGTTTGCCAGACCCTTGAGGAACCCACGGTTGTTCTTACGTTCTTCTTCAAAATCTCGTTCTACCCTGTTTAAACGGTGGATGATTTCTTCCTGCTCCGGTGGAGAAAAACGTGGCGGCTGCGACAGGTGCTGAGCCGGAGGTCTAGCAGGTACTGGATACCCATGAGTTGAGTATCCCATTCCCCAAGGAGTTCCATAAGGTCCTTCGGGATGAAGGGCGTTGTAGTTTGCCGCCGCTTCTAGGTATGGATCGGTATCAATATAGTTGTAGTGAGTATGAGCTAGCAGCTCAAACGAGTTGTATGCTGTGGAACCGGCGTATGTAGGTATCGGGTTATCATAACCAAATGGTGGCGGAGGTGGTGCAACTGGTGCAGAATTCACCTCTTCAGTTGGGTTCGAAGGTCCACCCATTTGTGGGTCTTCATGCAGTGGCGGATAATGACTGCCACTGGAGTGTCGAGGGGTGCTAAAGTGAAAATCCCCTCTTCGTGCGGATATCCGCGCACATGTTCTCCTACGCCTTGGTGGTTCTGGAGGTGCTTGATGAACTGGCGGTGGAGGAGGCGGTGGCGTGACTGCCACGAAACGCGAATCCTCGGAGGGATCCTGCTGCTGCTGTTGTTGCTGCTCATGAGGCGATAAATGGTGAGAGGGTGTAAAGTACCACTCATACTGGTTGAACCTTGCTCGGTAACTGTCTGGACCCTGATAGGGTGTTCCATGGAAGGATGATCCATCAGAGATCTCGATGGGATGGTTGGGAGTACCTCTTGCAGGCTCGACGGGATCCGTGTCCTCGTCCATGTCCATTGCATTGTCTTCTGAGAAATGGTTCTCCGGTCCCAATAGGTTAAAACCCACTAGTTCTTGGATAAAGTTTGCCGGGTTAAACCGGCCCTGAAAGACAGGAGTAGGGTCGCCGAAGGAACGGTGCGAAACGAAACACTGGAGAGGTATGAATGAAGGTTGAGGGTTATCGGGCTCGTTTTCCGAGTGCAGCCCAAAAGAGTGACGGTAAGAAGGTGTTGAACTGTGCGAGATAGACCGCCTAGCGGGCTCAAAAAGGTTCCTCCTGTTTCTCTGAGGTTCGGCACTCATTGTAGTGGAAGGAGTTCGCAGGTGAGAAGGCCCGGCCTCGTGATCGTTGTGGGTAGAGATTGGCCCTTTGCCTCTTCCTCCTCTTCTGATTCTTGGTGGCATATTTCCTGATTAAGCAATCGAAATATATAACAAACTATAAAGGACAAACTAGAACAACAATTTGAATTCGTCCTAAGTTCTTGTCTAGACTCGAGTATGTGCAATTTGTGTCATTGAGATTAAACACATAAGGCTAGTCTTTAATTCACTCAACGTTGGCTCTGATACCAACCTGTCACACCCCGATATTTACACGTTTCACTGGCGGGCCCGGTGGGGGATTATTGTGACGTAGTTGGTAACATTACAGTCAAACAACACAATATTTAAATGCACAGCGGAAGCAAAAGATAGATATATTTCAACCGAATATAATTGTAATATCAAGTATCACAAACAGTTGAAAAATAATCCACAAGGAATCAAAATAAATAGGAAACATTGTTCAACAGTTTGACATCCAAGCTTACGAGACTTATTGAGGACGCTAGGAGAAAGCCAGCCTAGTGCGCGTAGTACCTGCACTTAACCTTTTGGGGAAAATACGTCAGTGTTTACACTGGTAAATACATTCAACCGACTCATTTTGAAAAGTTTAATAAAATTGATTTGAAGGCACGTGGCACAAACTTTTATAACTTGGGATAATTATTTGAATATAATACTTGTAAACGAATTACATGTTTCTTATGCGTTCAGTAGCCTGATCCGTAGACCGGGTTAAAGATCAATAGACACACCACATTATTTACTCATTTATGTACTGACGGGTGTACGCCTACACCCCGTGCTCAGGTCGTGGCCATCTCGTAAGATGATGCCAAGGATATCCGGGACATGGTCATTAACCCCCCAAAGGCTTTAAGCAAACAAAACATTTCAAAACAGAGCAAATCAATGATTTAATCTCTAATTGATTAAAGATTCAATGTCGTACCAGGCGGTATTTTATATACCGTACCCCAAGCCCGTATAAGGGAAACTAAGTTAAAAGTATTTACCTTTGCAATTATTAATCACAAATAGGAATTGCGTATAGCTTTTACCGGGTCTCCTATTCTAGAACGAAGGTTTATAATAACCTATTAGAATCCTAACGGGTCTTTAATTAAGCCTAAACTTAGACCGGTTAGTTTTAACGAAAGATACGGTTCGAACGCAAGATTAAGCGAAGACCGGAATATAATGTGATTTAGACCCGACAAGTTTGAAGACTTTTATAATATGTGTAATCGAACCACATTCTGGATATTGAGGTTAAAACGACAAGGTTTGACCCGTTTCGGCTAATTTATGCAAACTAGTTACATAAACCGAACCGGACGCGTAATTAGCGTAACGGGTAACCGTAAGAGTCCTATACATGTTTCCTAAGTCCATATGCCTTAAAGAGGTTGTGATATCAGTAGGATATCTCCCATTATGCCCAAAACGAATTTAATCTCAATATAAGCCCCGTAGGGGTATTTTGGTCATTTTAAGGATTATAAAAGAGTTTATTTATAATTTTGATGTTCGGGTCTGAGGTAATCAGTAAAACCACTTACTTTAACAAATTACATCAGTATGTAATAAGTCTTTTTATGACAAAATGGTTTTAAACCTATACTAGGCGTTTACTACGCGTAAAAAGCCATTTTAAGCGATTTCCGGGTTAAAAAGGAAATCTGAGTTTTCCGATCAGGTTTCATAGTTCAAAATACTTTATTTATTATATAAAATCAGTAGCAATTGGATTGGTGTTAAAATACCATGTAGAACTCATTTTATACCCGAAAAGGTATAATCGGTAATTACCGAACCAATGCCATAACCTTAGGTTATGAGCAGGTTAAAAATAATTAAAAATCTTTAAAAATCTCAAAATATTATATTACATTTGTTTGTAAAAGGTTTGGTGTCGAAATTGGGTTTTAGATAGGCTTTATGCTAAGTGCGCCGTTTAATTAACTAAAGTTTCTTAATTGTGCTATTTAGCATAACTCCTATTCTGGACCTCGAACCGTTATGAAACTTTAGGGACATGTTTATAAATCAGTAACGAAGATTTTTGTCCTTTCACTTTTCCAAAATTTTCGTTCTATGGTTAAAAGGGCATTATGGTCAACGTTTAAGCATTTAACGGAAACTTGTAAACGAAGGGGACAATCAATAAACCAGTCACAGAGGGTTATACTATCATGTAACCTGGTCCTAAGGAAGTCCTAAGGCATTTCTAGACTCTACTAAAACGGGTCAGAACTGAAGTCAAAGCAAAAGTCAAAGTTTTGCGACTTTCGGTTCCGAACCGGGTCAAAACAGAAAATTGTCGGATCAAACAAGTTTAGACCAGTTGTTATACTTATTACCAAGTTATATAAGTGATAAATTGGGTTACATGCCTTCTACATTGTAAGTTATGTGTTAATTCATACATTAGCATTCTGTTGACTTTTTCTAAACAACTTTGACCCGACATTTGATCTAGTTAGAGTGGGAATCAGAGGGTGCACTTTTGAGGGTTTAATGCCCACATGATTACCAACTTATAACTACCTTTGATTCGATTAATCACTGGACCATTAAAGATTAATCGTTAAGTCAACCGTTAATTACGATGGTTTGACTTTTAAGCTAAAACTAAGTAGAAACTTAACTAAGATAGGTTAAGCATACTTACTGAAGTCCTATGCACGATTAGGAATGCTTTGGAAAGGCACTTGTGCTCCAGAAAGCTCCACAATTGCAGATGGAATGAATGATCACAAGTTGTAACATGAAGGCCTTTTTATAGTGTTTAAATCACCTTAGATCTTTGCCAAACAAGTCTACTACTGATCATGGATCATCCAAAAGTGTCCCTAAGGTCTAAAAAGCAAGTAGGGGTCGCCCATACTGGTGAAAAGATTGATCTAAGTCGGTTACAAGGCCGAACAGTTCCGCTGTCTCACTTTTCTGTATCTGGGCGTCTCACGTGGCCCGCGTAAGACCTTAACAAGGCTTACGCAGCCCGCCTGAATCATTCTGAGAGATTTCAAATCTTTCAATAATTGTATGTTGGCTCTTGGCTCTTCGGAAGGGTATTTCTTGCATTATGAGCCCTTCTTATTTACGTACAAGGGCCTCGAGACTTTTACCCAGCTTGTTAAGTCCTCGGTTACTTTGTTATTACCCGAAAAGTCATAACTTTCAACGTTGACGCTTTAACCCCTCATGTACGAATTTGATCACAACTTTCTCATTTTATAACGAAACTTTATGAAATTTTTATCGTGCATTCTAGTGAGCATAATTCACCGTTACAAAGCTTTGGGTTTGCTAAAAGGTCACTCAGAGGTATAACTTAAACATGTTGACACATTTAACCCTGTAGTTTGTAATCTCTCACTTTCTTTCATATTTAGTTCCGTCTGATCCATGATTTATTCGTTTGAAGGTATGAGCATCATGTAGGGTTACTGTAAAGTATAATTATCCCTTGTTGACATTTTGGACCCTTGAGTTCACATACTTTCCATGTTTGTCAACTTTAGTCCCTCTAGAGTATTCTTTCGCACGTTCAAGCTTATGACACGTGTCAATACATTATAGGACGTAAATTTTCGAGGTGTTACATCTGAAAAGAGCCTTGGGACCACAAAAAAATCCGCATTTTGGCCTCCAAATCATACACGATTCTAGATGGCAAAATAAAAACCGAAGACCAGTAGATAAACAAAGAAGACAAAACCGAGATGATAAGCTGCAACCTTCCTTCAAACGACAGAAGTTTATTCTTCCAATTGCTAATACGATTCTCCACTCTCTCAACCAGAATACAGCAATCCTTAAACAAAAGTCTCGACGAGATAAGAGGAACCCCAAATATCGAACAGGCAGATTTCCTTCCGCAAACGGCATAACATCCAAAATAGCTCTTTTGACATGACTAGGAACATTACAAAAATAACCAGTACTCTTTTGGGTGCTAGGCTTCAATCCTGACATCTGAGAAAACCGAGCAAGCGATGACATAATGCACTTAGCCGAGCCAACATCACCTCTCACAAAAAGGAATAAATCATCAGCAAAACAAAGATTTATAATTTGCTATTTTTCACATTTGTTATGAAACCTTAACAAAGTATCAATAACTAGAGTAAAAAGGTATGGAGATAATGGATCTCCTTGCCTTAAACCCCTTTTCCCTTTGAAATAACCATGGATGTTCCCATTAACACAAATCGAATAGGAGGTAGAGGAGACACACAGCATGATCCACTCCACCATAACCATATGAAAACCAAACCCAATAAGAACATCCCTGAGAAAAGACCACTCCACCGTATCATACGCTTTCTGGATATCAACCTTGCGAGTACAGGATCTGATCGTTAACGATCACTAGATCTGCGGTGGATTCGATTTAACGTGCGGAATCCGTTAAATAGAACCGTAATCATGCGCGAATACGTAATTAAACAACGTTTATTACGAAATGACAACAACCGGACAGAGTTTCGACTCAATCTACACACTAGACACTCGTAATGAGTTCTTCACTGAGGTGTTGTCTACTCCTGATTCCGCTTATCATATTGTTTGAATGAGTTCACCGATTTATATAGTTTGTCAATTCTTGCATTACAAGCGAAATCAACTTCCAGGTGTTAAAAGCGAAATCAAGATCCAAGTGAGCATGCATTTCAAGCGAAATCCAACATTCCATGATATTTTTTATGATGTCATCATTATGTAATGATGACATCACTTTGGATCTTGCACAGTTTCTTCACATCGTGTCGTACCGTATACTGTCCTGACATTGCCTAACGACACCTAGTGAAACCTAGCGAAAACTCTGCCCGGTATTTTACAGACTCAAGACACTAGACTTTACATGTACAGTTAGATTTCTATCTATGGCCACACACTTAGTGCACCAACAATGTCCCCCTTGGACATAGCTAGAAATCTGTGATGTTTAGTCTTGAACTGCCTTGGATAACATCTTCAAGTGAAACCACAGTCTCCCCCTTGAATGATGCCCCGAAATTCTTAGATTTGACGTTCAATCTTGCTCCCCCTTTCATTTAGCTTCCTGCACATTCTCTACCAAGAAATTAAAATCGAAATCTTTATGTTTTGGGTAGAAATTAATTGAAACACACTTTTCACTACAAACACACTCTCCCAACCCTGTTGTTCATCATGTTTAGCACTTAGAATTTTTGAAAATCAGCTCTTCAACATCAGTTGTCGAAAATAAGATGAAGTAAAATCTTTTTGATTTTTCAAAATTTCATGCTAAAAGACATTCTTTTTGGATTTTTGTTTTTAATGAAAAGCAGTAAAGAAATACTTACAGACAATATTTTTTGTGAGTTTGTGAAAGAGGATCATATCAGTTTATGAGACACATCACTAGCACCGTTAAGCTTTAAACATTTTAATTTCTAAACAATTCACGTTGATTGACGATATAATTGTCCTCTTAAGCTCAATCTAAAAACTTTCAAAATGTTTACCGATACGTTAAGGTATATTAATTATGCACTAAGTTCTTATGGACCCCACGATCTCAGCATATCTCCTCATCATGCAATACACTGACTCAAGTAATGGCTTTAAACTTTCATCAACTGTGATATGTGCGAAAACAAAGCAGAATGTTTAAACATTAACAATCAGGTCGATACTTCCGTATACGCAGAGAAAGTCCAATGTTTAAACAAAATAAGAAAATAAAACAAGTTGAAATTGTTTAGGCTTTAACCACCAGGTCGATACTTCCGTATACGCAGAGGAGGTCCAAAGCTTAAACGAAACACCAAAGAAAATAAAGCAGAACGTTTAGGCAATAACATCCAGGTCGATACTCACGTATACGCAGAGGATGTCCAATGCTTAAACAAAATAAAGAAATCAAACAAGTTTAAATCTTTGCAAAATGAAATGCACAATCACAGCGATTTTTCAGCAAAGTAGTGAAAGTTCACAAACTTAACCAGTTTTATGTCTTTCGACAATCAGCGATTACTGAGTAGGCACACAATCAAGAAGGACAAAACTAAGTACTATGCTTTCAATCATGTTTCCCACTTGAACTAGGCTTTTTTCATTTAAGTTTGTATCGTTATCGCAAATCTACTAGTCTAGTTGAGCCTATCGTCACATCTTTAGTGAGACCGTTTATCACATTTTACATTTCATTTCTTTAGCGTGTTGTGATAGTTCACTGATGTACTATCATTTCCCATTGTTTCAACAAAACTCGTTTTAATATTTCAATGTTTTTGGCCTTTTAGATTTTATCATGTTTTTGTATTTTTCAAATTTTCTAATTTTTTAAAATTTTTACTCCCCCTAAAATCAAAATATTTTTCAATTTTGATTTTCTGAGAAAATTTGAAAACAAACTGTACAAGAACGTGACAACATGATATCGAATTGCTTCAATTCGCCATCCACTTGGCTTAAACAATCAGAACTCCCCCTGACAACAAACTATTTTCCCATTATGATTTCAAAACACTTAAGTTTGTTTTAATCAAAATGGTTTTTTCCGAAAAAATAAGTTTTGTATGTCATTTCATAAGCTCGGGGTTTTATCATCACATTGTTTTCAACCATTTGTAGGTTTATCACAAAAACAGTTTTCAATAATCATACCACTTGTAAGATAGTCAAATCAAGTACAACTTAATGTCCTTGATTAACCACTTGTATGTCGAAATATCACAGTTACCAACCTGTGAATTTCTCAAGAAAGATGCCGATTCCTACTCCCTAATTACCAACCTGGGAGTTCCGGCAAGTCAGGATTTTTAAGTATGGAATATAGGCACCCAAGCCTGACCAGCCTTGGGTGTGACCTTTTCAATTTCACTCGGGGTTTGATCATTCCTTTTTGCTTCATAAAATTCTTTTACCCCTTTTACCTTTCCCTCAACCATTTTTCTAAAAATATTTTTCACGTTGTTATTAAAAGCCCTTTCGATATCGAATTCTTTCTTTTCAGGATAGAATTGATTCGAAATTTTCACTTTACGAACTTTTTGTTTAAAATTTTCAGTTCGCAATGGTGGAAAATTTATGTCATCCATTGGCGGAACTGAATTTTCACTTTTGAGCTCAACTTGTGGCTCCTCTGATTTTGACGAATCAGAATCATCGCCAGAACGTGGCTCATCTGACTTTGACAAGTCAGATTCATCGCCAGGAACTTTTCTTTTCTTCACACTCCATTCTGTCCTCAGATTTGCATCTGGTGAATTTGTTTTGCTTGATTTGTCATTCTTTGGAGAGCAAGACGATTTATCAGAACTCTTCTCTGATTTTCTTGTTGTATCCGAGGACAAAATCTTCTCCAGATACTCTCTCGCTTTCTTCCTCTTCTTCCTCAGTCTATCTTTCTGCCCTTGTGAAAACTTCACTTTCTGTTTTTGAACTTTTTGTTCTTTGGGCTTTACTTCGACTTTGACTGATTTCTTTGCCATTTTCTGAGATTCAGCCCTCGATCTTTCATTTGATCTCATTGGGCAATCTCTGGCAATATGTCCTTTGATTTGGCAGTTATAGCATCTCCTCATCTCAAACCACTGATTCTGGCAGTTAACAGCAATGTGTCCTTGAACACCACAAGTGTAGCACACTTTGTTATCGTACCATTTACCACTTTCACACCAAACGCTCAGATCATAACATTGTCTGGCTTTGTGGTAATCATCACTCCTCCTGAAAGCTGGATTTATCTTTGAAGCACTGTGGTCAAACCTGCACCACATATTACCAACTTTTTGTGAGTTTTAATTTTTCAATTTTTATGGTTTTTTATCTTGATTGGATGATTGAACTGATGAGCTTTTATTCTTGTTTTGAGAATTTTTTTAATTTTTAATTTTTTGTTTCTGTTCTACAATCTTCTTAAAAGGCTTTTGCTTTGAGCATTCACCTATTTCAGTAGATTGCAAAACAGTATTTTTAAATTTTTCTTTTAATTCTAAAAATATTTTTCTTTTCTCATTTTTCTCATTTTCATCATCAGTTTTATCATCACAATCCTCAATTTTGACTTTGTCAAAAATTGTGACATTGTCACTTATTGGAACAGAATTGATCGGTTCTGGACAAACATATGATGCAGAAGTCACAAAACCTTTCAACTTCTTTTCAAACTCTGCAATTTTATTTCTAGCCATTTCAGCTTCTTTTTCAATTCTAACGATTTTCTGAAGATGAGAATTGATTGCAATTTGTTTTTCAAGATTATTTTTACCAAAAATATCTCTCTCATCTTCTAAAATCTTGATTTGACTTTGAAAATCTTTTTCCATTTTTGATTTTTCATTTTCAAAAACTCTTATCTGGTCTTGAAATTCTGTTTCTTTTTCTTTTAAATTTTTTATTTCCAATGTCAAACTGCCCAAACTACTCAACAGTTTGACATTTCCAGATTTCAATTTCTCATAATTTTCTCTCATTTCAAGAATCTGTTTATCATCAGATCTTTTCTCATCCTTCAAATGACTGATTTTCAATGTTAAACTCTCCACATCCTTCAAGAGTTTGACATTGTCCGCTTCGAATTTTTCGCATTTTGAGCACTTCTCAGTCATCTTTACAGCTTCAGCTTTCTTCTCAACCTTGATAGCTGAAATTTCTTTAACCTTCTCCTCTACCTCTTGAACAATTTCCTTAGATTTGTCTTTTACTTCATCAGTTGCTACTTCATGATTCTTCTCTCCTGAATCAGACTTCAATTTTCTAATCTTTTGAAATTCAAATTCTTGAGCTTGAATCTTCTCGACGAACGCACTAAGGTTCAAATTAACATAATCTGAACTGTTCTTCAACACCAGCAAATAAGTACCCCACACATCCTTTGGTAAAGCATTCGCCAACTTGTCAACCCACGTCTCATCCCTCATCTCTAAATATAACTTGACATACCTTTCGATCAACTCTTCAGTTGATTCTCCCTTGATACCCGTAAAACTAGCAAACTTGTCTTGTGCAATATAAAACTCAGAACCCATTCTTTGGTAATGAAAAATACACAACAACAGATTTTCCAACAATACAAAAATTCACACAATCAACTGACTATCCGATTGAATAGCAAAAATCAGGCGACAGTGGATCGAGTGGGGATTCGCTCGGGCGACTATTCGATGCTTGACAAACTACCTTGTATCACCTGAAAACAAAACAAATAGAACTGATTAGGATCGTGTGGCAACTCGTTTGGATTGCCTCTCGATTTGTTGCATTTTAAGCTTGAACAAAACACAAGATCCTTGAAATGAAATTGTGACCAGAACGGGTAGGGTTTTACCTTTTGATTTCAACAAATGAACTTGTCACAATCAACAAATGAACAATGTAATCACGTGAACATATGGTTGGGCCGATAACATCAAATGTCTAAAGAATATGATTGGGATGGAATTATCAATTCAAAACAATTTTGACCGACAACATTTTTTAAAGTAAGAAACTCATTGGGCCGACAACATCAATACTTTTATCAACTCAATTTTCATTGGGCTGCAAGTAAAACTAATGCTTATTTAACCGATTATTAATATTCTTTTTAATCATGCACATTAAATTCTATTGGACCAACCGATACACTCACATGCAAACAGATAAGTCACAAGTCCTGCTTACACAATTCAACACACATGTACACTCAAACCGCTTTCTTTTGACAAGCAATCTTTCACTTTGATTGGGCCGTCATTAACACCTTTTTAATAATTGGGCCGGATACTATTGAGACAATTAAACCTATGAATTGAACTAATCAATTTTGATTGGGCCTTCACTTCCACTAAGCCGACAACTATTATGATTCAATTTTTTAATTCGAGTAAAGTGAACCACATACATATGCAATCTTTGATTTTATTATATGATTGGACCGATTGACTGCTTTCTCTTTTATATATATATATGTGTATATATATATATATATATATATATATATACTTAAACCCTACTATGAAATGTCAAATCTTTCACACAAACGGTCACTTTCAATTCCTTTTAGCGACAACTAAATGTCACATATAAAAATCCCCACAAAAACCTAACAATGAACCATGTTTAATATAGATCCTGAACACATCTGTTTTGATTCAGATCTGCACTTCAGTTCTTTTATCAGTTTTTATTCAAGTTCGAAAATGTCCAAGATTTATCAATTATCAAAACAAGTTTGGATTACACTAAAGCATATTCATGATGAGCAGTTCATTACAAAAACAGTTTGAAACACCTTGACATTCAACACAGCATGTGAAAACTTGTTAAAATCACACCAAAACTTTATCACAAATCAACTGAAATCGTCCGATATTCACTGAAAAAACAACCGGTTTAAATAGTTTTCATCGAATGCAATCATAACTCAGTCCGAAATCGATCGAATTAACACAAACAACAAGCCGAAACTGATCGAAAAACAACTGAAACTTTCTGAAACTATCAAACAACAATTGTCACTTAGTCCGAAAATCACTATATCAACTCGAAATTCAACCGATTCAGTCCGAAGTATACAAATGATACACCGAAACTCATCGAAATTATCTAAAATTCAATCACAACAGTCTGATTCAAAACCTCTTTTTTGTTTCAAAATTCAGATCTGGATTTATATAAGCAACACACCGAAATTCATTGAATCAGTCATTATGATCAACATACCTAAACACTAAGTCAATTTTATCCAAGAAAACAGTTTGTTATCTTTTTAAAAACAACTACACTGAACAATCATTACTCAGAAACAAACTGTGATCACAAGTTTGTATAATCTTCAAAATGATCCGAAATAATCTGTAATCACAACTAAATCATCCGGATCTGTCTGAAATCAATCAAAAATCACTGAATCACATTGAAGTTCTATCAAAAACTTTGAAATTTTCACCGAAACAGTTTGAAGTTTACCGAAAATCAATTTGCTCGGTTCGAAACTCGTCCTATTCGAGTCACGATTACACGCAGAGCATCCGTAGCTCTGATACCACTTGTGAGTACAGGATCGGATCGTAAACGATCACTAGATCTACGGTGGATTCGATTTAACGTGCGGAATCCGTTAAATCGATCCGTAATCGTGCGCGAATACGTAATTAAACAACGTTTATTATGAAACGACAACAACCGGACAGAGTTTCGACTCAATCTACACATTAGACACTCGTAATCTAATCAACGTGACGTAATCGGAGTGTTTAGATGAAGATCTGATGAAGAACTTGAAGAACTGTTGGTTTGAACGAATGAGTTCTTCACTTATGTGTATTCTCTGATGTGTTGTCTACTCCTGATTCCGCTTATCATACCGTTTGAATGAGTTCACCGATTTATATAGTTTGTCAATTCTTGCATTACAAGCGAAATCAAATTCCAGGTGTTAAAGGCGAAATCAAGATCCAAGTGAGCATGCATTTCAAGCGAAATCCAACATTCCATGATATTTTGTAGGATGTCATCATTATGTAATGATGACATCACTTTGGATCTTGCTCAGTTTCTTCACATCGTGTCGTACCGTATACTGTCCTGACATTGCCTAACGACACCTAGTGAAACCTAGCGAAAACTCTGTCCGGTATTTTACAGACTCAAGACACTAGACTTTACATGTACAGTTAGATTTCTATCTATGGCCACACACTTAGTGCACCAACAAACCTTGAAAGCACATCTAGGAGGACCCGACGACCTGTGATAATTATGCATCAGCTCCTGCGTAAGTAAAATATTATCTGAAATTCTCCTGCCCGGGACAAATGCCGATTGGTTAATACTCACAATACTACTAAGAGCACCTTTAGCCGATCCGCCACAATCTTACTAATACATTTGTAGAGGACATTACAACATGAAATAGGCCGATAATCCCCAATAGCTGCAGGAGTAGGCACTTTAGGGATTAAAACAATAAGAGTATGATTCAGCTCCTGAAGAAGCCGCCCCGTGTTGAAAAAATCTTGAATAGCATTTGAAACATCCAATCCAATAATAGGCTAAGCGCTTTTGAAAAATGCAGCCGTGTAACCATCAGGGCCCGGCGCTTTATCATTACCCATAGCAAAAAATACCGATTTAACCTCATCCAACGAAACAGGCTGAACCATATTACCTGCTACTTCAGCGTTCAGCTTTCTAACAAAACGATCCGACGTAGGCTTCTCTGAAACATGACCAGGACACCCAAGGAACTTCTCATAATGCTCGACAAAAGCATTCGGAACATAATCACCAACATGAGAGATTCCATTCGAATCGGTGATCACATCAATACGGCATCTATGATTCCTACTCTTCAGTGGCTTATGAAAAAACGTTGTATTAGCGTCCCCAGCCCTCAACCAGTCGACTTTGGACTTTTGTTTTAAAAACCTTTCCTCGTCCAAACAAGCTTCCTGATAGTCACGAAGAATCTTCGCTTCCTCACTCCTCAAAACTTCACCCAAAGGCTCACGATCGATACTCTGTTGAATAGCTTCCAACTTGTCACGAAGAGTGATAACTTTTTAATGAAGGTTTCCTTGCTGAAACAAAAGAGCACACAAAGGAGACTTTAACAACCTCAGCTTTTTAACCACTCGGAATTGGTGAACACCATTAATATGAGCCTCCCAAGAAGACTTAACAATATCAATGAAACCAGGCTTGTGGATCCAAAAATTAGCAAACTTAATGTCACACCCCCAAAATCCACCTGCGGATAACACCCGCTTCGAGGGCGTGACTGACCAGGATCCAGCCACCAATTATACTGAATAATTAAATTGATAACAAAAAGTAATACTTACTAACCATAAGATTAGCAAATATCAAGTTCAGAGTTTAAGGTTTCAAGTTCAAACAGTAATAAGTAGCGGAAGCATAAGTAAGGTAGTTTAAACAAAGTTCATAGTTCAAAATAAGGTAACACCCAACGCAAGGGTGGACAGACACTACTCGTTCCCAAGCAGCAAGCTCCTTCGTCACTGGTTACCTGCAAAGCATGCAGCAAGGGGTCAACAATAATGCTGAGTGAGTCCACTAGTTGTCCAGTTTTAATTACCAAAAACTTGTTTCACCAGTTAATTTATCCGTTTATACATGCCATGGGGAGCTACCCCAAAAGTTAGCGACTAAACTGTTTTTCCAATACCGAACACTAGGTAACCGTTTGCGTTTCCGCAGGATGCCCCGATGTCAATGTTCTATCATCATTGACGGATGCCTGAGTACATTAGTTCACGACCGATCCCATACCATGGCACGGTGTGAGGTTGGTAAAACCTAAATAGCGCTATCAACTAATAACCCGTTCGCCTGGCCCCGGCGACTAATCGGTATTATGTAGTAGGGACTTGAGTGATAGAGTTGCGTTTAGTGCCGTTGGTTGCATTCCGTATAAACAGTAATTAACTAAAAGTTTCCCCAATACAAGGGAAGGAAAAGTAAGTTTGTTCCCAGTAACTAGGGAAGGAATGTAAATGGTATCCCCTTTACAAGGGGATGGGGTTGTTTTAGTCTCGTGTCCCAAACCACCGGGACGCATGCTTATAAGTTGTGAACTCACCTTGGGTTGCTCGGTAGATATTTTTACCCGGTCAGGTATGTTGGTCACCACGTCCTAACATGGTTACCAAATATGGGTCAAGTCGGGTACAAGTAAACACATAGCGAACACGTACGGCAACACATATAGCAAATACGTAACATGCGTAACAACAAACAGTTGGGTTATCAGCCCTAAACATACAATCAGCAGCAACAACACGTAGCCCAGTCAACAGAAAGCTCAACAGTCAAAGCCCAATCAACAAAGTAGCCCAGTCGAGACAAGGGTGGTTGCGACTCGCAACCGAGGTTACGACTCGCAACCGAGGTCTCGGTTCATCACGTTTTGGTTACGAGTCGCAACCAGAGGTTACGACTCGCAACTAGCGGTTCCGACTTAGCAGCAGTGGTTACGACTCGCAACCGGATTCGACTCGTGTTGATTGCGACTCGCAACTGGGAGGTCTCGACAAAGCTTGGTGTGGTCTCGAGTAGCAACCAAAGGTTGCGACTCGCAACCGTGATTACGTGCACAACAAACCTTCTAGAACCTGCAATGTACTGACCAATAGAATTGTATTTTCGTGTGAGTTTGTACTATCCAATAATAATCCTTAAACATGTTTTCTTGTCTGTTTTGTGCACAATTCGGATCAAACTTAGCATATTTGAATGTTCATAAAATCTTCATACATGTTCTTCATTTATACAAACTTCTGAAACATGTATCTTACAATAACCAATCAATCATAACAAGCCGGATAACACACAATTCATGAACATTCAACCCTAAATCATGCATAAATCTTCTAACCAAACCCTTATCATTACCCGGATAACCAACCCTTTCAACATCACAACCATTCTTGCATTTAAAGCACACAAACAAGATTCATCATATAAACCTAAACATTTATGCCTAAAACCTCCAAACCAATCCTTACTACAACCGAATAGCAAACCACAAAACCGGATCATTTTTATTAAGACACAAAATCATCTCAAGCAACCACTTTTATCATCAAACAAGCATTTTAGTAACAAGACAAACAAGCAAAACAACTATGAAGATATTCATGCTAACCGGTTGGAAGTAGGAGCACAAGGGATTGATGAACCAAGCTCCAAATGATAATCTCGAGCTAGAATCCGAGAGCCTTGATGCTACCGTTGGATCCGAGAGAGATGAGAGGGTGAGAAAGTGATCTTGTTTTGCTAGGGTTTTAGGGTTTAGTGAGGAAGAAGGAGTGAGTGAGGGAGAGTGTTGTAAAAATGGTTAAGGGAGGGGAGGGTTGGTTTATATAATTGTCACGAGTGGGCTTAGGGGTTTCCGGGTTGGGTTCTCGGTCGCAAGGCCCTAACCGGCCCAAACCGGCCCACGTTCATTGTTCACTCGAGACCACTCCGGGTCTCGAGTCGGGTTGAGGTTTTGGCTCATATATAACTCACACATATATATATATATCTATACGTACACATATGCACCCAACACGTAATAACAAGCAATTCATAATTTTTCACTTAATAGTTTACGTACACACATGTTACATCGAAAGGTTGTCCGGGAAAATCCGAGGTGTCACATTATCCCCAAGTTTTAAGAACTTTCGTCCCGAAAGTTAAGGCAGCCACTGTCAAGCTAGCGTAAGTGAAAGCGTTTCAACGGGGTGTCACATCATCCCCCTGTTAGTTTGGAATTTCGTCCCGAAATTCAGCTGTAGCTTCAGTGCTGGGGTTTTCGTTTGGGAACAACTGGGGATACTTGTGCTTCATCTGGTCTTCCCGCTCCCAGGTATACTCTGGGCCACGTCGCGAGTTCCAACGGACTCGTACAAGAGGTATTTGGCTACGTTTGAGGATTTTGATCTCTCGATCAGTGATTTCAATCGGTTCCTCAGTAAAGTGTAGCTGTTCGTCAATGGTTAGTTCCTTGAAAGGAATTACGAGCGTTTCATCTGACAGACACTTCTTCAGATTGGATACGTGGAAAACGTTGTGTACCGCACTCAGTTCTTCAGGCAGGTTCAATCTATAAGCAACCTTACCGATTTTCTCGGTAATTTCGAATGGTCCAATGTATCGCGGATTAAGCTTGCCCCGTTTACCAAAGCGAACCACACCCTTCCAGGGTGAGACTTTAAGTAGAACCCGGTCACCGACCTGGAATTCCAAGGGTTTCCTACGCTTATCAGCGTAGCTCTTCTGACGGTCACGAGCTGCCGCCATGCGTTGCCTGATCTGGGCAATCTTTTCCGTTGTATCTACCACCATCTCTGGGCCCGTGATTTGACTATCACCGATTTCTGCCCAGCAGAGAGGTGACCGGCATTTACGACCGTACAATGCCTCAAAAGGTGCTGCCTGAATACTAGTGTGGTAGCTGTTGTTGCAGGAGAACTCTACTAGCGGTAGATGCTTCTCCCAGTTCTTGCTAAAATCGATCACACACGCTCTAAGCATGTCTTCTAGAGTCTGGATGGTGCGTTCGGACTGTCCATCCGTTTGCGGGTGATAAGCAGTGCTCATGTCCAATCGTGAGCCAAAGGATTTGTGCATAGCTTGCCACAATTCCGAAGTAAAACGAGCGTCTCGGTCGGAAATAATTGAGGTTGGCACCCCGTGCCTCGAAACTACTTCCTTTAAGTAAATCTCCGCCAAGGTAGAAAACTTGTCTGTTTCCTTAATAGCCAGAAAGTGTGCGGACTTGGTCAATCGATCTACTATTACCCAAATAGTATCATTTCCGTGTTGAGACCTAGGTAGCCCTGTAACAAAATCCATGGAAATATGTTCCCATTTCCATTTCGGGATTTCTGGTTGTTGGAGTAGACCTGCTGGCTTCTGGTATTCTGTCTTGACTCTTGCGCAAGTCAAACATTTGCTGACGTATGCTGCTATGTGGGCCTTCATACCAGGCCACCAATACGTAGTCTTCAAGTCGTGGTACATCTTGTCCGAACCAGGATGTACTGAGTAGCGGGACTTGTGGGCTTCATCCATCACGAGTTCACGTAAATCTCCATAGAGTGGAACCCAAATGCGCCCTGTTACATAGTAAGCGCCATCTTCTTTCTGTTCTAGTCGCTGTCTCGATCCTCGCAGAGACTCAGCCCTGATGTTTTCCGGTTTTAATGCTTCAACTTGAGCATTTCGGATCTGGGTAGGGAGGTTAGACTGGATGGTGAGTTGCAATGCTCGCACGCGCTTTGGTATAGTGTCCTTTCGGCTGAGGGCGTCTGCCACGATATTGGCCTTGCCCGGATGATACTTGATGGTGCATTCGTAGTCATTCAAGAGTTCGACCCATCGACGCTGTCGCATGTTCAATTCCTTTTGCCTAAAGATATGCTCGAGACTCCTGTGATCGGTGTAAATAGTGCACTTGGTACCGTACAGGTAATGTCTCCATATCTTAAGAGCAAAAACCACTGCTCCCAGTTCCAAGTCATGCGTTGTGTAGTTCCTTTCGTGTGTCTTGAGTTGTCGTGAGGCGTAGGCAATAACTTTCTCGCGTTGCATTAACACGCAACCGAGCCCATGAATAGACGCATCGCAGTAAACCACAAAGTCGTCAGTGCCATCAGGCAAGGAGAGAATAGGAGCGCTACAGAGGTTATCCTTAAGCCTCTGAAAAGCAGATTCCTGTGCTTCATTCCACTTGTAGGCGACGCCTTTCTGAGTGAGTATGGTGAGGGGTTGTGCAATCTTTGAGAATCCCTGAATGAATCTGCGGTAGTACCCTGCCAAACCCAAGAATTGGCGAACTTCAGTGGGAGTCTTAGGCGTAGGCCAGTTCTTTATTGATTCGATCTTAGCTGGGTCGACATGAATTCCGTTCTTATTAACTACATGGCCGAGGAAATGGACTTCTCGAAGCCAGAAGTCACATTTAGAGAATTTGGCGTACAGCTGCTCGTTGCGAAGGAGTTCCAGAATAAGGCGTAGGTGTTGTTCATGCTCTTCTTGACTTTTCGAATAAATCAGGATGTCGTCGATAAACACAATCACGAATTTGTCGAGGTATGGCTTACATACGCGGTTCATAAGATCCATGAACACTGCCGGCGCGTTGGTCATTCCGAAAGGCATAACGAGAAATTCATAGTGACCATAACGGGTCCTAAATGCAGTCTTGGAAATATCTTCGTCACGTACTCTCAACTGATGATAGCCTGACCGTAGGTCAATCTTAGAATAGTAACTCGATCCTTGCAGTTGATCAAACAAATCGTCGATGCGCAGAAGAGGGTAACGATTCTTGATGGTAACCTTGTTCAACTCACGATAGTCGATGCACATTCGGAATGTGCCATCCTTCTTCTTGACAAAGAGTACTGGGGCTCCCCAGGGTGATGAACTGGGACGGATAAATCCTTTATCCAATAGTTCCTGTAGTTGCGTAGAGAGTTCCTTCAGTTCTGCAGGGGCTAGACGGTACGGTGCACGAGCTATGGGTGCTGCTCCGGGAGCTAGCTCGATTTGGAATTCGACCTGACGGTGGGGAGGGAGTCCAGGTAGTTCCTCAGGGAATACCTCGGGATAATCACGTACTACAGGAAAATCTTCAATCCTCTTTTCCTTTTCGTGGGTGTTGGTGACAAGTGCTAGGATTGCAGTGTGCCCTTTCTGCAAACACTTCTGGGCTTTTAAAAGCGAGATAATGCCTGTGACTTCTCCACCTTTGTTGCCTTTGACGATGAGGGGTTGGCCAGAACGGCGAGGTATACGAACTGCTTTCTCTTGACAGAGGATCTCGGCGCGATGTTTGGATAACCAATCCATACCAATGACGACGTCGAAGCTTCCAAGTTCGACAGGGAAAAGATCGATACTAAACGTGTGGCCAGACAAATCTAGTGTGCAGTCGTGGATCATGTGCGTAGCCTCGATGTTCTTACCATTAGCTACCTCGACGATGTGCTTAGAACTTAATAATGCAGGCGAGTGCTTAAGTTTCTTACTAATGCGAAGGGATACATAACTGGCATCGGCACCGGAATCAAATAACACAGAAACATAACGATCATCAAGTAGGAACTTACCCGCCACGACGTTGGGGTCGTTCCTCGCTTCTCCAGCTCCAATCACAAAAGCTCTTCCCCTTGCACCATTTCCAGCATTGTTGTTTTGCTCATTGTTCCCAGCTCCCTGATTGTTGTTGCGATTCTGATTCAGCTCAGGGCAATCCTTTCGCATGTGCCCTGTTGCCCCACATTTAAAACATGCCCGGTTGTTTCCCTGCTGCTGTTGCTGTTGGGGTTGTTGCTGATTCTGCCTTGCTGGGAACTGACTCCTACAATCCTTCGCTTCGTGCCCCATCTTGTGGCATCGCTGACACTGACCCTTGTTACATGCCCCATTGTGGTGCCTGTTACACTTGTTGCACTTAGGGTAGCTTCCCCGGTAGCCACCCTGTTGTTGCGTGCCCTTGTTGTTGTCAGTTTTCCTTTGCTAAGCTGGGGCTTGAGTAGAGTTAGCATCCTTGCCCTGGTTTCCATCCCACTTTCGTTTACCATCACTAGAAGTTCCTTCCGCAGCACTGATCCTTTTGGGCAACCTGCCCTCTTCCACAGCCTGGTTGGTGAGTTTGTGGGCAAGACGAACCACGGGCTGTATGGCAGTGAGGTTGGCCGAGGTTACATGGCTCCTGATTTCCGGGACTAAACCCTTGATGTACAATTCGATCCTTCGGTACATAGGTCGGGACATGTTTGGACAAAGAGCAGCATAGTCGTTGGACAGCTTGGTGTAGGTCTCAATCTCTGACCCAACCATCTTGAGTTCATAGTACTCGTCCTCGAGTTTGTGGATGTCATCCCTGTGACAGTACTCTTCCTTGATCATATCCTTGAAATCTTCCCATGCAGTAGCGTTAGCAGTCTCCAAACCAAGCATTTGAATTTGCGCCTTCCACCATGAAAGTGCGCTTCCCTCAAGAGTACCAGTAGCAAACTTCACCCAATTAGCAGGGGGACACTCGCAGACAGCAAAAACAGCTTCGACCTTCTCGATCCAGTGCAGGAGACCTATGGCACCCTCAGTTCCACTGAATGGAAGAGGTTTGCAATCCATGAAGGTCTTGAAGGTACAGACACGTGGTTGCACAGGCGCAGGCTGACCTGTTGCGAGGAGTGATGCGAAATAGGTTTAGAGGCGAAAAGACGATGCGGCGGTAGGATCTAAACATCCTAAAACAACGAGCTTACCTATAGGGTGAGCTGCGAAAGCTGCAGCCACTGTGTTGAGCAGGTTAGTGAACTGAGCCTGAGTCATGTTGACGTTTCCTCGTCCGCGTCCACTCATTGTCTTCATAACCAGAAAACATAGTATGAGTGTGGTGTCGTCACATAGCGAGAATAAGATAGAAGAGGGGAGGCGTATCTATCTAATCCGGCAAACTAGTACGTATAATAAAGCAGAAAGCATAAGACAAATAAGCAAGTAAATATGGGTCCGAGCTATGAGGTCAGATAAGTCGAGCCTTGCACTTGGAGTGTAGTGTCGTCACGAGTCACGGGTTATAGTCTGGTTTTTCTCAAAAAGATTTTCCCCTTTTTAAAACCAAGTTCACTATAACCAATGGCTCTAATACCAATCTGTCACACCCCCAAAATCCACCTGCGGATAACACCCGCTTCGAGGGCGTGACTGACCAGGATCCAGCCACCAATTATACTGAATAATTAAATTGATAACAAAAAGTAATACTTACTAACCATAAGATTAGCAAATATCAAGTTCAGAGTTTAAGGTTTCAATTTCAAACAGTAATAAGTAGCGGAAGCATAAGTAAGGTAGTATAAACAAAGTTCATAGTTCAAAATAAGGTAACACCCAACGCAAGGGTGGACAGACACTACTCGTTCCCAAGCAGCAAGCTCCTTCGTCACTGGTTACCTGCAAAGCATGCAGCAAGGGGTCAACAATAATGCTGAGTGAGTCCACTAGTTGTCCAGTTTTAATTACCAAAAACTTGTTTCACCAGTTAATTTATCCGTTTATACATGCCATGGGGAGCTACCCCAAAAGTTAGCGACTAAACTGTTTTTCCAATACCGAACACTAGGTAACCGTTTGCGTTTCCGCAGGATGCCCCGATGTCAATGTTCTATCATCATTGACGGATGCCTGAGTACATTAGTTCACGACCGATCCCATACCATGGCACGGTGTGAGGTTGGTAAAACCTAAATAGCGCTATCAACTAATAACCCGTTCGCCTGGCCCCGGCGACTAATCGGTATTATGTAGTAGGGACTTGAGTGATAGAGTTGCGTTTAGTGCCGTTGGTTGCATTCCGTATAAACAGTAATTAACTAAAAGTTTCCCCAATACAAGGGAAGGAAAAGTAAGTTTGTTCCCAGTAACTAGGGAAGGAATGTAAATGGTATCCCCTTTACAAGGGGATGGGGTTGTTTTAGTCTCGTGTCCCAAACCACCGGGACGCATGCTTATAAGTTGTGAACTCACCTTGGGTTGCTCGGTAGATATTTTTACCCGGTCAGGTATGTTGGTCACCACGTCCTAACATGGTTACCAAATATGGGTCAAGTCGGGTACAAGTAAACACATAGCGAACACGTACGACAACACATATAGCAAACACGTAACATGCGTAACAACAAACAGTTGTGTTATCAGCCCTAAACATACAATCAGCAGCAACAACACGTAGCCCAGTCAACAGAAAGCTCAACAGTCAAAGCCCAATCAACAAAGTAGCCCAGTCGAGACAAGGGTGGTTGCGACTCGCAACCGAGGTTACGACTCGCAACCGAGGTCTCGGTTCATCACGTTTTGGTTACGAGTCGCAACCAGAGGTTACGACTCGCAACTAGCGGTTCCGACTTAGCAGCAGTGGTTACGACTCGCAACCGGATTCGACTCGTGTTGATTGCGACTCGCAACTGGGAGGTCTCGACAAAGCTTGGTGTGGTCTCGAGTAGCAACCAAAGGTTGCGACTCGCAACCGTGATTACGTGCACAACAAACCTTCTAGAACCTGCAATGTACTGACCAATAGAATTGTATTTTCGTGTGAGTTTGTACTATCTAATAATAATCCTTAAACATGTTTTCTTGTCTGTTTTGTGCACAATTCGGATCAAACTTAGCATATTTGAATGTTCATAAAATCTTCATACATGTTCTTCATTTATACAAACTTCCGAAACATGTATCTTACAATAACCAATCAATCATAACAAGCCGGATAACACACAATTCATGAACATTCAACCCTAAATCATGCATAAATCTTCTAACCAAACCCTTATCATTACCCGGATAACCAACCCTTTCAACATCACAACCATTCTTGCATTTAAAGCACACAAACAAGATTCATCATATAAACCCAAACATTTATGCCTAAAACCTCCTAACCAATCCTTACTACAACCGAATAGCAAACCACAAAACCGGATCATTTTTATTAAGACACAAAATCATCTCAAGCAACCACTTTTATCATCAAACAAGCATTTTAGTAACAAGACAAACAAGCAAAACAACTATGAAGATATTCATGCTAACCGGTTGGAAGTAGGAGCACAAGGGATTGATGAACCAAGCTCCAAATGATAATCTCGAGCTAGAATCCGAGAGCCTTGATGCTACCGTTGGATCCGAGAGAGATGAGAGGGTGAGAAAGTGATCTTGTTTTGCTAGGGTTTTAGGGTTTAGTGAGGAAGAAGGAGTGAGTGAGGGAGAGTGTTGTAAAAATGGTTAGGGGTTTCCGGGTTGGGTTCTCGGTCGCAAGGCCCTAACCGGCCCAAACCGGCCCACGTTCATTGTTCACTCGAGACCACTCCGGGTCTCGAGTCGGGTTGAGGTTTTGGTTCATATATAACTCACACACATATATATATATATATATATATATATATATATATATATATATATATATATATATATATATATATATATATATATATATATATCTATACGTACACATATGCACCCAACACGTAATAACAAGCAATTCATAATTTTTCACTTAATAGTTTACGTACACACATGTTACATCGAAAGGTTTGTGACAACCCGTACTCTAGACTTATCTTGTGTAACGTTATATGCTCACGTGAACTATGTTACTTGAACGAATACATGATATGTTGTGTGATTTCGTGATTATATTGATTGATTGAATGTTACATGTTACGTGATTTGATGTGATTGCATATGTTACTACTTGAACCGATTAGTGAACATTTACAAGAACCCACTCGGTCCATATGGTTGGACTCGAGACCATGAGGTAGCCCAAGTGGGGAGTTTCGGCCCACTCTCATTCCATACGTATATGCATACACCCACACCTTAGGGTTTTAGTTTTCACAATAGTTGCAATCAAGAACACGCACAAGCTCTCTCTCTCTACTCGGAGATCAAAGGCGGCCGAACACCCTCACTGCTTTCAAGTCGGATTCCTCTTCTTTTCTTCTCGGTTAGTACCACGTTCATGATTATGTGCCTGTGTGATATTGTTGTTATTCGGATTGTATGATAGCATAGGGTTATGTTCCGTGATTGGATTGTATGCTATTAATCGACTTATGTAATCGATAATTGAGATTTCATAGGTAATCGGCTACATGTATAGTTAATAACCGGTCCGTGTAGATGTTTATAACCGGCTATGATGGTTCTGTTCGCACATGTGATTTAGGTGGCATGTTAGTAGGATAATACGGTTCATAATTTAATGATGATCATAGACTGAGTTATGGATAGAATTGCTAGGATGATGTTCTTGATGATGAAGATTTGAATGTAATAGGAAACTGTTGAATATTGTTGATTTGATTTGTTTCTGTAACTGCTAAAGTTGTTTGCATAAATTACGGGATAGTTGTTGACTGATAATTATGGAAATCGTTACATGTTTGTGATGACACACCGTTGCGAGTCGAGACCTGGCCATTGCGACTCGAGAACACCTAACCGACAACCAGCACAACCCGAGACCACGGTTGCGAGTCCGGTTGCGACTCGTAACTGGACCATGATGAACCGAGACCTTGTTACGACTCGTAACCCCGTTGCGACTCGAGACCACCTAGTCTCGAAGGATATGCATCTGTCGAGATCTCCCTTGTTGCGACTCGAGATCTCTAGTCTCGAGTCGAGACCATGCACGTGCACATGATTGGACTTACACACTGACACGAGCCCAACTAATTGGGCCGGATAATTGGACTGTTTTCATATCTGCTATTGGACTGCTTAGATTAACTGGGCCGAGACCTTTATGTTGGACTCTTATAGTTTGGGCCGGGTATAGTTTGGGCTTAGACATTGGATCACACACGAATGTTAATGCTATGTTCTTATCTGCTTACGTGCATACGTGTTTGCCATGACTATACGTGATACAATATACGTGCTATATGCGAACCTGACTTATGTGATAACCATGATAGGACGTGGTTGATCATTTACTTGCTACCTGTACTCTTTGTGTATCTGCCGAGCAACCCAAGGTGAGTTCACACAGCCAAGGCATGGGGTTCCCAGGGTGGGAATGGGATTGAATAAATTATGCGCACATACTTAGTTAACGGAACATAATGATATGAGTCCTCAGGGTGAGGGTGGTGAATGATAAGATACGGCTAGACTAGTATACCAATTGAACTGATCTTCGCATACACGCCAGGGGTTGGCCGCGATATTATGACTGATCTTCGCACACATGCCTTGGAAAGGCCGCGAACTATATACTAAAACTTCGCACACATGCCAGGGTGGCCAGCGATACAAATATACATAGTCTAGAATACTTGAGAACTTTTCCTAATCTTCGCATACATGCCGAAAGGGCCCGCGATACGAACCAATACTATGCATGAACAATGAACGAACTAATACGATGCATGATCAGATGAACGAACGCAATACTTGCTATACCATTCTATTACTGAACTTACTTTCTGTGAACTCGCTCAACTAGTTGTTGACTCTCTGCTGCATGCCTTGCAGGACCTTAGGTACATTATGGAGCTTGCACAGGGAGGAGCAGGTCGTTGTGGGCAAAGGATCGTGAATGATGTTTCAACACTTATGTTAAATCATACATACTATTGTTTGGGTTACTTAAATGCTTCCGCTATACTTAACTACTTTATACGTTCAATATGATTGGTGGTTAGGATCCTGGTCAGTCATGCCTCCAAGCGGTGATACTCCGCGTGTGGATTTTGGGGGTGTGACAGATTGGTATCAGAGCCATTGGTTATAGAGAACTAGGTTTTAATATGGGAAAACGTTTTTATTAAAACCAGACTATAACCAGAACAGTGCTCTCAACGATCCACAACGACGCTTCGCTCCACGTGCAAGACTCGACATCCTAGGTAATAAGGTTTATGTTTATTGCCTGTTTGCTAGAACTGTTTAGAACTTTGCTCGCATTACGCTTAGATACACATGCTTTGATTACATGAGAACACCCACGTGCTTACACTTTTCTGTCATCGCCCTACTCGCGAACCACTCTCATTTACGTTACTTTTACTATGAAGATCATGTCTGGACGAATCAACATGACTCAAGCCCAGCTAGAGGCTCTCGTTCAAGCTCAAGTTGCTGCGGCACTTGCAGCTGCTCAAGCAGGTAGTATACCCTGTAGTCATAACTTACACTAGGATCTTTAGATCCTACGTTCCTAAGCTAGCCCTTGTATTTAAACTATGCCCTATTCATACACAATAGGTCAACCAGCGCAGCAAGTTTGCACCTTTAAGAACTTCATGGACTGTCGTCCAAACTCTTTCAGCGGCACAGAAGGAGCGGTTGGACTCCTCCACTGGTTCGAGAAGCTAGAATCAGTATTCGAGATGTGCGAGTGCCCTGAGGCTCGCAAGGTCAAGTTTGCCACCGGCACCTTGGAGGGAATAGCACTAACTTGGTGGAACGCCCAAGTTCAAATCTTAGGGTTGGCAGCTGCTAACGCCACCCCATGGAACGATTTTAAGGAACTCATCAAGCGTGAGTATTGCACGCGTGAAGACATTCACAAGCTGGAAGACGAGCTGTATAATCTGAAAATGATTGGGTCAGAGATCGAAGCGTATACGAAACGGTCAAACGAGCTGGCAGTTCTGTGCCCTACTATGGTGGACCCTCCATACAAGCGCATTGAGTTGTATCTCAAGGGTTTGGCGCCAGAGATTCAGAGCCACGTGACGTCGGCTAACCTCGAAAACATCCAGGAAATCCAACGCCTCGCTCATCGCATTACTGATCAGGCAGTGGATCAGAATAAACTGCCAAAGCGTGTCAACACTACTGCTACAGTCACTCCAGCTGCTACTACTGCTACACCCAGCGACAACAAACGGAAATGGGATGGGGATTCCGATCAGTCTCAAGCACAGCAGCGCAAAACGAACGACTACCAGAACCCGAGTCAGCAATCATCTGGCAGTCAGGAGCAGGGTGGATACAGGGGAGTACACCCACTATGTAACAAGTGTAACAAGCACCACAGTGGAAGGTGTCGCAAGGAACGTTGCCAGAGATGTTTCAAGATAGGACACGAAGCCAAAGATTGCAGGAGCTCACGACCTGCAAACCAAAACCAGCAACTTCCACCACCAGCTCCACAGAACCCACAGCAGCAGCAGCCATAGCGTGGAAATCGGGGATGTTTCCAGTGTGGGGCAGAAGGTCATTACAAGCGCGATTGCCCACAGTTGAACCAGAATCAGAACAACAACAATAACCAGGGCAATGGGAACAACAACAACAACAATGGCAACGAGGCAAGGGGTCGAGCTTTCATGCTAGGACAAGGAGACGCTGTTTGAACTTATAACTCGTTTTGGGATTTTCTTTATTATGTTTCTGTTACTCAAACAAAGTTTGGTTTGAACATGAATTGTACTGGGTTTTATGGACTATTTTAATTACTATACCTTATGTATGCTTCGATGGATGGTTTGATATTTTTGTACGCACCTGCTGTATTTAAGGACCTCATGAACAGGGTGTGCAAACCCTACCTAGTTAAGTTCGTCATAGTACTCGAGAAGTCCACTTCCCAGGCCACGTAGTGAACAAGGATGGGATCCGTGTCAATCCATCCAAGGTAACCTCGACCAGAAATTGGCCTGCACCACGTAATACAGACGGTTTACCAAGGATTTCTCGAAGATTGCTCAGCCACTTACGCTACTGACACAGTAGGGTGTCACCTATTGCTGGGGAGAGCCCCAGGAGACTGCTTTTCAGCGCGACAAGGTTATCGCTTTCGCCTCTCGTCAACTCAAGATTCATGAACGCAACTACACGACGCACGATCTAGAGCTGGGAGCTGGTGTATTCGCGCTTAAGATATGGCGACACTACCTGTACGGTACCAGGTGCACGATTTACACCGATCACAGGAGTCTCGAGCATATCCTTAAGCAGAAGGATTGAACGTGAATCAACGACAATGGATTGAACTACTTAGCGACTACGAATGCGCCATCAAGTACCATTTAGGCAAGGCCAATGTTGTGGCAGACGCCCTCAGTCGGAAGGACACTCTACCTCAGCGCGTGCGAGCGCTACAGCTTACTATTCAGTCTAGCCTTCCAGCACAAATACGAACTGCTCAGATAGAAGCACTGAAACCCGAAAACGTCAAGGCTGAAGCCTTACGCGACTCACGACAACAAATGGAACAAAAGGAAGACGGCGCCTACTATGCAACGGGGCGTATTTGGGTCCCACTTTATGGCGGTCTACGCGAACTTGTGATGGAAGAAGCTCACAAGTCTCACTATTCAGTACATCCAGGGTCGGATAAAACGTACTACGACATCAGCACTACTTATTGGTGGCCTAGCAGGAAGGCCCACATCGCTACGTACGTTGGAAAATGCTTGACCTGTGCAAGAGTCAAGGTTGAATATCAGAAACCAGCTGGCCTACTACAGCAGCCTAAGATACCTCAGTGGAAATGGGAAGAAATTTCCATGGATTTTGTTACAGGCTTACCTAGATCCCAGCGTGGGAACGATACGATATGGGTGATCGTGGATCGACTCACCAAGTCTGCACACTTCCTACCGATTAAGGAAACGGACAAGTTCTCCACACTTGCAGACGTCTATCCTAAAGAAGTTGTTTCGAGGCACGGGATGCCCACATCCATCATTTCGGATCGCGATGCACGATTCACGTCAGAACTTTGACAAGCAATGCACAAACCATTCGACTCACGATTAAACATGAGCACAGCAGCATACAAGCCGCTCCATTCGAGGCATTGTACGGGCGTAAATGCCGGTCACCTCTCTGTTGGGCAGAGGTGGGGGATAGTCAGAATTACGGGTCCAGAGATTGTAATGGACGCCACGGAAAAAGATTGCACAGATACGACAATGCATGGCGGCAGCACACGACCGTCAGAAAGCTTACGCGGACAAGCGTAGAAAGCCATTGGAATATCAGGTCGGGGACCATTCGGGATCATAGAAGGTACAGGCAGGATAGCCTATAGATTGAACCTACCAGCTGAACTCGGGGCAGTTCACAATGTCTTTCAGGTATCGAACTATCGACGAGCGGTTGCAGTTCGTCGGGAAACCAGTTGAAATCACGGACCGGGATGTGAAGGTCCTCGAACACAAGAGAATCCCTCTTGTCCGAGTTCGTTGGAACTCCAAACATGGCCCAGAGTACACCTGGGAACGCGAAGACAGGATGACAGAAAAGTACCCCCAGTTATTCGAAACCAATGCTACCACTACTGAGGCTGAAGCTACTACTTCGGAATTTCGGGACGAAATTCCAGATCAACGGGGGGAGGATGTGACACCCCAGGAAAACCAGTGAACGATTGAACTTACCTAGCTTCCTCAGTAAGTGCATACCAAATTTCGGGACGAAATTTCCAATTAGTTGGGGATAATGTGACAACCCGTACTCTAGACTTATCTTGTGTAACGTTATATGCTCACGTGAACTATGTTACTTGAACGAATACATGATATGTTGTGTGATTTCGTGATTATATTGATTGATTGAATGTTACATGTTACGTGATTTGATGTGATTGCATATGTTACTACTTGAACCGATTAGTGAACATTTACAAGAACCCACTCGGTCCATATGGTTGGACTCGAGACCATGAGGTAGCCCAAGTGGGGAGTTTCGGCCCACTCTCATTCCATACGTATATGCATACACCCACACCTTAGGGTTTTAGTTTTCACAATAGTTGCAATCAAGAACACGCACAAGCTCTCTCTCTCTCTACTCGGAGATCAAAGGCGGCCGAACACCCTCACTGCTTTCAAGTCGGATTCCTCTTCTTTTCTTCTCGGTTAGTACCACGTTCATGATTATGTGCCTGTGTGATATTGTTGTTATTCGGATTGTATGATAGCATAGGGTTATGTTCCGTGATTGGATTGTATGCTATTAATCGACTTATGTAATCGATAATTGAGATTTCATAGGTAATCGGCTACATGTATAGTTAATAACCGGTCCGTGTAGATGTTTATAACCGGCTATGATGGTTCTGTTCGCACATGTGATTTAGGTGGCATGTTAGTAGGATAATACGGTTCATAATTTAATGATGATCATAGACTGAGTTATGGATAGAATTGCTAGGATGATGTTCTTGATGATGAAGATTTGAATGTAATAGGAAACTGTTGAATATTGTTGATTTGATTTGTTTCTGTAACTGCTAAAGTTGTTTGCATAAATTACGGGATAGTTGTTGACTGATAATTATGGAAATCGTTACATGTTTGTGATGACACACCGTTGCGAGTCGAGACCTGGCCATTGCGACTCGAGAACACCTAACCGACAACCAGCACAACCCGAGACCACGGTTGCGAGTCCGGTTGCGACTCGTAACTGGACCATGATGAACCGAGACCTTGTTACGACTCGTAACCCCGTTGCGACTCGAGACCACCTAGTCTCGAAGGATATGCATCTGTCGAGATCTCCCTTGTTGCGACTCGAGATCTCTAGTCTCGAGTCGAGACCATGCACGTGCACATGATTGGACTTACACACTGACACGAGCCCAACTAATTGGGCCGGATAATTGGACTGTTTTCATATCTGCTATTGGACTGCTTAGATTAACTGGGCCGAGACCTTTATGTTGGACTCTTATAGTTTGGGCCGGGTATAGTTTGGGCTTAGACATTGGATCACACACGAATGTTAATGCTATGTTCTTATCTGCTTACGTGCATACGTGTTTGCCATGACTATACGTGATACAATATACGTGCTATATGCGAACCTGACTTATGTGATAACCATGATAGGACGTGGTTGATCATTTACTTGCTACCTGTACTCTTTGTGTATCTGCCGAGCAACCCAAGGTGAGTTCACACAGCCAAGGCATGGGGTTCCCAGGGTGGGAATGGGATTGAATAAATTATGCGCACATACTTAGTTAACGGAACATAATGATATGAGTCCTCAGGGTGAGGGTGGTGAATGATAAGATACGGCTAGACTAGTATACCAATTGAACTGATCTTCGCATACACGCCAGGGGTTGGCCGCGATATTATGACTGATCTTCGCACACATGCCTTGGAAAGGCCGCGAACTATATACTAAAACTTCGCACACATGCCAGGGTGGCCAGCGATACAAATATACATAGTCTAGAATACTTGAGAACTTTTCCTAATCTTCGCATACATGCCGAAAGGGCCCGCGATACGAACCAATACTATGCATGAACAATGAACGAACTAATACGATGCATGATCAGATGAACGAACGCAATACTTGCTATACCATTCTATTACTGAACTTACTTTCTGTGAACTCGCTCAACTAGTTGTTGACTCTCTGCTGCATGCCTTGCAGGACCTTAGGTACATTATGGAGCTTGCACAGGGAGGAGCAGGTCGTTGTGGGCAAAGGATCGTGAATGATGTTTCAACACTTATGTTAAATCATACATACTATTGTTTGGGTTACTTAAATGCTTCCGCTATACTTAACTACTTTATACGTTCAATATGATTGGTGGTTAGGATCCTGGTCAGTCATGCCTCCAAGCGGTGATACTCCGCGTGTGGATTTTGGGGGTGTGACAAGGTTGTCCGGGAAAATCCGAGGTGTCACATTATCCCCAAGTTTTAAGAACTTTCGTCCCGAAAGTTAAGGCAGCCACTGTCAAGCTAGCGTAAGTGAAAGCGTTTCAACGGGGTGTCACATCATCCCCCCGTTAGTTTGGAATTTCGTCCCGAAATTCAGCTGTAGCTTCAGTGCTGGGGTTTTCGTTTGGGAACAACTGGGGATACTTGTGCTTCATCTGGTCTTCCCGCTCCCAGGTATACTCTGGGCCACGTCGCGAGTTCCAACGGACTCGTACAAGAGGTATTTGGCTACGTTTGAGGATTTTGATCTCTCGATCAGTGATTTCAATCGGTTCCTCAGTAAAGTGTAGCTGTTCGTCAATGGTTAGTTCCTTGAAAGGAATTACGAGCGTTTCATCTGACAGACACTTCTTCAGATTGGATACGTGGAAAACGTTGTGTACCGCACTCAGTTCTTCAGGCAGGTTCAATCTAAGCAACCTTACCGATTTTCTCGGTAATTTCGAATGGTCCAATGTATCGCGGATTAAGCTTGCCCCGTTTACCAAAGCGAACCACACCCTTCCAGGGTGAGACTTTAAGTAGAACCCGGTCACCGACCTGGAATTCCAAGGGTTTCCTACGCTTATCAGCGTAGCTCTTCTGACGGTCACGAGCTGCCGCCATGCGTTGCCTGATCTGGGCAATCTTTTCCGTTGTATCTACCACCATCTCTGGGCCCGTGATTTGACTATCACCGATTTCTGCCCAGCAGAGAGGTGACCGGCATTTACGACCGTACAATGCCTCAAAAGGTGCTGCCTGAATACTAGTGTGGTAGCTGTTGTTGCAGGAGAACTCTACTAGCGGTAGATGCTTCTCCCAGTTCTTGCCAAAATCGATCACACACGCTCTAAGCATGTCTTCTAGAGTCTGGATGGTGCGTTCGGACTGTCCATCCGTTTGCGGGTGATAAGCAGTGCTCATGTCCAATCGTGAGCCAAAGGATTTGTGCATAGCTTGCCACAATTCCGAAGTAAAACGAGCGTCTCGGTCGGAAATAATTGAGGTTGGCACCCCGTGCCTCGAAACTACTTCCTTTAAGTAAATCTCCGCCAAGGTAGAAAACTTGTCTGTTTCCTTAATAGCCAGAAAGTGTGCGGACTTGGTCAATCGATCTACTATTACCCAAATAGTATCATTTCCGCGTTGAGACCTAGGTAGCCCTGTAACAAAATCCATGGAAATCTGTTCCCATTTCCATTTCGGGATTTCTGGTTGTTGGAGTAGACCTGCTGGCTTCTGGTATTCTGTCTTGACTCTTGCGCAAGTCAAACATTTGCTGACGTATGCTGCTGTGTGGGCCTTCATACCAGGCCACCAATACGTAGTCTTCAAGTCGTGGTACATCTTGTCCGAACCAGGATGTACTGAGTAGCGGGACTTGTGGGCTTCATCCATCACGAGTTCACGTAAATCTCCATAGAGTGGAACCCAAATGCGCCCTGTTACATAGTAAGCGCCATCTTCTTTCTGTTCTAGTCGCTGTCTCGATCCTCGCAGAGACTCAGCCCTGATGTTTTCCGGTTTCAATGCTTCAACTTGAGCATTTCGGATCTGGGTAGGGAGGTTAGACTGGATGGTGAGTTGCAATGCTCGCACGCGCTTTGGTATAGTGTCCTTTCGGCTGAGGGCGTCTGCCACGATATTGGCCTTGCCCGGATGATACTTGATGGTGCATTCGTAGTCATTCAAGAGTTCGACCCATCGACGCTGTCGCATGTTCAATTCCTTTTGCCTAAAGATATGCTCGAGACTCCTGTGATCGGTGTAAATAGTGCACTTGGTACCGTACAGGTAATGTCTCCATATCTTAAGAGCAAAAACCACTGCTCCCAGTTCCAAGTCATGCGTTGTGTAGTTCCTTTCGTGTGTCTTGAGTTGTCGTGAGGCGTAGGCAATAACTTTCTCGCGTTGCATTAACACGCAACCGAGCCCATGAATAGACGCATCGCAGTAAACCACAAAGTCGTCAGTGCCATCAGGCAAGGAGAGAATAGGAGCGCTACAGAGGTTATCCTTAAGCCTCTGAAAAGCAGATTCCTGTGCTTCATTCCACTTGTAGGCGACGCCTTTCTGAGTGAGTATGGTGAGGGGTTGTGCAATCTTTGAGAATCCCTGAATGAATCTGCGGTAGTACCCTGCCAAACCCAAGAATTGGCGAACTTCAGTGGGAGTCTTAGGCGTAGGCCAGTTCTTTATTGATTCGATCTTAGCTGGGTCGACATGAATTCCGTTCTTATTAACTACATGGCCGAGGAAATGGACTTCTCGAAGCCAGAAGTCACATTTAGAGAATTTGGCGTACAGCTGCTCGTTGCGAAGGAGTTCTAGAATAAGGCGTAGGTGTTGTTCATGCTCTTCTTGACTTTTCGAATAAATCAGGATGTCGTCGATAAACACAATCACGAATTTGTCGAGGTAAGGCTTACATACGCGGTTCATAAGATCCATGAACACTGCCGGCGCGTTGGTCATTCCGAAAGGCATAACGAGAAATTCATAGTGACCATAACGGGTCCTAAATGCAGTCTTGGAAATATCTTCGTCACGTACTCTCAACTGATGATAGCCTGACCGTAGGTCAATCTTAGAATAGTAACTCGATCCTTGCAGTTGATCAAAAAAATCGTCGATGCGCGGAAGAGGGTAACGATTCTTGATGGTAACCTTGTTCAACTCACGATAGTCGATGCACATTCGGAATGTGCCATCCTTCTTCTTGACAAAGAGTACTGGGGCTCCCCAGGGTGATGAACTGGGACAGATAAATCCTTTATCCAATAGTTCCTGTAGTTGCGTAGAGAGTTCCTTCAGTTCTGCAGGGGCTAGACGGTACGGTGCACGAGCTATGGGTGCTGCTCCGGGAGCTAGCTCGATTTGGAATTCGACCTGACGGTGGGGAGGGAGTCCAGGTAGTTCCTCAGGGAATACCTCGGGATAATCACGTACTACAGGAAAATCTTCAATCCTCTTTTCCTTTTCGTGGGTGTTGGTGACAAGTGCTAGGATTGCGGTGTGCCCTTTCTGCAAACACTTCTGGGCTTTTAAAAGCGAGATAATGCCTGTGACTTCTCCACCTTTGTTGCCTTTGACGATGAGGGGTTGGCCAGAACGGCGAGGTATACGAACTGCTTTCTCTTGACAGAGGATCTCGGCGCGATGTTTGGATAACCAATCCATACCAATGACGACGTCGAAGCTTCCAAGTTCGACAGGGAAAAGATCGATACTAAACGTGTGGCCAGACAAATCTAGTGTGCAGTCATGGATCATGTGCGTGGCCTCGATGTTCTTACCATTAGCTACCTCGACGATGTGCTTAGAACTTAATAATGCAGGCGAGTGCTTAAGTTTCTTACTAATGCGAAGGGATACATAACTGGCATCGGCACCGGAATCAAATAACACAGAAACATAACGATCATCAAGTAGGAACTTACCCGCCACGACGTTGGGGTCGTTCCTCGCTTCTCCAGCTCCAATCACAAAAGCTCTTCCCCTTGCACCATTTCCAGCATTGTTGTTTTGCTCATTGTTCCCAGCTCCCTGATTGTTGTTGCGATTCTGATTCAGCTCAGGGCAATCCTTTCGCATGTGCCCTGTTGCCCCACATTTAAAACATGCCCGGTTGTTTCCCTGCTGCTGTTGCTGTTGGGGTTGTTGCTGATTCTGCCTTGCTGGGAACTGACTCCTACAATCCTTGGCTTCGTGCCCCATCTTGTGGCATCGCTGACACTGACCCTTGTTACATGCCCCATTGTGGTGCCTGTTACACTTGTTGCACTTAGGGTAGCTTCCCCGGTAGCCACCCTGTTGTTGCGTGCCCTTGTTGTTGTCAGTTTTCCTTTGCTGAGCTGGGGCTTGAGTAGAGTTAGCATCCTTGCCCTGGTTTCCATCCCACTTTCGTTTACCATCACTAGAAGTTCCTTCCGCAGCACTGATCCTTTTGGGCAACCTGCCCTCTTCCACAGCCTGGTTGGTGAGTTTGTGGGCAAGACGAACCACGGGCTGTATGGCAGTGAGGTTGGCCGAGGTTACATGGCTCCTGATTTCCGGGACTAAACCCTTGATTTACAATTCGATCCTTCGGTACATAGGTCGGGACATGTTTGGACAAAGAGCAGCATAGTCGTTGGACAGCTTGGTGTAGGTCTCAATCTCTGACCCAACCATCTTGAGTTCATAGTACTCGTCCTCGAGTTTGTGGATGTCATCCCTGTGACAGTACTCTTCCTTGATCATATCCTTGAAATCTTCCCATGCAGTAGCGTTAGCAGTCTCCAAACCAAGCATTTGAATTTGCGCCTTCCACCATGAAAGTGCGCTCCCCTCCAGAGTACCAGTAGCAAACTTCACCCAATTAGCAGGGGGACACTCGCAGACAGCAAAAACAGCTTCGACCTTCTCGATCCAGTGCAGGAGACCTATGGCACCCTCAGTGCCACTGAATGGAAGAGGTTTGCAATCCATGAAGGTCTTGAAGGTACAGACACGTGGTTGCACAGGCGCAGGCTGACCTGTTGCGAGGAGTGATGCGAAATAGGTTTAGAGGCGAAAAGACGATGCGGCGGTAGGATCTAAACATCCTAAAACAACGAGCTTACCTATAGGGTGAGCTGCGAAAGCTGCAGCCACTGTGTTGAGCAGGTTAGTGAACTGAGCCTGAGTCATGTTGACGTTTCCTCGTCCGCGTCCACTCATTGTCTTCATAACCAGAAAACATAGTATGAGTGTGGTGTCGTAACATAGCGAGAATAAGATAGAAGAGGGGAGGCGTATCTATCTAATCCGGCAAACTAGTACGTATAATAAAGCAGAAAGCATAAGACAAATAAGCAAGTAAATATGGGTCCGAGCTATGAGGTCAGATAAGTCGAGCCTTGCACTTGGAGTGTAGTGTCGTCACGAGTCACGGGTAATAGTCTGGTTTTTCTCAAAAAGATTTTCCCCTTTTAAAACCAAGTTCACTATAACCAATGGCTCTGATACCAATCTGTCACACCCCCAAAATCCACCTGCGGATAACACCCGCTTCGAGGGCGTGACTGACCAGGATCCAGCCACCAATTATACTGAATAATTAAATTGATAACAAAAAGTAATACTTACTAACCATAAGATTAGCAAATATCAAGTTCAGAGTTTAAGGTTTCAATTTCAAACAGTAATAAGTAGCGGAAGCATAAGTAAGGTAGTTTAAACAAAGTTCATAGTTCAAAATAAGGTAACACCCAACGCAAGGGTGGACAGACACTACTCGTTCCCAAGCAGCAAGCTCCTTCGTCACTGGTTACCTGCAAAGCATGCAGCAAGGGGTCAACAATAATGCTGAGTGAGTCCACTAGTTGTCCAGTTTTAATTACCAAAAACTTGTTTCACCAGTTAATTTATCCGTTTATACATGCCATGGGGAGCTACCCCAAAAGTTAGCGACTAAACTGTTTTTCCAATACCGAACACTAGGTAACCGTTTGCGTTTCCGCAGGATGCCCCGATGTCAATGTTCTATCATCATTGACGGATGCCTGAGTACATTAGTTCACGACCGATCCCATACCATGGCACGGTGTGAGGTTGGTAAAACCTAAATAGCGCTATCAACTAATAACCCGTTCGCCTGGCCCCGGCGACTAATCGGTATTATGTAGTAGGGACTTGAGTGATAGAGTTGCGTTTAGTGCCGTTGGTTGCATTCCGTATAAACAGTAATTAACTAAAAGTTTCCCCAATACAAGGGAAGGAAAAGTAAGTTTGTTCCCAGTAACTAGGGAAGGAATGTAAATGGTATCCCCTTTACAAGGGGATGGGGTTGTTTTAGTCTCGTGTCCCAAACCACCGGGACGCATGCTTATAAGTTGTGAACTCACCTTGGGTTGCTCGGTAGATATTTTTACCCGGTCAGGTATGTTGGTCACCACGTCCTAACATGGTTACCAAATATGGGTCAAGTCGGGTACAAGTAAACACATAGCGAACACGTACGGCAACACATATAGCAAACACGTAACATGCGTAACACCAAACAGTTGGGTTATCAGCCCTAAACATACAATCTGCAGCAACAACACGTAGCCCAGTCAACAGAAAGCTCAACAGTCAAAGCCCAATCAACAAAGTAGCCCAGTCGAGACAAGGGTGGTTGCGACTCGAAAACCGAGGTTACGACTCGCAACCGAGGTCTCGGTTCATCACGTTTTGGTTACGAGTCGCAACCAGAGGTTACGACTCGCAACTAGCGGTTCCGACTTAGCAGCAGTGGTTACGACTCGCAACCGGATTCGACTCGTGTTGATTGCGACTCGCAACTGGGAGGTCTCGACAAAGCTTGGTGTGGTCTCGAGTAGCAACCAAAGGTTGCGACTCGCAACCGTGATTACGTGCACAACAAACCTTCTAGAACCTGCAATGTACTGACCAATAGAATTATATTTTCGTGTGAGTTTGTACTATCCAATAATAATCCTTAAACATGTTTTCTTGTCTGTTTTGTGCACAATTCGGATCAAACTTAGCATATTTGAATGTTCATAAAATCTTCATACATGTTCTTCATTTATACAAACTTCCGAAACATGTATCTTACAATAACCAATCAATCATAACAAGCCGGATAACACACAATTCATGAACATTCAACCCTAAATCATGCATAAATCTTCTAACCAAACCCTTATCATTACCCGGATAACCAACCCTTTCAACATCACAACCATTCTTGCATTTAAAGCACACAAACAAGATTCATCATATAAACCCAAACATTTATGCCTAAAACCTCCTAACCAATCCTTACTACAACCGAATAGCAAACCACAAAACCGGATCATTTTTATTAAGACACAAAATCATCTCAAGCAACCACTTTTATCATCAAACAAGCATTTTAGTAACAAGACAAACAAGCAAAACAACTATGAAGATATTCATGCTAACCGGTTGGAAGTAGGAGCACAAGGGATTGATGAACCAAGCTCCAAATGATAATCTCGAGCTAGAATCCGAGAGCCTTGATGCTACCGTTGGATCCGAGAGAGATGAGAGGGTGAGAAAGTGATCTTGTTTTGCTAGGGCTTTAGGGTTTAGTGAGGAAGAAGGAGTGAGTGAGGGAGAGTATTGTAAAAATGGTTAAGGGAGGGGAGGGTTGGTTTATATAATAGTCACGAGTGGGCTTAGGGGTTTCCGGGTTGGGTTCTCGGTCGCAAGGCCCTAACCGGCCCAAACCGGCCCACGTTCATTGTTCACTCGAGACCACTCCGGGTCTCGAGTCGGGTTGAGGTTTCGGCTCATATATAACTCACACATATATATATATATATATATATATATATATATATATATATATATATATATATATATATATATATATATATATCTATACGTACACATATGCACCCAACACGTAATAACAAGCAATTCATAATTTTTCACTTAATAGTTTACGTACACACATGTTACATCGAAAGGTTGTCCGGGAAAATCCGAGGTGTCACACTTAAATGGTTTTGTTTTCAATTTAACCTCCTTCATAATTCTCAAAATGCAAGGGCAATGGTCTGATATTCTATACGGCTGAAACATGGCGACCGAATCCGGATATTGAGACACAAACGAAGTATTACCTAACACACGGTCAATCTTCTTTAGCAAACCAACTCCCTGCTTCGGCTTCTGACTCCAAGTAAAACGAAAGCCATTGCTATTAATATCAAAAACTTCAATAATGTGACAACTGGCACAAAACCGGTAATTTCCGTACACTTTAATCATTATTTAATGACTGCAATTATGTGCTTAAGTATCAGCATTGACTGATTTGATGTTAAGCAAGTGAATTCATGCACGTTGTATACTATAGAATACTGCTTTATGCATAAACGAGAGCGTTGCGTCAACCATACTAAGTAAACTCACCGGTAAGACACAATGTGTCAACAGAACTGCAGAAAGCAGTCAAACATTAGAATTGAGGCCTAGGTATAGGTCTGACGACAAAAGTACATTAAAACCCAAGAATACATATAAGCGTTTAATTTATAGACATTGCGAAAGCAAAAATAAGCACTAAAAGCACCCGAAACGCACTTTAAGTGCAAAATTTATATAATTCAGCAATAATTCAGCAATTTGGCACTAAAATATTATGCAGAAATGTCGTTCTACTATCCAGAATATTTCCCCAAGTGTTGGGAATCGAGAGGGTACAAAAAGGGTACATAAAAGACACTAGAAAGTGTAATTTAACACTTAAACGAATCGGTGTCTAACCGAACAACCGGACTTTACCCGGAACACCAAAATAATGCTAGAAGCATTGTTTTTATTTCTCTAAGCTAGTTAGGATCCCCGAACACCCTAACACACTATATATTTAATAATATACCATAAGGCACTAACTAGACCCCTTACTTTCCAACTAATCACTAACTAGTAGTTAGAAACTTTTCACTTAACCCCCCCCCCCACATGTTGGACGGTTAGGAGACCAAAATCCTTCATGGGATTTCTTTCATATATTTTAATAAGTAGTGTTGGCACTTTAGTAACACAATATACATTGGGTATTATGGAAAGATGGTTATAAGAACTAACCTAAAGGCCATAACCCTCATTCCTTCCAACACTTCATTACACACCAACCCCCTTTTCCCTTCTCCAAAGGCTACGGCCCAAACACCCTCCACTCACACCTTCATTTCAAGCTTCATTCCATTCACTCACTTGGCATACAATGGTGTAAGAAGCAAAGTTAGGAAGTGTGGAAGCAACGGAACTTGAAGAACCTCTCTACATTTCTTTTATCCACCTTGTTTACGCCTTGATTCTTCCCTAGCCTCGAGCTAGTAGTAAGTTGCTTAAATCACCTTCTCAAACTATTTTAAAGTGGTTAAAACGCTATGTAACGGTTAAAACTCGTAAACATACAAGATGAAGCACAAAAGTCTACTAAAAATGCTAAAAGTGATGGTTAAAAGCTTGAATGTTGTGTAAATCATGTAGTACTAGATTTGTGTAATTATTTAGACCCGATCTACGTTGTGGTAGCTCGGATCACCGTTTAACCCGACTTTGTTAAGATCATAGATCTTGACATAAGCTTGTTTCGGACGGTACAAGGGTTAAAAGGTGAAACTTTACCACACGAGAAACATGAACTTGTGTAAAAGTATTTTTACTTGTAAAATAGTGTTTAAAACTAGCCGATCTATGAATCTACAAGTGGTATTTTCAAAAGACCAAGCGTCAAAAGGAACCACATGTTCTAAACCGGATCTTACACAAACAAAAGTGATTTTTGTGAACAAACAAGTGTATTTACACTTGTGTAACAAAAGTTTAACAAAGAAATAATTTTCGTAAAAACCGACTAGAAGTTGTGAAACTTTATGTTCTTTAAAAATAAGGTTTTTAAGAAACTAAACTTATTTTTAAAGATAACAAGACTTACTAAATGTGCTAGTAAGTTACTACACAATTTTAGTAAATAACCAAGTTCATGAAATGGAGAAATTAGTGATATTTGTGGATGATTATTGTTGATAAGTGTTGTTGATAATTGTTGACGATTTAAAAGAAAATAAACACATGTCTTGAAAACATGGGAAACCTCCATTTTTAGGGGAAACTCTGCCAAAATTTTTATAAATTTTGACACTTAGAAAAATATAAGTTTTTGAGAAACTTATTCCCTAAAAATGTATTTAAGAGTATTACCAAGGTTTCCCCAATTTTTTTTTTGGTGATAAGAAATGAGGATTTCTTCAAGAATAAAAATGGATATAAGTATGTATATTTTTGAGAGAAAAATATATATTATTTTATCACCAACTTCTGTGCTAAGTGTATATAGTATGTGTTATACGTGCTAGCGTATTAAGACGTAAAAATACACTAAATACTCATGAGGAGTATAAACATGAAAATACACATACAATATACAAGACACATAATTCGGGTGCAAAGTGCAAAACACAAGATACTTATATTAATTTGCGAAAAATAATATAAGTAAGATACTTAGTTAAAAATATGAAATATTTTTAACACGACAATACGAATACAAAAGTGAGTGACTGAACTTGTGCGACGCAAGTCTAGTGACTAACGTTAAGAAAACACGTATAGGTTACGACGTTAAATAAGCAAACCGGTGAAGTTTACGACGCACAGGAACGCAAAGTTGTGAGTTCATGCTCCCCCTTTTCTCTTAACTGTTTTCAGTTTTATAACTTCGGGGGTGAAATACATGTTACAGATATTTTTATGTTTAACAAATGGTATGATAATAAAAAGCACACTTGGTGAGAACGAGTACCAAGTGTGTAGCGATATAAGAATACAAGAAGCGCACTTGGTGAGAACGAGTACCAAGTGTGTTGTGAAATAAGAAAACGAGAAGCGCACTTGGTGAGAACGAGTACCAAGTGTGTTGTGAAATAGGAATATGAGAAGCGCGCTTGGTGAGAAACGAGTACCAAGTAGGTTGCGCTATGAAAAATGATGCGAGGAATCGTGTCACGAATAGGGTACAGAAGCACCATTAATCAACAATATACCTAGACCGCAGAACAAAAGGTTAGATCTAACGGGTGCCGGGCAGCCACACTCTCGATGAGGGCGAGTATCGAGTAGTGCTTTTGTGTCTCAGAATATACCAATTAAATGCCTAAGGTTTGGTGACTTCCTATGTCGTGTCACATGTTAATGGCTTTGCAACCCATTAACAATCCTGATACATACAGGAATACTTAATTTACATAAAAACTCATACCATTCTAAAACTTGATGAATACTTGAGTACGTGGGGTACTCAAGAAAAGCATGGATTATACTTGAGTACGTGGGGTACTCTAGAAGAACTTGAATCATACATGAGTACGTGGTGTACACATGAAACTGGATTTTATGAAAACTCGATTTATTCACAAAATATGTTTTCATACAAAGTATACAAAAGTGCAAAACAAAACTGCATGAATTCACACCAACATTATGTTGACGTTTTTCCAAAACTCACATGTATTTCAGGTAACTAGGATGGATGTGCGCGTGGTCTCTCTTATGCTCGTGGATGTCGCTTGTGTTTGTCTTTAAATAGAGTGTAAACCTTTTAAGACAATGTTTTATGTTAACTCGCGTTGTAAACGCTAACTTATGATTTCAAGTTATGGTATTTGAAGTTATTTTCATGAGCATGTAGTATGTTTACCTTTCGTATGCAATGAGAACCTTTCATGATCACACCTCGTGCTTCCGCCGCAGAAAGGGGTGTGACAGATTGGTATCAGAGCTGCGATTGTAGTGAACCAGGATTCCTTCTCGAGTCTAGTCTACAATCTCTAGGATCCTATCACGAAAACAATTTTCAAAGAGTTTTCATTGCATAAAACGTCCCGCGACATCCACTACCTGAAACTGACTACACGAGTCTAGAAAAGACACTACGAGACTTAGGGTGCACGGGAGTAGCACTTGTCTTAACTGAGAAATTACTTGCAATTATGTGTGATAATTAGCATATACTAGATGTAGAATGTCACAGGTATACGTGACTTTACCTGCAACGATGGCCCATCTGAAGGAAGAGATACGAGGATGAAACGAACTGTGCGGACTGTGCAAGGAGTTACGTGATTATGGATGCATACATAATTATGGAATTCAGTGCACAGAAATCACAGCAAGTCTTGTCACGTATAGATTCCCTCAGTACAAGCCTACTAAGTACTCTGCTAGAGTAATAATTATTTGATGTTAATTATGTGGTATATACCTGTGAATATATACTACTACTGTCCAGTATGACGACGTCAAAACAAATGCCTAACCCTGCTGTGTTATGTTCTGTCAGAACATGGCACCCAGGAAAGCTGTGAATGCTCGCAATGATGATCAACCTCCTCCTCCCCCACTACCAAAAACTGCTGAAGAGCTGAACGCTCTACTGGAAGAGAGAATCTCTGCTGCTATCGCCCAGTACGAGGCGAACCGTACCCAAGACAGTGGAGGGCCAAGCAGTGCCAGGCGTAACGGACATGGAGATTCGTCCGGTGGAAACGCAGTTCAAGGTAACCTTAGAACAATTTACTAAGCATGAAGAAATTTATGAACGGTCTTTGTTTCATTATTTCTTCGATTGCTCATAAGTGAATTGGTTGGGTTAATTACAGGCTGCACCTTCAAGCAGTTCCTCGACTGCAAACCTATGAACTACGATGGCACTGGAGGAGCAGTAGCCTTTGTGCGTTGGACGGAAAAGACTGAAGCCACAATCCGCATGAGCAAGTGTACCGTAGATCAGCAAGTCACTTTTGCTACTGGGCTGTTTGTCGACGAAGCACTGACATGGTGGAATTTGCAAGTTCAAACGCTGGGCGATGAGGCTGCATACGGCATGACTTGGGATGAATTAATGGAGAAGATGAGAGAGAAGTATTGCTCTCGTGCCGAACTCCAAAGGTTGGAGACAGAGTTCTGGCACTTGACTATGGTAGGAGCTGACATCACTGGGTATACTCGGAGGTTCCATGATTTGTCTAGGGTGATTCCTTACATGGTGACTCCCGAATTCAAGCGCGTTGAACGCTACATTTGGGGATTGGCCCCAGAATTTCGTGGCATGGTGACGTCGGCCAAACCACAAACAATCACTGAGGCTGTAACTCTGGCTGTCAGTCTTACTGAGGATTGTGTTCGTACGGAGAAGTTATCGTTGAACCCAACAGAGAAGACCGAGACACATGTTGAGTCGTCCGGTGACAAGAAGAGGAAGCATTCGACTCTGACTCAAGCAACTCGCAACAACAAGGGTTCCAACAAGAAACGTGACACCAACCCCTCCAAGGAGGCAAAGAATTCAGCCAATGGATACCAAGGCACCATGCCTAAGTGCCAAAAATGCAAGTATCATCATGATGGAGCTTGTCGCATTCCAAGGTGCGACAAGTGTGGTAGATTGGGTCATCGAACAGAAGACTGTTGGAGTAAGGGAAAGAATCAAAATGGAAACGGTGCTGGTAACAAGAATGATAACGGGAAAGGGCGAAACCAAGGATGCTTCAAGTGTGGAAGCAACGATCATTTCATGAGAGACTGCCCAAAGAAAGACAATGCTCAGGCTCGGGCATTTGTGATTGAAGCAAAGAACGCACGCGAGGACCCTAACGTGGTCACCGGTACGTTTCTCATTAACAATCACTTTGCATCCATATTATTTGACACTGGCGCCGATTATAGCTTCATGTCTGTGGAATTTAAACGCATGCTCGGAATAGAATCTAGTAGATTAGAAGTTCCATATTCCATAGAATTAGCCAATGGAAAACTTGTTGAATCAGGCGAAGTTGTTAGAAACTGCACACTAGAACTTGGTGAGCAAAGGTTTAACATCGACCTCTTACCTATTCAATTGGGTAGCTTTGATGTAGTAGTCGGAATGGACTGGCTGTCCAAGAACAAAGCTGAAGTCATTTGTCATGAGAAGGTCATTCGCGTCCCTTTAGCGAATGGTGAAACTCTCATCGTGCATGGAGAAAAACGAGACGCGCCTCTTCGAATCATCAGTTGCATGAAGGCACAGAAGTGCTTAAGGAAAGGATGTGTTGCCTTCCTAGCACACGTTATAGATAAGAAGGCTGAGGAACCGAAACTCGAAGATATTCCTGTGGTGAAGGAATTTCCTGATGTGTTCCCTGAGGATCTGCCAGGACTACCTCCGCAACGACAAGTCGAATTCCGTATAGACTTGGTTCCGGGAGCTGCTCCTGTAGCCAAGGCACCGTATAGACTTGCGCCATCCGAAATGCAAGAATTATCTACACAACTTCATGAGTTGTTGGATAAAGGATTCATAAGGCCAAGCTTCTCGCCATGGGGAGCTCCAGTTTTGTTCGTGAAGAAAAAGGATGGAACCATGCGGATGTGTATCGATTACAGGGAACTGAACAAGCTAACGATCAAGAATCGGTACCCACTACCGAGGATTGACGACTTGTTTGACCAGTTACAAGGGTCAAGCTATTATTCCAAGATCGACCTTCGGTCTGGATACCACCAGCTGAGAATCCAAGAGGAGAGCGTACCAAAGACTGCATTCAGAACACGCTATGGGCATTACGAGTTTCTTGTGATGCCATTCGGGCTGACGAATGCACCAGCGGTCTTTATGGATCTGATGAACCGCGTATGCAAACCATATCTCGATAAATTTGTGATTGTATTTATCGATGATATCCTGATTTACTCTCGGACGAAAGAAGAGCACGAGCAACACCTCAGAACCATCTTGGAGCTACTGAAAAAGGAGAAACTTTATGCAAAGTTCTCAAAATGCGAATTCTGGATTCGCGAAGTACAATTTCTTGGTCACGTTGTGAATGAGAAGGGCATTCATGTAGACCCGTCCAAGATAGAAGCAATAAAGAATTGGGAAGCTCCCAAAACCCCAACTGAGGTACGCCAATTTTTGGGCTTAGCGGGCTACTATAGGAGATTCATCGAGAATTTCTCCAAAATAGCTCAGCCGCTAATTGCCCTTACTCAGAAAGACAAGAAGTATGACTGGGGTGTTAAACAAGAGGAAGCTTTTCAGCTACTCAAAAACAAGCTATGCGATGCACCAATATTGTCACTGCCCGAAGGCACGGAAGACTTCGTGGTATACTGCGACGCCTCGCGACAAGGACTGGGATGCGTGCTCATGCAACGCCAAAAGGTCATCGCTTACGCTTCAAGGCAACTGAAGGTGCATGAAAGAAACTATACCACTCATGACCTGGAGCTGGGCGCAGTGGTATTCGCCTTGAAAATCTGGCGACACTATCTATATGGTACTCGATGCACAATCTTCACAGATCACAAAAGCCTGCAACACATATTTAATCAGAAGGAATTGAATATGCGCCAGCGGCGATGGGTCGAGCTGCTAAATGATTACGACTGTAAGATTAAGTACCACCCAGGAAAGGCAAACGTTGTAGCAGACGCATTAAGTCGAAAAGAAAGGGTTAAGACCCTAAGAGTTCGAGCGTTAGAAATGACCATTCGAACGAACCTCACTGCACGCATTCGTGATGCACAACAAGAAGCTCTTAAAGGAGAGAACCGTAAAGCTGAATACCTCCGGGGTGCATTGAAGTACATGGCACCAAATGAAGAGGGAGCCTTATACTTCAAGAAGCGTATTTGGGTTCCACTCTATGGTGGCATACGAGAAGTCATCCTTAATGAAGCCCACAAATCGAGATATTCGATCCACCCAGGATCGGACAAGATGTATCAAGACTTGAAAGAGTACTATTGGTGGCCGAGACTCAAAAGCGATGTTGCTGTCTATGTTGGAAAATGCCTAACCTGTGCTAAGGTTAAGGCCGAATATCAAAAACCGTCCGGTCTACTACAACAACCAGAGATTCCCGTGTGGAAGTGGGAACAAATCTCGATGGACTTCATAACGAAATTACCCAGGACCCCGAGAGGGCACGACATGATATGGGTAATAATTGATCGGTTGACGAAGTCTGCGCATTTCCTACCAATCCGTGAGAAGGATAGCACTGGAAAGCTTGCAGAAATATACTTAAGAGAAATTGTGGCACGTCATGGAGTGCCTATCTCAATCATTTCAGACAGAGATGGACGCTTTGTCTCAAGAATCTGGCAATCATTTCAGGAAGCCTTTGGATCTCAGTTAGATCTAAGCACGGCATTCCATCCGCAAACAGACGGCCAGAGCGAACGGACTATACAAACGTTAGAAGATATGCTTCGCGCATGTGTCATGGATCTAGGCGGCAGCTGGGATACTCACCTACCATTAGTTGAGTTTTCCTACAATAACAGTTACCATACAAGCATAAAGGCCGCGCCGTTCGAAGCTCTGTATGGCCGCAAATGCCGATCGCCCTTATGTTGGGCAGATGCCGGAGATAAACGTATGGTTGGTCCTGAACTTGTACAAGATACAACCGACAAGATTGCGCAGATCCGAGAGCGCATTAAGGCGGCTCGAGATCGACAAAAGAGCTACGCTGATCCAAAAAGAAAATCAGTAGAATTAGAGGTGGGAGACAAAGTATTGTTAAAAGTCTCACCTTGGAAGGGCGTAGTCAGATTTGGAAAGCGTGGAAAGCTGAACCCACGATACATCGGACCATTCAGAATCTTGAAAAGAATTGGTACCGTGGCATACAAGCTGGAGTTACCGGAAGAACTTAGTGGAGTACATGATACGTTTCATGTATCCAACCTGAAGAAGAGTCCAACACAAGAAAACGTGATCATCCCGGTGGATGAAGTGCATATTGATGAAGCCCTCCGATTTACAGAACAACCCGTTGAGGTTACTGACTGGAAAGTCAACAAGACTAGGAGGAGCAGTGTGAAACTTGTCAAAGTACGTTGGAGCTCTAAGCACGGACCCGAGTATACATGGGAACGCGAAGACCAGTTCAAGGAAAAGTATCCCCACCTATTCGAAGAGACTCCTGCGAGGGTTAGTTCATCCTGAATTTCGGGACGAAATTCTTTTAACGGGGGGAGACTGTGACAACTGGCACAAAACCGGTAATTTCCGTACACTTTAATCATTATTTAATGACTGCAATTATGTGCTTAAGTATCAGCATTGACTGATTTGATGTTAAGCAAGTGAATTCATGCACGTTGTATACTATAGAATACTGCTTTATGCATAAACGAGAGCGTTGCGTCAACCATACTAAGTAAACTCACCGGTAAGACACAATGTGTCAACAGAACTGCAGAAAGCAGTCAAACATTAGAATTGAGGCCTAGGTATAGGTCTGACGACAAAAGTACATTAAAACCCAAGAATACATATAAGGGTTTAATTTATAGACATTGCGAAAGCAAAAATAAGCACTAAAAGCACCCGAAACGCACTTTAAGTGCAAAATTTATATAATTCAGCAATAATTCAGCAATTTGGCACTAAAATATTATGCAGAAATGTCGTTCTACTATCCAGAATATTTCCCCAAGTGTTGGGAATCGAGAGGGTACAAAAAGGGTACATAAAAGACACTAGAAAGTGTAATTTAACACTTAAACGAATCGGTGTCTAACCGAACAACCGGACTTTACCCGGAACACCAAAATAATGCTAGAAGCATTGTTTTTATTTCTCTAAGCTAGTTAGGATCCCCGAACACCCTAACACACTATATATTTAATAATATACCATAAGGCACTAACTAGACCCCTTACTTTCCAACTAATCACTAACTAGTAGTTAGAAACTTTTCACTTAACCCCCCCCACATGTTGGACGGTTAGGAGACCAAAATCCTTCATGGGATTTCTTTCATATATTTTAATAAGTAGTGTTGGCACTTTAGTAACACAATATACATTGGGTATTATGGAAAGATGGTTATAAGAACTAACCTAAAGGCCATAACCCTCATTCCTTCCAACACTTCATTACACACCAACCCCATTTTCCCTTCTCCAAAGGCTACGGCCCAAACACCCTCCACCCACACCTTCATTTCAAGCTTCATTCCATTCACTCACTTGGCATACAATGGTGTAAGAAGCAAAGTTAGGAAGTGTGGAAGCAACGGAACTTGAAGAACCTCTCTACATTTCTTTTATCCACCTTGTTTACGCCTTGATTCTTCCCTAGCCTCGAGCTAGTAGTAAGTTGCTTAAATCACCTTCTCAAACTATTTTAAAGTGGTTAAAACGCTATGTAACGGTTAAAACTCGTAAACATACAAGATGAAGCACAAAAGTCTACTAAAAATGCTAAAAGTGATGGTTAAAAGCTTGAATGTTGTGTAAATCATGTAGTACTTGATTTGTGTAATTATTTAGACCCGATCTACGTTGTGGTAGCTCGGATCACCGTTTAACCCGACTTTGTTAAGATCATAGATCTTGACATAAGCTTGTTTCGGACGGTACAAGGGTTAAAAGGTGAAACTTTACCACACGAGAAACATGAACTTGTGTAAAAGTATTTTTACTTGTAAAATAGTGTTTAAAACTAGCCGATCTATGAATCTACAAGTGGTATTTTCAAAAGACCAAGCGTCAAAAGGAACCACATGTTCTAAACCGGATCTTACACAAACAAAAGTGATTTTTGTGAACAAACAAGTGTATTTACACTTGTGTAACAAAAGTTTAACAAAGAAATAATTTTCGTAAAAACCGACTAGAAGTTGTGAAACTTTATGTTCTTTAAAAATAAGGTTTTTAAGAAACTAAACTTATTTTTAAAGATAACAAGACTTACTAAATGTGCTAGTAAGTTACTACACAATTTTAGTAAATAACCAAGTTCATGAAATGGAGAAATTAGTGATATTTGTGGATGATTATTGTTGATAAGTGTTGTTGATAATTGTTGACGATTTAAAAGAAAATAAACACATGTCTTGAAAACATGGGAAACCTCCATTTTTAGGGGAAACTCTGCCAAAATTTTTATAAATTTTGACACTTAGAAAAATATAAGTTTTTGAGAAACTTATTCCCTAAAAATGTATTTAAGAGTATTACCAAGGTTTCCCCAATTTTTTTTTTGGTGATAAGAAATGAGGATTTCTTCAAGAATAAAAATGGATATAAGTATGTATATTTTTGAGAGAAAAATATATATTATTTTATCACCAACTTCTGTGCTAAGTGTATATAGTATGTGTTATACGTGCTAGCGTATTAAGACGTAAAAATACACTAAATACTCATGAGGAGTATAAACATGAAAATACACATACAATATACAAGACACATAATTCGGGTGCAAAGTGCAAAACACAAGATACTTATATTAATTTGCGAAAAATAATATAAGTAAGATACTTAGTTAAAAATATGAAATATTTTTAACACGACAATACGAATACAAAAGTGAGTGACTGAACTTGTGCGACGCAAGTCTAGTGACTAACGTTAAGAAAACACGTATAGGTTACGACGTTAAATAAGCAAACCGGTGAAGTTTACGACGCACAGGAACGCAAAGTTGTGAGTTCATGCTCCCCCTTTTCTCTTAACTGTTTTCAGTTTTATAACTTCGGGGGTGAAATACATGTTACAGATATTTTTATGTTTAACAAATGGTATGATAATAAAAAGCACACTTGGTGAGAACGAGTACCAAGTGTGTAGCGATATAAGAATACAAGAAGCGCACTTGGTGAGAACGAGTACCAAGTGTGTTGTGAAATAAGAAAACGAGAAGCGCACTTGGTGAGAACGAGTACCAAGTGTGTTGTGAAATAGGAATATGAGAAGCGCGCTTGGTGAGAAACGAGTACCAAGTAGGTTGCGCTATGAAAAATGATGCGAGGAATCGTGTCACGAATAGGGTACAGAAGCACCATTAATCAACAATATACCTAGACCGCAGAACAAAAGGTTAGATCTAACGGGTGCCGGGCAGCCACACTCTCGATGAGGGCGAGTATCGAGTAGTGCTTTTGTGTCTCAGAATATACCAATTAAATGCCTAAGGTTTGGTGACTTCCTATGTCGTGTCACATGTTAATGGCTTTGCAACCCATTAACAATCCTGATACATACAGGAATACTTAATTTACATAAAAACTCATACCATTCTAAAACTTGATGAATACTTGAGTACGTGGGGTACTCAAGAAAAGCATGGATTATACTTGAGTACGTGGGGTACTCTAGAAGAACTTGAATCATACATGAGTACGTGGTGTACACATGAAACTGGATTTTATGAAAACTCGATTTATTCACAAAATATGTTTTCATACAAAGTATACAAAAGTGCAAAACAAAACTGCATGAATTCACACCAACATTATGTTGACGTTTTTCCAAAACTCACATGTATTTCAGGTAACTAGGATGGATGTGCGCGTGGTCTCTCTTATGCTCGTGGATGTCGCTTGTGTTTGTCTTTAAATAGAGTGTAAACCTTTTAAGACAATGTTTTATGTTAACTCGCGTTGTAAACGCTAACTTATGATTTCAAGTTATGGTATTTGAAGTTATTTTCATGAGCATGTAGTATGTTTACCTTTCGTATGCAATGAGAACCTTTCATGATCACACCTCGTGCTTCCGCCGCAGCGCAACACACTCTTTAAACTCCCTCATACTAGCCGTCAATGAAGAAGAACCAAAAGATTTATCCTCTAGGTTTCAAGCTGAATTGAAATCTCCCAAAATAACCCAAGGATCATCCCGAACAAGAGCTTTATGCAACGACAACTGATGCCACAAATCCCTACGGACAACATAAGAATTAGCGGCATAAACAAAAGAACCAAAAAACCTCCTATTATCAGCTTTGATCACAATCTGCAAATGCATAACTTGATCCATTTGAGAAACCACCATCACATCGAAGACACTAGGATTCCAACCAAGAATAATGCGAGTTCCCTTAGAGCAGCAACCCCCATTAGAAGTCCAGCTCCAATTTTTAAACACGGTGGAACACACCTTATTAAGATTACCAATATCAACATGGGATTCTGTTAGTGCATTACGTCTATTGACTTCGTCTTGTATCATGTATTAGATTAAGATAGAATAGGATATCCAGTGCACGAGGTTCGAGAAACGAAATTGAGAATTTAAGGATGTAGTTTCGCTCATATGGACATGTCCATATAAGCGAAACCATAACAACAGTTTCGCTCATATGGACTGTCCATATAAGCAAAAACCTGTGTAGTATATATAGGTGCACTTGTTGTTCATTTGGTATCGCGACCTTCGGATGTGTAACGAAGTGCTGCCAAAATCTGTCCAGGTTGTAATCATTGTTAAATACAATATAAGTGATAGATATTAGAGTATCAAGTTGTTTGCATGTCTAGTTCTCTGATTCCGCCTTTGAACCGGACTTAAAGCTCTTCTGATCGACTCAGTCGGGTCAAACAACGATCCTACAAGTGGTATCAGAGCTCAGGAAGAAGAGTTTAGCTTGATATCATCCTCATTCTGACTTCTACACCTTCTTTCATCATTTCAGAGAGATTTATCGGTCAAAATTTGCTCAAAATTTCACAAATGGAAGATAATTGGACATAGATAAACCCTTGAAAGATTCACATTCAAATTCGGACTAAAAATGACCAAAATTGGACTTAGAATAGGTTTCGCTTTTACGAACAGTGTGTAGTTTCGCTTTTATGTCACATATTCCTAGAGGTTTCGCTCCAAAGACACATAGTTTTGCTTTTATGTCACCATAGTTTCGCTCATATGTCATCTGATTAAAGGGTTTCGCTCGAAAGTCACCTGGTTCCGCTTTTGAGTCACAAGATACAACTAGTTTCGCTCCAAAGGACCTCCAAGAGACATAGTTCCGCTTTTGTGACCACTATAAACATAGTTTCGCTTATTTGTCCAGATGGTTTCGCTTTTGTGGCACAACATCTAAGGTTTCGCTCATAGTGTAATCCTTGGTTTCGCTCATAAGGCATTCCTCAAGTGGTTTCGCTCATAGTGCATTCTTCAAGTGTTTTCGATCATAGTGCAGTTTTAATTTTGCTCCAAGATACACCTGATTTCACTCAAGTATCTCTTTAGCTCGAAAGTGAACTTTTTCGTGTCAGGATTATTTCACGTCGATCGAGGGTCAGGTTGTTACAGTTTATTTGATATTGATTGTACTGATTGTGTTTGTTTGATTATCTGTCCAGTTTGCATCATGGCTGAGGAATTCTACAACACGTTTTTCAACGCGTTCACATCCGAATCGTCTGAGGTTGCAAATGTTACACCAAAAACCATCACGAAGGCGATCAACGAGAACATCAAACATGATAACTTTTATGGAACGCAATCAAAACCACCAACTCTTGAAAGCATTGAGGATTATACATGGTGGAAAGAAAGATTCATTAACTGGGCAAAAGCATATGCACATGAGAGCTGGTTCTGCTTAGAGTTTGGATACGATAGGCCAAAAGATGACAAAAACGAAGATCTACCATTCAAGAGATTTTCCAGAGAAGAAAAATCTGAGTTTGCAGCTGAACAAAGAATGGTTGCTTTGATCCAGACAGCAATCAGAAATGATATATTTGCCTTGCTTACTCATGATGGATCCTCAAAATCAGTCTGGGAAGCTATAAGAGTTAAAGCTGAGGGGGGGAAACAGATTAGAAAAAATAAAATTGCTTTACTCAAAAAAGAATTTGATCTGTTTGATAATATAAAAGGAGAAACAGTGAGACAAATGATTGAGAGATTCTGTCATCTTAAAATAGAAATTGAACGTTTTAAAATTGATAAAACGAGAGAGGAACTTATTGATAAAGTCATTGAAGCGTTACCACGAGCTGATCAGTGGCAAACATTTGTCTTTATCTTAAAAAATGATGCTTCTTATGACAATATTGCTCTTGATGTTTTGTTTGAAAAGATTGAAAGTCATGATTTGGAGTTGCAGAAACAGAACAAGATGACTAGTTCTTCACATCACCAGAATGTTGGTTTGTACTACCAAGGTAGTGTATCTTCAGATAGAGGCGTTGGTTCACCAAAAACAGCATTTAGTGGTGAAAGGATGAAAGAACCACCAACAACGTCAAGAAGTCATAATTCTGGATACCATTCATCTTCAAAGACAAATTCTGATGAAACTGAAGAAATTCTGTGCAACATTGCTCTTAAACTAAAGAATTCTCCAGCAATGAGCATCAATGAGCATCAATGCAGCGAAGCAGCAAATGAGTTTTCATGCATCGGTTCTGGAGTCATATGAAGGTCTTGTAGCTGGCAAGATTGGAAACTCTGAGTTGACCAAAGAAGACTACGACCAGATTGATCCAGAAGAGATGGAACTCATTGACATCCGTTGGTGTTTAGCTAGTTGCATTCGCAGAGCTCAGAGGTATATGGAGATTACCGGAAAACAATCGCTTGGAGGTGCATCAACAAAACTTGGATTCGACAAATCCAAAGTGACCTGCTTCAGATGCAAGCAAAAAGGTCATTTCAAAAGAGAATGCAGAGACTCTGAAGTTGCTGAAGGAAATGAACGTCCTTTCAACGATGATTATTATCAAAAGGCGATATATCATCGAAGCAGAGAAGAGCCGAAGTTGATTGAAGATAAACCAAAAGAAAATTCAAGAGCTTATGCTGTTATTTACGAGGATGAAGGTTTTGACTGGAGCACAGTTCTTCCAGATGAAGATCGTCCTGTAACAGCTCATGGCAGAAAAACAACAAAGGCTCGGCATCATGTTCTTGTTGCTGAAATTCAAGATGAAAACAAAGACAAAGACACTGCTGAAATCCGTGAAGAAAAAGTTGAGATCAAAGAGAAAACTCGAGAAGAAATCTTGAGTGAGAAGACTTACAAAGAAAGAAATGTGGTCTACAACAGAATGGACGACATGCAGGAAGAGTATGAAAATGCTGTCAGCAGTCGAAGATGGGATAAGAAGAGAGAATGTTACTACAACAGAGAAGGAGAACCGGTTGTTCCAATGAAAGACATAATTTTTGATGATGTTCTTCTCGTAGTCCCAATGAGAGCCGAATATTATCGAAATGTGATGAAAGGTGACACATATGCTAAAAGGCTTGAAAAGGAGATCAGATATGCCATGCTATCATGTCTGAGAAAGAGGGATGAAGAGAGAATGAAGAAGAATGTTGAAGAGATGGTGAACGATTTGAAAAAGGTTGCTGAAGAGGTTAAAACAGAAATTGTTGAAACTGAAGTTGTAAAAGAAATAAAAAGTGAAGAAGTTGAGGTGAATGAAGAGGTGCAGAAAGAAGAAAAGAATGTGAATTTGGAAGCTTGTGATGTTGGTGATGAAGTTAGTGTTGAAAAAACACTGAATGATGCTGATCAGATGGAGATAAAAGCTGTTGAAAACACTGAAGTGCCAATCACTGAGGTAAATTCATATTCTGAAAACTTAAAACAGATTGATGAGTGCAAGAAATGCATGGAACCGTGCAGAGCTTGTACTGAAAAAGATGAGCAATTCAGAATAAGAAATCTTGAATTCACAAAAATCGAAAACATTTTCAAAGAAAAATGCAAAGAGATGTTAGAAAAAGAAAAGGTTTTTAACGAAAATGATGAAAAACTTTCAGGAAAATGTACAAAGTTAGAAAAAGAAAATGAAGTTTTGAAAGAAGATGTTTTGAAAATGAAAAATGAATGCGAACAAAAAGAAATTGCTTGTCAAGAAATGAAAAAGGAATATGACTCAATGAAATTATCATATCATGTTACAAAAGAGTCATATGATAAAGTAAAAGACGAAATGAAATATGCTCAATCTAGAATGAATTATCTTTCTGAAACAACCAAAGAGCTTAAACGAATGTATGCTATAAAACAAGATGTTGTTAATTCCTATATTGAAGATGTTGCTAAGCTAAAGCGACAGATTGCTGATTTAGAACAGGAAAACAACAAGTTAAAAAGTTACCACGTGTCGTCATATGTGCTTGAATGAATTTTCAATATAAAACCGGGAGATGGTGAGTCTGAGCAAAACAAGAAAGGCATTGGCTCAGAGTTTCATCAAGTTCCACCATCGGAAAAATTTGCAGTTTATGATGAGGAAAAGGTTGAAAAAGCTTTCAACATGGTAGATCAATTGCCAGACAACATTGACATAATGTTAGTGCACTACGTCTATTGACTTCGTCTTGTATCATGTAATAGAATAGGATACGATAGAATATTGAGTGCACGAGGTTCGAGAAACGAAAAGTGGTGGTTTAGCATGTAGGTCCGCTTATATGGACAGTGTACATATAAGCGAACCACACAATTCACATAGGTCCGCTTATTTGGACGTCCACATAAGCGAACCAGAACCACTATATATAGTGCACAGGTTAGTTCATTTGGCAACGGGTCTGAACTTGTAACGAAGTGCTGCCAAATTGCTTCCAGGTTGTAAACATTGTTAAGAATCAATATAAGAAGCATTATATTTAGTTTGAGCGTCTGATTCATCGGTTCCGCCTTTGAATTAGATAAACGACTCTTCTGATCGACTCATTCAGGGTCAACGACGATCCAACAAGTGGTATCAGAGCTCAGGAGGAAGAGTTCAGCTCAAATTTGATCCGTTTTCTGTCTTCTACACCTTCTTTTTAGATTTGGACAAGTTTCCACGGTTAAAATTGGATAAATTTTTCACAGAATGTGTATTAGTGGATAATAACAAACCCTTGAAACTTTCAGACTAAAATTCGAACTAAAAATGGGTAAAATAACCTTCGGTTGTAGGTTCGCTTTTCCGGACAGTTATTAGGTTCGCTTTTTGGACATAAAATTGATAGATCCGCTCGAAAATCAGATAGGTTCGCTCGTGAGGTTCGCTCGAAAATACCTAGATCCGCTCGAACCGACTGTAGGTTCGCTCGAACAGTCACTTACTAGGTTCGCTCGAACAGACATAGTTTGGTCCGCTTATTTGTCAAAGTGCTAGAACGGACACATACAGGAGATTTGCTCATTCGGTCAACTTGAGTTTCGCTCATTAGTGCAATCTGATTTCGCCCAAGTATTTCCAGAATTTATAGACATGGCTAATGATGATCATGATGCCTGGTGGCGAAGAGATAGTGCAAGATGGGAAATTAGAAAGTTGAATTAACCATTTCAAGAAGCACAAAGAGCCAATAGATGGAATGAAGAGTTGGAGTGTTACATGGATCCACTGGGAAATCCGGTAGTTGATCCGTCAAAAGTGGATTTTGATGCGGTAACCAATTTGTTTCCAAGTGAGGGAACTTTCAACACACGAAGGTTATCTGATAAAGAGTATTTGCCGGATTTGGAGAAAAAGATAAGAGAAGTTTGTTTAGCAAGTCTACCGAAGGTGGTAGAATTCAAAAAGAGAACAGAGGATTTAGTGAAAAAGATGGTTGAAGATATAAAAAAGGAAGCTTTTGGAGAAGTCAAAGCTGACGCAGATAGATCTAAAAAAGATGGAAAAATTTCAGATGATGATTCAGAAAGAGCTCCAGTTTTTGATCATTCATGCTCGTCTGATGAAGAGTGTGATGATGATAGCAAAAAGGCCGATAATGAACAGATTCTGGAGTTACGCTTCAGTTGTGAAAAGCTGCAATCTGAAAATGATAAACTATTAAATGATTTGAAGAGTTTATCATCAGAAAACAAAATTTTGAAAGAAAAAGAAAAAGATTTTGAAAGCAAAAGAAAATCTTCAGAAAGTGAAGATTTCTGGATAAAACTGGAAAACAAGAATTTGAATGAAAATGAAACAAAATTTCATGAACTGATAAAATTGTTGGAAAATGAAAAATCTATTCTTGAAAATGTTAAAATTGAAAATGAAAAATTAATCAATTCACATCTTGAAAGAATATATCGGCTTGAAAACGAAGCTGAGAATTCAAGGAACAAGATTGGTGAACTTGAAAAGAAGTTGAAAGGTTTTGTGACTTCATCTGATAGTTTGAAGTTTCCCTGTCCAAAACCAATCAACTCTGTTCCAATAAGTGACAAGGTCACAAATTTTGACAAAGTCAAAATTGAAGATTGTGATGAAATATCTGATGATGAAAAAGAGAAGAAAAGAAAAATATTTTTAGATTTACAAGAAAAATTTCAAAAGACTGTTTTGCAATCTACTGAAGTAGGTGAATGCTCGAAGCAAAAACCTGTTAAGAAGAGTGCAGAACAGAAACAAAAAGATAAAAATTTGAAAAAGTCTAAAAATGAAAATAAAAGTTCATCAGATAAGTCATCCAATCGTTATGAAAAAACACAAAAATTTAAAAATGAAAACTCACAAAGTGTTGGTAATAAGTGGTGCAGGTTTGACCACAGTGCTTCAAAGCTAAATCCAATTTTTCGGAGGAGTGATGACTACCACAAAGCCAGACAATGCTATGATCTGAGCGTTTGGTGTGAAGGTGGTACATGGTATGATAACAGGGTGTGTTACAACTGTGGTTATCAAGGACACATCGCTGTTAACTGCCAAAGATGGAATTATGAGAAGAGACGATGCTTTAATTGTCAAATCAGAGGCCACATTGCTAGAGATTGCCCAAGGAGATCGATGGGAAGATCGAGGGTTGAATCTCAGAGATTAGTAAAGAAACCAGTCAACGTCAAGCCCAAAGAACAAAAGGTTCAAGAACCTAAAGTTCAGGAAGCAAAAGTAAAACTTTCTCAAGGGCAAAAAGACAGACTGAGGAAAAAGAGGAAGAAAGCAAGAGAGTATCTGGAGAAGATTTTGTCCTCGGGTTTACCGGACAGATTGAATAAGAGTACTGATGAATCGCTTCACTCAAATGCAAAGTCAAGCAAGCCGAATTCGTCAGATGCAAATCTGAGGACAAAAGAGAAGAAAAAGAAAGTTGTTGGCGATGAATCTGGCTCATCAAAGTCAGACAAGCCAAGTTCGGGCAATGAATCTGATTCCACAAAATCAGATGAGCCACAAGTTGAGATAAAAAAGGAAGAAACAATTCCTTTAATGAATGATAAGGATTTTCCACCATTACAAGCCGCGAACCAAAAATCAAAAGGTGTTGATACTGGAAAATGTTTAATAGCAATGTTAAACATATTTTTAGTAAGATGGCTGATGGTAAGGAAAAAGGAGTAACAGAATTTTATGAAGAAAGGAGAAAAGCTCAAAATACGCCTAAGACTAGTCAGGCTTGGGTGTCAAAATTGGTTGGTTGAATTTCTGACTTGACGGAGCTTCCAGGTTGGTAAGCGAGAAGCAGGTATCGGTATTTTTCTTGAGAAATTCACAGGATGGTAACTGTGATATTTCGATCTACTAGTGGGTAATCAAGGACATTAATTTGTACTTGATTTTCTACAAGTGTTTGTGAAAATTGATCTTATATTGTTAAAATTACAAGATGATGATGTAAACCCCTAACCTTAAACTGGTTGGAAAGCAAACTATTTTTCCGGAAAAACCATTTTGATTAAAACAAACTTAAGTGTTTTGAAATCATAATGGGGAAATAGTTTGTTGTAGGGGAGAGTGTTGATGGACTACGCCAAAACCCTCACGGCTGAACAAGCATGATTACTGTCACAGGTTGAAAAACGGTTTTCTAACTGTCAAAATCAATGGGTTGTAAATCATGGGGGTACCTGATAATAGATTTTCTGCAAATCAGAGCACTTTAAGCAGAAAATGGATGGCGAGACAAAGCTATCAGTATCGGTTGGTCAAATTTCCTTTAATGGTTTTGCATTTTAGGGGGAGAAAAATTGTTAGAAAATACAAAAACATTAGAAAATTTGAAAAAAGCCAAAAACATGATAAAATTCAAAAATTTGAGTTTTGCATAAAAAGAGGAAATGATAGTACATCAGTAGACAGTTACAGTATGCTAAAGAAATGTAATGATTAAATAGCGTTAAACAGTCTCACTGATGATATGTCGATAGGTTTTTATACACTGAGTAAACTTTTTCGGGATATAAACCTAAATTCAAACACTTGCTTATTTCGTGGGGAACACTACTTGGATATATAGGTAACCCCTGAAATCTCGTTTGAAAGGTCCCTTATTCTGAGATACTAGGTCTTTATACTTAGTGATATCTGGGGTTGTTGGGATTGAACCCTATCAGAGGAACAGATAATTAAAGCCAAAACTGGATCAGAACAGTGGATTCTGAATAAGCAGATGCTGATATACAAATCTCTCCCCTTGAAAGTGATTACAACTACTGATGACCTCCTATCTGCTGATCTTACCAAACTGCTGACTCATAACTGCTGCTCAACTAAAGATCTGATGGAAGACTAAAGTCCTGCTGATTCAATCTACTGCCTTGAGTCAAGCACTGCTGATCCGGACAAGTGCTGCTGGGTTCACAGCAGTAGAAGGTTGCAGCAGCTGTTCTAAAGTCTGTCTTGTAATAGAATGTATTAGCAGTAGTTAACACAAGCAGTGTCTGTATAAATCGGAGGTTAGAGTTTGTTAGGAGGTTAGATGTCACTTTCATGGCGACGTCAGCAAAGATGCTCAGTAGTTTGCAAGTGCCTATAAATAGTTCAGTACTTTGTACTGTTCTATTAGCTCTTTACATCATTCGTCTTCTTTGCACGAACAAACTACTGAGCTCGGGCAGAGGGGGAGTTTGCATTCATACATCTATCTTTGTAATTGTTGTTGAAATTAAATTCAATCATTCAGTTCATTGTGTAAAAGATGTTTGATTAAAGTATTACTCTCATTTGATTGTATGCAAAGTTTGTTTTCATTTTAATTCCGCTGCACAACTCATCCATTTTCATCTTAACTTCAAACACAAAATACAATAAAAAAGAAACTCAGATCCAACAATTGGTATAAGAGCTTGGACAGTCAAATTTGATTTAACAATCATTTTGACGTAAATAGTTCAGCTCAAAACAGTTGATACTGATCGTTTGTTCGTCGTTGAAAAACAGAGTAAGGATTAATCACCACTAAAGTTGATTTCTCAGTACCTGTAAAACAACAAGAATGACATCACAATCTCAGGACGATAAAAACAACATTGGTTCTCTCTTTAAACCACCTATGCTAAAAAGAAATGAGTACAACATCTGGCAGAGGAGGATGGGTCACATCCTCGCTCAACAAAGCACAGGTTGTTGGAAGTCTGTCATCTTTGGTCCTCATGTTCCTACAGTGCCAAGCGCTGAAGATGCTAAAAAAACAAGTTCCAAAACCTGTTGAAAATTATACTGAAACGGATTATCAAAAGTTTGAACTAGATGCTAAAGCATTTAGTATCATAGCATCAGCGCTGCCCAACGAAATATATGCTGGATTGTTACATTGTG